>NC_089847.1:26282819-26590875 GCF_035609145.1 Eleutherodactylus coqui | reverse complement strand
TGTTCTTTAGAACCACAACAATTCTTGGTGGAGTCCATCTACAAGTATTAGATACCCCAGAATGTGCTAAGAAAACATTTCCCGCACCATTACTGCACCTCCACCAACCTGAACTATTGACAGCTGACAGGAAGGAGCCATTAATTCAGGCTGCTTGTGCCAAATTCTGACCTCCCATCATCATGGTGCAACAGGAATCTGTATTCACCTGATCAGGTGATAGTTTACACTTCAATTTTTGCTCCTTTTTGCTCACAGGAGTCTCGCCTTTCTGCTTCTCTTAGACCGTAATTCTGCTGGAACAGGTTATCTGCTGTTATAGCCTATCTGTGCTAAGGAACGGCGAGTTGTGCATTTAGAAATGTTAGCTGGACCACTAGTATTGTATTTGGCTGAAATGTGCTTAACTGTGCACTGCCTATTCATCAGAAGGATTTTTGACATCCTCCTTTGACCCCTTTTCATCAAGTTGTTTACATCCAGAGCATCCCCTTTCGCTGGATGTCTTTCCTCGATCACACCATTCTCTGTATACTCCCCACACCACTGAACAAGAACACCCCACAAGGTTGGTAGTGACATCCCGGGCCGGCTAGTCTAGCACTGATGACCATAGCTTTTTGGAGGTCACTCAGATCATTGATTTTTCCCATCTAATGTGGATTCACACTGAAACTGGTCCATGCAAAACTTGTCACGTGATTTTATGCAACACTCCGGGGTCACGGCTCTAATTTCCATACAGAGAAGCTCTTATCTCTAATGAACGGGCGATTCATCATAGTGTGCAGTGTAGTTCACACCAGGAACTGTGCAGTAAAGAGTACCGGAAGCATAACTTGTAGCTGCTGAACCCCAATACAAATCTGTTACAAGGCCCCACTTCCGAGATGGTTGGTGTTCTCCTTTATGACAAAGGGACCTTTGGGCAACATCCTACAACTACACCAATGATCAGAGCACTAAGCTTTCTTCAATTCTAGCCCTTTAACCCATTCACTTCTGTACCTCCAAATGTAAAGAAAAAAGTCTATATGTAGGATCCGGTAAAGTCCAACATGACTGATTCCTATCCCACCTCCCAAAAGTGAGGTCCCGAGGGGATCTGCTAGTTCCCACAAACATTCCATTGGCATTGGATATACTGTCTCAGCTGTAGATCTTCCCTCGCTTTCTACTGGAAAAACTAATATGCTCAGTTTTATAGGGCAATTTAAAGGGGTTGTCCGGTTACCTTTTGCTATTTTAACGTGCAGATCTTTGAAAATCAATAACATAGTAGTACTTACCTATCAATAACATAGCAGTACTTACCTGTCCTTAACCCTGACAATCCAATGCTGTAGCCCCATGGTTCTCCTGAAAGTCAGGTGACCGCTGACTACCAAACAGATGCCGCAGCGTCACTGCCTGTTCTCCTGGCATCAGCACTCACATCCTGGGTGTAGGGTTGCCACCTATGTTGCAAAAAAATACAGACAAAGGTAAAAGAGAGTGTGAGGTGTGTTTAGGGGCGTGACTTATCAAAAGTTATGTTTTTAACTCTGCTATTCTAGGGGCCCCAACTAGAAATTGTGCCCCCCCCCACAGTAGCTCCAAGAGTAATAGTGCCCCAAGTAGTGACCCCAATAGTAAGTGTCCCTCTTAGCAGCACTAATATAATAATAGAGACTCCCTTAGTGCCCCCGGTAGTAATAGTGCCTCTCTCACACCACGTTTTACAGAGTTCAGGGTGACGTTTGAAACGCTGCGCAAAATGCTGTTAAACTCCATTGATTTCAATGGAGCTTCGCGGACTAATGTTCAAACATGGCATTTCTAACGCTGTGATTTTTTAATGCTGTCTGCTTTATTTTAGTGCATTTTAGTGCTTTTAGAAAATGATGTCGAACAATGTAGAGTGTGTTCGAAATTGCGGTAAAATGCTGTGTTTTAAACATGGCGTTTTACCAACGTTGTGTGTGAGAGTGGCCTTAGTGGTCCCAGTAGTAATAATGTCCTCCTTACTGGTTCCAGTAGTATTAGTGTCCCCCTTAGTGGTCCCAGTTATAAATAGTGACCTCCTTAGTTGCCCCAGTAGTAAAATATTCTTCCTTAGTGGCCCTCAATAATAATAGTTCTTTCCTTTGTAGCCCCAGTAGTAATAGTGTCCCATGTTAGCGGCTCCAGTAGTAGTACTGGCCCCCTTTAGTAGTAGTGTCCCGTTAGTGGTCTCAGTAATAATAGTGCCCCCCATTAGTTGTCCCAGTATTAACAGTGTCCCAATGAGTGGCCCAAATGGTAATAGGGCCCCCTTTCTTGTGTCTTCCTCACCCTGTACCTCCAGCTGGGCAGCAAAACCGCACTATCAGGCATTTAAATCACTTTGCAGCTCCTGATAGGCTACCCTACTGGGCTACCATGATTGCAGGAGTTTGGAACAGTGACGCTGCAGTATCTGATTGGCAGACAGTAGTCACCTGACTTCCGCTGGGAGAAGCAAGTAAATACTACCGTATTTATTATTTTCACACATCTGCCCCTGATATTAACATTTCAAAAAATAACCAGACAGCCCCTATGAGAGAGGATAATTTTTTGTCTGTCCCTCATTGGCTCAAACTTTCCAAGGTAAGGTTCAAAAACTGCCCCTACGTGTGAAAACCACTTGGTGACTATTATTGGCAAGACCCTAGACAGAAGCATTTCCACCCGGCGACCAACAAGTTAAATGGAAAACATCTGTGGAAGTGAAACGCGTGTGATTACCCTGCACAGCATTGTCATGTTAATTGCACCTCTTTGCGTGAAAGCTTCAAATTGTCAACCGCCATTCTCTGCAAAGGGGAAAAACATATATAGAAAGCCCTAAAATCTTTTATAATCATACAGTGGTTAATTTTATGCATTCACTATGCAGGTGAATCACAGCAAGTGAGAGAGGAACATTGTAGAGCATGAAAAGGCGTCTGTCAGTCTATAGGACTGGACGCAACTTCATCGGCACTCCAGCGCTGTGAAGTGTGTCAGGCTTTTCACAAATTCCCAGTTTGAGCAGAAAAGCCAATGCAAAAAAAAAAAACATAATTATTTTAATGCGTCGTACTTAAAAAGAGGGAACAGCTAGAATTAAAGCGGCATTATACGGCTGGTTTATTTGGAAAGACATTATATCATCAACAATATATATGTATGTATAGGACGCGCCCACCTAGGGTGGCATGGGTACTTTATAAGCCTTTGTGGCAATTGTAAAGTGCGGTATACAAGCAAGGAACAAATGACGTCTCTGTGGGAAATGGAGGCATTTCTACAGAAATAACTAACCGGTTATATTTTTAACAAAGCAGCCACATTAATGGCTGAGAAAGAAGGGAAAAAAACGTCCGACAGCCACAAGCTGGTAGCAAGGTTTTGTTGTCTGGAGAAAAATAACATACCTGAGATGTCTGCCCAGAAAATAATACAAAGCAAATGACTAAAATACACCTTAATGCATAAGGAGAGCCATGGCACAAACAGAAAATGCCGTTCCTTGGCCAACAGACTCCGTAATGAGGAATGATTGGTGAAAGGGAACAAGGAGAACAGTTGTAAAGAGTATGTGTGTGATCTCATTGGGAAGTAGAGTAAGACTAGCTTCACCTCTGGTGACTCCTCCGACATGCAACCTACATGGAGGGACATTGGAAGGAGAATGGGTCATACTGAAGAGCTCAGTTGATTAAAAAAACAAGGCCGGGACGTAGGGTAGGTGAGGGTAGACACACACCAAGGGTGTCACCTGGCCATAGATGACGTCGGGGCAAGGTGATGCTAAGGGGGTTGTCCGAGTCAAAGGGAAACCTCTTCTTGCTGGTCCTCCTCCAGTCTAGGCGCCAGCGCCACATGCATTGAGTTCTGAGGCTGCTCATATCACGATGTTGGACATGGCACAGTACAATAAAAGGGGACACAAAGGAATGGAGCAGTGTTAGAGGCTTAGAGGCACCCAAAGCATTCACAGACAGGAGTGAGGAGTGGTGAGTATTTTTTTTATGTTCTTGTCTGAGGTTTGAATGGGGTTGTTCAGCTACAAAATATTTCTTTTTAATTAGAGCCAAATGAGTTAAAACAATAAAACAAATTATACTTACCCGTCTGTAGCCCCACAATCCTACCAATCTGTGTTGACAGCGGAAGTCAGGTGATTGCTGCCTGCCAATCAGAGGTCAAAACATCACCACGTTGACCATCTATTGATGAGCTAGCCTAAGTCATAGAAAAAAATGTCCAGAAAACCCTTTTAATGCCAAATGGTTGTGTCAGAGCCTGAGCCCTTGGCAGATCAACTGGTAGTCTGATGGCTACAAGTTGACTCTGAAGAAGTTAATGATATGAACCAAGTGTTTTTGACATAACTTTCGGGACCCAAGCCCTGGACAATTTCCATTAGATCAGAGCCTCTTGACTGCCTGAAGATTAATGCTATTAACATAAAACACATTAAACTTTAAACCAGAACTCCCTGAACCCCACAGGGGTGGTCAGAAACCGTGAGTTCACAGTAGCCACAACCTCTCAGACGAGCCTTAATATATTATTTTCTTTCAAAACACGCAACTTACAGAAAACAATACGGCTCTTTGTACCTCCCGGAACTCCACGTGATTGACAAGCTGAAGGCGCAAATAGCAACTTGAGGGCTTGCCAAAACACATTAATGTTTAGATTGTAAACAGGGACGTCTTCAGCACAACTTCTTGAGTCTTTTATACCCTGCCAGTAGCTGAAAACCACATCCTTCCCTAGGCAAGCTCCTCTGTAAACGGATAGCACTTGGTTCCTCAAAGTGTTTTCTATGGAAGGTTCCTTTTAATGCCAAGAAACCTTTTTATCTATGTATCAGGACTGAGAACATGACTTATACGGTGAATCAATGGTATGTAAAGTGCTGATAAATATGGAAATCCGTCATCGAAACCCAGGTCACGATCTGGAATAGACTCATATTAAATGTGTTGCCAGAAATGCTTGAGACTCTTTTTATCTCCAAAATGTAGAGTTCATTTTCCCCGGCTCTTCATCATTTCTCACATTATGCTGGGTGAAAGGCTGCTTCCTTTAACGTGGGATAGACATACATTGGTAATGTCACCGCCTTTGAAGTGGGGAAGCTTGGTTAAATCTTGGTGCCACTTTTATGACCTTGTAAATTAATTTTTATCTTCCCAAACATTCGAGTCCAAAAATGTTAAACTAGAAAATGTGTTTTTTTTCTCAAGGTCTAGCTGTTCCCTAGTAATCTTACTAAAGTGCAGACTGAGCTGCCAACATGAAGAAACCCAAACTGTAGTGCAGTAACCCTGTCATTACCAAAAGCCGAAACTAAATCCGGTCACTTGACCGCTATTCTTGTCATTTTTTTTTAGACTTGGTCTTGTCTACAATAAATGTTGTACTTTCCAAAAAAAATTACAGATGCACAACTTTTTTTTGTGTAATTAACACATGAATTCCATTTAGTGTTGAGCAAACTTATACAGTCGAACCCTGTTTCAGGTCAAACGTTGCTAAAAATTTGGTTCAGTGTGAAACAGAACCTTGTGGGGGGTTGTCTTTGCTGAACCCACTAAAATTCCTCTTCCTCATCCCTCAGTGGTTACCACCATTGTCTTGCAGCACTAGGGTCCCTGGTTCCAAGTGGACCCAAGTGGTGCAAGGCAACAGTGCTAACTACTGAGCCACATTTATTATTAAGAGGAAGGAGCAAAAGAAGGAGAAGGAGAAGAAGGACTTTTAGACAGTTTTATACACCAGTTTTAGAGTTATTAGTTAAGTTTCAGATTGGTTCAAACTAATTGGAATGAACCAAACTTTTTGCCAACCAGCCAAACTGAACTTTGCAAAAGTTTGCTCAACACTAATTATGGTTATCAAGCTCAACCAGATTGCCAGCAGGCAAAGAGGCAACCCCTCCTTCCGCCTTCCCCCAAGATACACATGGCCCCTTCCCACCATGGACAAACCCAAAATAATACACATGCACAGCAATGCAGTGTTTGGCTGGCTGGTGGTATACCACAGCTCTTATTAAAACTTCCAATACTTACTTCAACTTTAAAGTCACTCGAAACTTAAAACCACAGAAAAAGGAAGCAGTGTGCCAATTGCCAGACTCCTGGCAGGCAACTCCGCCTTTGAAGCTCCTCCTCACATATCCAAAGTCTTCAACTACCGCCAGCTATTACTGGAGTTAAGGTAGAAAAACATGGACCCACTGAAAAGCAAAATATGTTAACCGTTGATACAGATTTATCACATCTAAATTATCACAAGACAGATAAATAATAAAATTAACTTAAGAACTAGAGATGAGCGAGCACCAAAATGCTCAGGTGCTCGTTACTCGGGATGAAATTATTGCAATGCTCGAGGGTTCGTTTCGAATAACGAACCCCATTGAAGTAAATGGGCGACTCGAGCATTTTTGTATATCGCCGATGCTCGCTAAGGTTTCCATTTGTGAAAATCTGGGCAATTCAAGAAAGTGATGGGAACGACACAGCAACGGAAAGGGCAGGCGAGGGGCTACATGTTGGGCTGCATCTCAAGTTCCCAGGTCCCACTATTAAGCCACAATAGCGGCAAGAGTGGGCCCCCCCCCCCCTCCCAACAACTTTTACTTCTGAAAAGCCCTCATTAGCAATGCATACCTTAGCTAAGCACCACACTACCTCCAACAAAGCACAATCACTGCCTGCATGACACTCCGCTGCCACTTCTCCTGGGTTACATGCTGCCCAACCCGCCCGCACGACCCAGTGTCCACAGCGCACACCAAAGTGTCCCTGCGCAGCCTTCAGCTGCACTCATGCCACACCACCCTCATGTCTATTTATAAGTGCGTCTGCCATGAGGAGAAACCGCAGGCACACACTGCAGAGGGTTGGCACGGCTAGGCAGCGACCCTCTTTAAAAGAGGTGGGGCCATAGCCCACAATGCTGTACAGAAGCAATGAGAAATCCAATCCTGTGCCACCTCCATCAGGAGCTGCACACGTGGGCATAGCAATGGGGAACCTATGTGCCACACACTATTCATTCTGTCAAGGTGTCTGCATGCCCCAGTCAGACCGCGGTTTTTTATAAATAGTCACAGGCAGGTACAACTCCGCAATGGGAATTCTGTGTGCACCCACAGCATGGATGGCTCCCTGGAACCCACCGGCTGTACATTAATGTATCCCATTGCAGTGCCCATCACAGCTGAGGTAACGTCCGATTAAATGCAGGTGGGCTTCGGCCCACACTGCATGCCCCAACCTGACCGGGGTTTTTAATTCATAGACACAGGCAGGTACAACTCCCTATTGTGAAATCCGTGTGGACCCACAGCATGGGTGGGTGCCAGGAAGCCACCGGCGGTACATAAATATATCCCATTGCATTGCCCATCACAGCTGAGGTAATGTCATGTTTAATGCAGGTGGGCTTCGGCCCACACTGCATGGCCCAGTCAGACTGGGGTTCTTTAGAAGTGGACACATGCAGTTACAACTCCCTGTGGACCCACAGCATGGGTGGCTCCCTGGAACCCACCGGCTGTACATAAATGTATCCCATTGCAGTGCCCATCACAGCTGAGGTAACGTCCGATTAAATGCAGGTGGGCTTCGGCCCACACTGCATGCCCCAGTCAGACTGGGGTTCTTTAGAAGAAGACACATGCAGTTACAACTCCCTGTGGACCCACAGCATGGGTGGCTCCCTGTAACCCATCGGCGGTACATAAATATATCCCATTGCAGTGCCCAACACAGCTGATGTAATGTCAGTTTTAATGCAGGTGGGCAAAAAATTAATTGGATTACACTGTAGGCGAAGGCCCCAAAAAATTGGTGTACCAACAGTACTAATGTACGACAAAAAAATTGCCCATGCCCAACCAAGAGGGCAGGTGAAACCCATTAATCGCTTTGGTTAATGTGGCTTAATTTGTAACTAGGCCTGGAGGCAGCCCAGTTAAAATAAAAATTGGTTCAGGTGAAAGTTTCAACGCTTTAATGAGCATTGAAACGTATAAAAATTGTTTACAAAAATTATATGACTGAGCCTTGTGGGCCTAAGAAAAATTGCCCGTTCGGCGTGATTACGTCAGGTTTCAGGAGGAGGAGCAGGAGGAGGAGGATGAATATTATACACAGATTGATGAAGCTAAAAGGTCCCCCTTTTTGATGGTGATAGAGAACAATGCTTCCATCCGCGGGTGCAACCTACGTATTGTTTAGGTATCGCTGCTGTCCGCTGGTGGAGAAGAGAAGTCTGGGGAAATCCAGCCTTTGTTCATCTTGATGAGTGTAAGCCTGTCGGCACTGTTGGTTGACAGGCGGGTACGCTTATCTGTGATGATTCCCCCAGCCGCACTAAACACCCTCTCTGACAAGATGCTAGCCGCAGGACAAGCAAGCACCTCCAGGGCATACAGCGCGAGTTCAGGCCATGTGTCCAGCTTCGACACCCAGTAGTTGTAGGGGGCAGAGGCGTCACGGAGGATGGTCGTGCGAACGGCTACGTACTCCCTCACCATCCTTTTACAGTGCTCCCGCTGACTCAGCCTTGACTGGAGAGTGGTGGCACAGTCTTGCTGGGGAGCCAGAAAGCTGTCAAAGGCCTTAGAGAGTGTTCCCCTGCCTGTGCTGTACATGCTGCCTGATCTCTGCGCCTCCCCTGCTACCTGGCCCTCGGAACTGCGCCTTCGGCCACTAGCGCTGTCGGATGGGAATTTTACCATCAGTTTGTCCGCCAGGGTCCTGTGGTATAGCATCACTCTCGAACCCCTTTCCTCTTCGGGTATGAGAGTGGAAAGGTTCTCCTTATACCGTGGGTCGAGCAGTGTGTACACCCAGTAATCCGTAGTGGCCAGAATGCGTGTAACGCGAGGGTCACGAGAAAGGCATCCTAACATGAAGTCAGCCATGTGTGCCAGGTACCTGTACGCAACACATGGCTGTCCTCACTAGGAAGATCAGTTTCAGGATCCTCCTCCTCCTCAGCCATACACGCTGAAAGGATGACAGGCAAGCAGCATGGGTACCCTCAGCAGTGGGTCAAGCTGTCTCTTCCCCCTCCTCCTCATGCTCCTCCTCCTCAACGCGCTGAGATATAGACAGGAGGGTGCTCTGACTATCCAGCGAAATACTGTCTTCCCCCGGCTCTGTTTCCCAGCGCAAAGCGTCTGCCTTTATGCTTTGCAGGGAACTTCTCAAGAGGCATAACAGAGGAATGGTGACGCTAATGATTGCAGCATCGCCACTCACCATCTGGGTAGACTCCTCAAAGTTTCCAAGGACCTGGCAGATGTCTGCCAACCAGGCCCACTCTTCTGTAAATAATTGAGGAGGCTGACTCCCACTGCGCCGCCCATGTTGGAGTTGGTATTCCACTATAGCTATACGCTGCTCATAGAGCCTGGCAAACATGTGGAGCGTAGAGTTCCACCGTGTGGGCACCTCGCACAGCAGTCGGTGCACTGGCAGATGAAACCGATGTTGCAGGTTGCGCAGGGTGGCAGCGTCCGTGTGGGACTTGCGGAAATGTGCGCACCTTTCCGAGCAGGTCTGACAAGCGTGGGTAGCTTTTCAGAAAGCGCTGAACCACCAAATTAAAGACGTGGGCCAGGCATGGCACATGCGTGAGGCTGCCAAGCTGCAGAGCCGCCACCAGGTTACGGCCGTTGTCACACACGACCATGCCCGGTTGGAGGCTCAGCGGCGCAAGCGAGCGGTTGGTCTGCTCTGTCAGACCCTGCAGCAGTTCGTGGGCCGTGTGCCTCTTCTCTCCTAAGCTGAGTAGTTTCAGCACGGCCTGCTGACGCTTGCCCACCGCTGTGCTGCCGTGCCACGCGACACCGACTGCTGGCGACGTGCTGCTGCTGACACATCTTGATTGTGAGACAGAGGTTGCGTAGGAGGAGGAGGAGGGTGGTTTAGTGGAGGAAGCATACACCGCCGCAGATACCACCACCGAGCTGGGGCCCGCAATTCTGGGGGTGGGTAGGACGTGAGCGGTCCCAGGCTCTGACTCTGTCCCAGCCTCCACTAAATTCACCCAATGTGCCGTCAGGGAGATATAGTGGCCCTGCCCGCCTGTGCTTGTCCACATGTCCGTTGTTAAGTGGACCTTGGCAGTAACCGCGTTGGTGAGGGCGCGTACAATGTTACGGGAGACGTGGTCGTGCAGCGCTGGGACGGCACATCGGGAAAAGTACTGGCGACTGGGAACTGAGTAGCGCGGGGCCGCCGCCGCCATCATACCTTTGAAAGCCTCCGTTTCCACAACCCTATACGTCAGCATCTCCAGGCTGATAAATTTGGCTATGTGCACGTTTAACGCTTGAGCGTGCGTGGCGGCGTACTTGCGCTTGCGCTCCAACACTTGCGCTAGCGACGGCTGGACGGTGCGCTGAGAGACATTGGTGGATGGGGCCGAGCACAGCGGAGGTGAGGGTGTGGGTGCAGGCCAGGAGACGGTAGTGCCTGTGTCCTGAGAGGGGGGTTGGATCTCAGTGGCAGGTTGGGGCACAGGGGGAGAGGCAGCGGTGCAAACCAGAGGCGGTGAACGGCCTTCGTCCCACCTTGTGGGGTGCTTGGCCATCATATGTCTGAGCATGCTGGTGGTGGTGGCTCCCCGGCTGATCTTGGCGCGACAAAGGTTCCACACCACTGTTCGTCGGTCGTCTGCACTCTCAGTGAAAAACTGCCAGACCTTTGAGCACCTCGGCCTCTGCAGGGTGGCATGGCGCGAGGGGGCGCTTTGGGAAACAGTTGGTGGATTATTCGGTCTGGCCCTGCCTCTACCCCTGGCCACCGCACTGCCTCTTCCAACCTGCCCTGCTGCTGCCCTTGCCTCCCCCTCTGAAGACCTGTCCTCAGTAGGCGTAGCAAACCAGGTGGGGTCAGTCACCTCATCGTCCTGCTGCTCTTCCTCCGAATCCTCTGTGCGCTCCTCCCTCGTACTTACTCCAATTACTACTACCTGAGTGATAGACAACTGTGTCTCATCGTCATCGTCCTCCTCACCCACTGAAAGCTCTTGAGACAGTTGCCGGAAGTCCCCAGCCTCATCCCCCGGACCCCGGGAACTTTCCAAACGTTGGGCATCGGTCGCGACAAACTCCTCCAGTGGGAGAGGATTTGGAACCATTGCTGCCCATTCTGGGCAGGGGCCCGAGAACAGTTCCTGGGAGTCTGCCTGCTCCTCAGAATGTATCATTGTAATGGAGTGAGGAGGCTGGGGGAAAGGAGGAGCAGCAGCCAGAGGATTCAGAGTTGCAGCAGTGGACGGCATAGAACTCTGGATGGTCGATAGATTGCTGGATGCACTTTCTGCCATCCACGACAGGATCTGCTCACACTGCTCATTTTCTAATAAAGGTCTACCGCGTTGACCCATTAATTGTGAGATGAATGTGGGGACGCCAGAAACGTGCCTCTCTCCTAATCCCGCAGCAGTCGGCTGCGATACACCTGGATCAGTAGCTCAGCCTGTGCCCACACCCTGACTTGGGCCTCCGCGTCCTCGCCCGCGTCCACGTCCTATAGGCCTACCCCTACCCCTCAGCATGCTGTACTACCAGTGGTTCAGAAACAAAATGCTGTAATTAAATGTGCCGCTTATTGGCCTGTGGTTGGAGGCTGACTTCCCTTACGGAACGCACAGCAGAGCCAGGAAACAATTTTGCGCACGCCTGTAGTGAGACGTAGGTGCGTATGACTGAGCTAGTGGAATTCACAGCGCAGAAGCAGTCAAGTGGCCAAAGGCCAGTAGTAGGCCTTAAGTATTTTGCTTCTATTTTTTAAAATGCTGAGCTGATACAGCAGACAGATACTGTAGGCAGCGTATAATATTATGTATACTGTTTCCCTCTGGCGGGATGACGGCGATCATGTAACAGAGACAGCAGATCCAGGAAACAATTTTGCGCAAGCCTGCTGTAACGCTTAGCTGCGTATTAATTACGACTACAACCCCCAGCAGATAGATACTGTAGGCAGCGTATAATATTATGTATACTGTTTCCCGCTGGCGGGATGACGGCGCTGATGTAACAGACAGCAGATCCAGGAAACAATTTTGCGCAAGCCTGCTGTAACGCTTAGCTGCGTATTTATTAGGACTACTACCCCCAGCAGATAGATACTGTAGGCAGCGTATAATATTATGTATACTGTTTCCCTCTGGCGGGATGACAGCGATCATGTAACAGAGACAGCAGATCCAGGAAACAATTTTGCGCAAGCCTGCTGTAACACTTAGCTGCGTATTAATTAGGACTACTACCCCCAGCAGATAGATACTGTAGGCAGCGTATAATATTATGTATACTCTTTCCCTCTGGCGGGATGACGGCGATCATGTAACAGAGACAGCAGATCCAGGAAACAATTTTGCGCAAGCCTGCTGTAACGCTTAGCTGTGTATTAATTAGGACTACTACCCCCAGCAAACTGAAGACGGTCACAGGCAGCCCAAATATAGTATTTTTCCCCAATTTTTTGGAAAAAGCCCACTGCCTATATAGCCTGAATATCTCTTTCCCTGCCTCACCAGTACTGGCCCTATACTCTGTACAATGACTGCAGACTGCGGACGCAATGCTCTGCACGGCCGATATACAAAAAAAAAAAATTGTGCAACACTGCTAAAAGCAGCCTCAACAGTACTGCACACGGTCAGATGTGGCCCTAAGAAGGACCGTTGGGGTTCTTGAAGCCTAAAATAACTCCTAACGCTCTCCCTATAGCAGCTCCGGCACCAGCAGCACTTTCCCTGATCTCTGTCAGAATGCATCTGAGGCAAGCCGCAGGAGGGGCCGATTTATATACTCGGGTGACACCTGATCTCGCCAGCCACTCACTGCAGGGGGGTGGTATAGGGCTTGAACGTCGCAGGGGGAAGTTGTAATGCCTTCCCTGTCTTTCTATTGGCCAGAAAAGCACGCTAACGTCTCAGAGATGAAAGTGAAAGTAACTCGAACATCGCGCGGTACTCGTCTCTAGTAACTAGCATCTCGAACACGCTAATACTCGAACGAGTATCAAGCTCGGACGAGTACGTTCGCTCATCTCTATTAAGAACTTTATGAGTAAAGGAGGGTGGAACAACAAAGTGTCCAGGAACAAAGAGGCAGAAGGGAAGGGGCAAAGGACGTAAATAACCCCTCAAACTAAGGAAAGTGGCAAAAGGGGAACTAAGTCCCATGGGTCCATACTAGGATCGTACCACCATAGAGCTCTGGCCCAGAAGGGATGAAGGGACTCAATCAATTGAAAGATGTTGGGGATGATGACAAGGAATACAGCTAGCCTAAAGGGTACTTTACATGGGATGATTATTGCCTGAATTCTCGCTGGAAACAGTAACTTCAAGCAATAATGGTCCCGTGTACACGCAGCCGCCAACAGGGCACTGAGCAAGAAAGTATTCACTTGTCAGAGTCGCCCGGTTTTAAGCAAAACTAAAAACCAAGCACCCATCGGCTCATGTAAACAGGAACTGCTCAATGTTTGAGCAACTCCTGTTTACTGTGAATGGAGGCTGGCAGGCTGCAACGATCCCGGCCCACTCCATCTCCATGCAATTGAACAATTATAATCGTTGCTCCTGTGTTAGGAGAGGAATGATAGTCAGGCATCAGTTCATGGTATGGCTTTAAGGCGCTTATGCACCCAACAGTCGTTCCCTGTAGAGGGACCTTAACATACTAAGCTTAGTGCCCCCACCAGTCTGTGTACAACCTCCCTAGTCTGTTGGGTGCACCTCAGAAAAAAGGTTAGCCGTGGTGGATCCAGAGTAAAAGTGTCTTTAAGGCTAGGGCTTCATGATGACTTTCTTGGAAAATCTCACAGCCATAATGTTGCTCTATGGAGGGTAAAAAGTGAGTCTTCACAGAATGTGCTGATAAAAAAAGACATGTATGCTACTATTGGCCATAAATGGTATTGACTAAGAAGGAATGAATTCTGCAATTTACTGCATAGTAGTAGTCAGTTGGGAACACAGAACCTCACTTAGAGTTTATTAACAGGATTGTATGATCTTCAAGCAAGTATCATAACTGAGAACAGGTCCCAAAACCGGCCAATGATTATTTGTGATTTTTGTTGCAAAAATGCACAAAAACTCTGAAAACATAAAAATACACCCTAAAGAGTGGTCCAGTTTTGTAAACAAGGAATAAAGCAACAAAGCACTGCCAGATCCATCTCATGATGGATACCGCCAGCGTTTGACATGTCCATTGACTAACAATGGGATCTATCAAGTTCCATTATGATTTATCTTGTTTCAATGGGAAGCATAATTCTGCAGTCTGGAATTCTGATGGAGCAATTCCTAAAACACAGTACATACCTTTCTCCTTGCCTTGCTGGGTCTTCCACCTAAGCTGGGAGATATTTCTTCTGCCTACCATACCCTAGGTGCAGAGAAGAAGGTGCTAACTCTTTGGAGTACTACATAATCAACTCAATTGTCCATTCAATCAATTTTCGGTCATTCTATGGATCATTCTCCTTCATTATAAATCTTTCCTTGAGTTCACTCAGCTTTATGTTGCTGTCACATTTGACAGTATCAAGCCAGAAGTTTTTGGGAAGCCTTTCCTCTTACTTCCACTGACCATTCTCTGGATGAGTGCCTTCTGAAATGAATTGTTGTGCATGACATGGGCGAAGTAGGATATTTTCTGCTTGGTGGTCTTGGCTTCTCGTGAGGTCTTTGGCTTGAAGTGATCCAGGACTTCTTTGTTGATGACTCTCACTGTCCACCGGATGTGCAACACTCTCCTCCAACTCCATGATCGTTCTTTTGTCTATCTTTATTATTAACCAAGTCTTGCAGTAACTGTGGAGAAAATAATATCCTGGCTTTTCCAGATGGCATTCATGCTCACCATTTCTGTCCATCAAAAGGCTAATCATCCCCTGATTTCAAGTGTTGTGCCCCCATTTCTGTCAGCTCAGGAACAGGAAAGGAACAAGAGAAGGATGCATTCTATCACCACCACCACTCATCAACTTGGACGTAGAAGAAGTCATAAGAAAAGCAATACAAAAGCACATATTAATTGGAGCTAACATTGGTGGCAGAAACATCAACAATCTTAGATGTGCCGATAACACTACCCTACTGGATGAAAGAAGAAAAGAATAGGAATGGCTCATCCTGAAAGCTCAAGAAGAAAGCAAGAAAATGGGGTTGAAATTGAACATCAAGAAAATTAAGGTAATGGTGAGTTCTGAAAATGAAATATGTGGCAGAAAGATCCACAATTAAGAAATCGACACAATTACAAGATTGCACTAAACCCATTACTCATAGTAACATAGTAACGCATAAGACATCACAACATTTTACAGACAAAATCAAAGACTTGCAGAGTCAACTTCTTAATCTGAGCACGTCAATACATAATGCATGCATATTACAGTAATTAATTGGATGTCGTTAGGTAAACGTAAGGGGATGATGTCTCTGAGACAAAGCGTTCTACCTCGCTGATGATTCTCTTCAAAGCTAACTCCATATTTGGAAACAAAAGAACAGTCCCTGCAGGTTTACTAACGCTTTACCTTTGTATTTCAATTAGGATGAATTATTCATTCTATGAGGTGTCAGTAAGAGATGGCATAAGTGTGTTGGGTGTCTTGCTGGTGGTTCCTCATACAGACCTCATCATATGAGGCAGCAGTAAGTGATGGGATAAGTGTGTTGGGTGTCTTGCTGGTGGTTCCTCATACAGACCCATCAGGTCCCATCTCTGTGGTACAAGACATTGCTTTATAAGTCCAAAGAGACAAATGCACGAGGCATTCAAATGAACAGTCCACCATGTAATGTACAAATGAACCACATCTTTGTAAGCAGAACTTTATTCTGGTTAATAGAATGGGGTCTCTGGAGACACGGACGGGCATCCTGCAGCATATCGCTCCACATTGCTGTAACTGAGCCTCTGGATCGTGGAAACCCATACTCAGTCAAAGTTGGTCTCCCAGATGGTCCCATACATGTTCTATTGGTAATGAATCTGACAACTGGGCAGCCAGGGGAAGTGTGACAATGTTGTGGGGACATTCCTGTGACCCTCTTGTGTTCAGCTGAGCATTAGCCAGCTGCAAAATGGCTCTTGGAAGCTGCCATGAGAGGAACACGTGTCTGCAGTATTTTCTGCACATATCGTTGATCTGTCATTGTCCCTCATACTATAGGTGACTGACTGTCGTCTGTGATGGTTCCCCAGACCATCGCACCAGCAGGGGGCAGTGTGCCACTCCACAGTAAAGCTAGGATTGAGGCGCTCACCCCTAGGTCTTCAGACACGAACGCGGCCATCGTCGGAGCCCAAACTAAACCTGAATTCATCCCTGAAGACAACCCAATTCCACTCCGTAGCATCCAGTTTCATCATTCATGACACCACTGCCAAGAGAGGCGACAGTGGGTGTCAAAGACAGAACATGTAATGGCTACCGTGAGATCAAATGTCTTTCAACCAAGCACCTGGTCTGTCAAAGGCGTCCTGAGACTCATTGCCTTGTGTTCATGCCCTCATATATCCGCTGGTCCCAACACCTTCTAATAATCTGGTCAGAACGGCTCGGTGAGGACAATTCATCACTACGGCCATCCATCTTCTCACATCCCTATATTGCGCCCCTCTCAGACTCTGGAAACGGGGTGAAATCTCTTCTCTGCATCGTAGAGGCGTCTAGTGGTCAACAAGCTCTAGACAAGCGGAAGAAGAGGTCACTACACACAAGAGAGCCTTTTATAGGCCAAGGGGGGAACCACTTTCAGGGACTCTGGTGGCAAGACCGTTCATCTAATCGCACCACAACTCTAATCATTTACATATCTGCCTGAGATGGAACTGCATGATGAATTTTGTAGCAAAACTACAACTTCTTCTAGGAGCTTAATTTTATTTTTTGGCAAACAGTATACTTTTTTTTAATGATACAAGGAGGGCTCACAAAAAGAAATGCTGCACATGACACCATCAAACATATGGCCCGCACTGTCTGCAATCAACTACACACAATCCCGGAGTTCAGGTGATTAGTAATGGTTAAACACTTGTGCCTACCTGAATTAGTTCACAAATGGAGGCCAGGCAAAAAAATGAGACTGCCTATGGACAAGAGTGGCACTCTATAAAAAAAATTGGTATATTAGGGATATAATAAACTCTGCTAACATAATGTCAAATGTACCCTCCAACCAGATGTATCCTAAAGCCCAAATTACGAAGCATTACGCCCAATGATTGCAGCCGTTCCAGAGCATCTACCTCCACTCTTCCTCCCGGCACCACAACCTCTAAGTACAATTTCTTGTTAGATTTTTTTTTTCTTAGTTTATCATTAACACCTTGGATTTTGACAGCCGGAGACGCTCGCTCTCGTTGCCTTTTTTTGAGGCTTCGTTGAACAGGAGCTTTTCAAAAGCCCCGAGGCAGTCTGAATTCTTTATTTTCTTTCATACATTTGCTGCATGTCGACCGGCAGAAGCATCAAAGCAGGTAACATCTTTCTTCTACAGCCAGGCGGCAAATTGAGGTGCTACATACAAATGGAACTCGCTGGGAATTATCAGAGGGGAAACAATTCGTTGGCTTTCGGATGACATTCCATTTGCAAACCAGGGGACAGCACCCTGATGGGGTAAAACGTGTCAGCGTCTTCGCAGCTGGTCTACAAAGCAGAGTCTGGCATTGTTTGGGCGGCGGTGTGACAAGATGTGACCTGCGCCGAGTCTGGACATCTTTTCATCTCAACAGTGAATGCAAACACTAGATGTGGAGGGGATGTCATCTGGAAGACAGCTTCTCAGCAGCTCGCATGGAGATGTCAGGCTGTGGAAACTGCAACAGAATAGTAGAAATTCCATATTGTTCTGAACTTTTCCAATTCCCAGTGACTTAAAAATGGGACCACAGATGATGCAAATGCAAGGGGGTGCCTGTGCCCTGGACCATAAGGGTTTTATAGGCTGTGCAAAAGGGCAACAAAATATGATAATGGGGAAATATTTCATATAATGATGTAAGTCTCCTGGAAAGAAGTTCCCATTCCAGGTTGGTCTTCTCCCCATTTTAAAGTTTTAGACCATTTTTACACGGGCGAGAAAATCGTGCGATTTTGTCGCAATGTGACAGTGCTGCAAATAGCATGTATGTGAAGCCATTGCTTTCCAATGGGTTCTTTCACATTAATGATGTTTTGTAGGCTGCTATATTGCGAGAACACAAAATCGCAGCATGCTCTATACAGCTGTGATTTGTAATGTTTTGTAGCCCTTGTTTCCCTATGGAGCCTGCCTTTGTGTTGCATCGCACGAAAACGCAGAAATCCTACTGTAAAAGCCCTAAAATAATCCCTAGCTGCATGAAAAAAAAAATTCTAACTACTAATGACTACTTGTCAGTGAGTATGTGAGTGCTTCTCATGCTCCGGCCCTGGTGACGTCATCAAAACACAGAGCCTGGCCGACAGAAGAACAACAAAGTTGGGGCATTTGGAAGGGGAGGACAAAAATAGCAAAATGAGCATACAACTAAGACACAACTTAGCTGTCCTGACAGAAGACACCAACCAACTGCCACCGCAGAGATACGGTGGGCTGAAGGACCTGCGGTAACGTCATTGCTGTGGGAGGAGCCACTGTGCAGTTTGGTACAAAGTACTGTATGTGGGTTCTTCTCATGCTCCACCCCCTGGTGACGTCATCGCAGGCTATACAGGATATATAAAACACAGACCCTGACCGAAAGAAGAACAGCACAGTTAGGGCTCTTGGAAAGGGAGGACAAAAATAACAAAATGAGCATACAACCAAGCCGTTATTATCTCAGACACAACTCAGTAGTCCTGACAGAAGACACCAACCTACAGCCAAAACAGAGATCCGGTGGGCTAAACGACCTGTGGTCACATAACGGCTGTGGGAGGAGCCAAGCTGTGTGTGTCTTGTGTGGGATTCAAGATGGATGTAGTAGAGCTGTGTGTGATATACTGTGTGTGTAATGTGTGGGAATCAGGATGGATGTAGCAGAGCTGTGTGTGTGATTTGTGTAAATGAGCATGTAGCAGAACTGTGTGTATCATATGCTGTGTGTCTCATGTGTTCGAATCAGGATGGATGTAGTAAAGCTGTGTGTGATGTGCTATGTGTGTAATGTGTGGGAATCAAGATAGATTTAGTAGAGCTGTGTGTGTGATGTGTGTGAATCAGGATGTAGCAGATCTGTGTGCGTTATGTGCTGTGTGTGTCATGTGTTTGAATCAGGATTGATGTAGTAGAGCTGTGTGTGTGATGAGTGTGAATCAGGATGTAGCAAAGCTGTGTGTGTCATGTGCTGTGTGCGTGATGTGTAGAGTGAGGATGGATGTAGTAGAGCTGTGTGTGTGTGTAAAATGTGTGGGAATCAAGATGGATGTAGTAGAGCTGTGTGTGATGTGTGGGAGTCACAATGAATGTGCCATGTAGCACAGCTGTGTGGCGCATTGGGCCACCAGAAACATTGATACTATAATTTCCTAATAATTACTAGTCCATCAACTAACAGCTGCTGTCCACTATGCTGCATGTCTCCTCCGCAGCTCAGACACTTGTTTGAAGTCTTCAGGGAGCACTTCCTGGTTAGGGGTTTCAAAAACCCCGCCTCCAGGAAGCGCTGGCTCTGATTGGTTATGTCCTGGGTGCCTGGTACTTGCTGCAACAGGACATAAGCTTACGTCGTGTGGATGGCACCAGCTCAGTAGCTGAGACTGCGCCATCTGTAGTGAGAGCTGGCTGTGAGAACACCGATCCCTGCTGTTAAACCTGTATATGCCACAATCAATGTTGAGGTACTGCAATGTGTCATAGTAATCATACAATCGCAGGTTCAAATTTCCTATAGGGACATAAAAAATGTGTGGAAAAAAATGAAAACAGTAAAAAAAACTTGTAAAAAATAGTGGTAAGGAAGAACTTTTTTTACCCACTTTCTCTGATTAAAAAAAAACAACTCTGCACATAGGATCTTTGAACGGTAAAGTTGGAAGGGGCCTCCATGGTCATCGGGTCCAACCCCCTGCTAAATGCAGGATTATTTTATTCATTTACCTTCCCCAAAAAAACAATAAAAATAAATTTTAAAAAGCTGTATTTAACCCAAAATGCTACCAATCATATAATTGTAGCAATGGTACCAATAAAAACTACAGCTCATCATGCCAAAAACAAGCCCTCATACTGCCCTTTCAATGGAAAAGTTAAAAAAAAGTTATGGCTTTTGAAAAGTGGAGATGAAAATCCTTCCAAAAATTGTCACATCTCCAAGTCCAAAATAGGCAGTGTCCTTAAGGGGTTAAGGGGGAATCGGTCTTTATCTGCTCTATAATGCGTGCCAGGTTGTGATCCTGCGGGCAGTGCAGGGCATTGACAGTTTTCTTCATGTAATACAAATTACCGTGAAAAGCATGGCGTTTATAAATCAATGCCCGGGGATTGTTATTGGCCGGAGTTCAGCACATGTCAGCAGAATCCGGGGGAGTGTAATAGAATTGGGCGCCATCCTTGTTGTGTCACCACCAGATAATACAGATTTGCTTTATTTGAAGACAATTCTGCTGGTGGAGATTTAGTTGCAAGACTAAAGTTAACTGCTGACACTTCTCCTCGCAGTAAGATGTACGGCCGCAGATCAAAGGCGCTTTTCACTTGGCGATTAATAAAGGCAGAAGCAGCTGCAGTAGATCTTATAACGGAACTTCCTTAACACCAAAAATTCCTGCTGTTATGATTTCCAAACTTGCCAATTTTTGGAATTGACATCAATGGAGATTCCTTTAAATGTGTTGGGGAGCGAAATGTGGCACCCAAAAATGTTTTAACATATGCTTGCTCATTTATTTAGGACACACCCGAATGCAAATGTGTATATGACCCCCTTCAATAAGGTCCACAATAAAAACAGACCCCCAGATCAAACCCCTAACAGCATGTGTTTCATGACCCTCTGCATGTAAAATCCACAGTTTTTACAGTAGTAGCAAACTTACTAAAGACCCTGATCAGACTCCCTAAACAAGTATAGACTCCAGACCAGACCCTCTAAATATAGACTCAGACCAGGCCCCTAAAGAACTCCAGACAAGACCTCTCAATACAGTTCCGGACCAGATCCCTAAATACAGACTCAGACCAGGCCCCTAAATAACTCCAGACTCCAGATAAGACCTCTCAATACAGTTCCAGACCAGATCCCTAAATAAAAAGAGAACCCAGAACAGATGCAATAAATAACTACAGACTCCAGACCAGACTCCTAAATTACGATCGAACCCACATCGGACCACTAAATAAATACAGTCCCTGACCAAATCCTTAAATAACTACAAACCAGACCCCCTAAATAACTACATACCAAGACCAAACCCTCCAAATAAATATAGATACCAAACCAGACCTCTAAATAACTACAAA
This sequence comes from Eleutherodactylus coqui, assembly GCF_035609145.1. Taxonomy (NCBI): domain Eukaryota; kingdom Metazoa; phylum Chordata; class Amphibia; order Anura; family Eleutherodactylidae; genus Eleutherodactylus; species Eleutherodactylus coqui. Next base: position 26,569,380 of record NC_089847.1, on the reverse strand, counting down.
CCCCAAATCAGACCCATACATAACTAGAGATGCCAGACCACACCCCTAATTAACTACAGACCCAGACCCTAAAGAGCTATAGACCCAGACCAGACCCTTTAATAAATACAGACCTCAGACGAGACCCTTCCCTTAAATAACTACAAACCCAGACCAGATCAAACAAACACAGACTCAGACCAGATCCATAGAAACTACAGACCCTAAATCAGACCCCTAAATAACTACAGACCCCAGACCAAACCCCAAAATAATTACAGATCCAGATCAAACCCTCTTAATAAATACAAACCCTAGACCAGATCCCTAAATAACTACAGACCTAGACTCCTAAATAAGTACAGGCCCAGATCAGGTCCTCTAAATACTGACCCAGACAACACCAAATGAGAGGGGTGAAGGCTGACACACAAGAACCAAAATTGCAGAGAAGATGGTGGAGCCAGCGTCAGGGAGCGATTCTGTCCTTTTTCGAAAAATTCATTTGAGAGGACCTGTCTGCTCTCCTGACATGTCTGTTTTCTTGCATTTGCTATCAAATAATAATTCTGAAGCGTCTATTCTCTGAAGCTTGCATTGTACCACTCCTCTGTTATTCGTCCTGGAAACATATAAATTAATTGGCTACTCGTCAATGGGGTGTGTCCCTACACTGACTGACACTATCAGCACAGATTTTACTATCCTAGAGGGCCATATACATGGGTATTAAAGTAGGCACCTTCCCTCTCACCACTGTCACCATAACCCTATCCTTCCCTGAACCTTTTTTTGGCTAAAAAAAGTTAAAAATAAGTCACACTCAACAGGCAGCACTCCAGTCTTCTATCACTTCTAAGTACAGTAATTATATGACCATCTAAACACATGACCACGATGGTCAATCCCTGGCCTCAACAGTACTGAGACCGATGATTAGCTTAGATGGGCATTTGACCACTGATCCCAGAGGTGAGCGGAGACCATGGGGACCGAAGGGTCGAGGGCATGCAACAGACGGGTATACGTTTGTTTATTTTTCTCTAAACTAAGCAGTACTTTTCAATTGCATCTGCGTCCTCAGAACGTGGTACCACTGCTAGGGGGATCTGGTGCACTATGGTTAAAGTAGCCATGTATGGGCCCATTTAAAGATCACGCTTACAATTTAATAGTGCAATACAAGTTAGGGCTCTTTCACATCAGTGTCTTGCTTTTGTAACAGATCTGCTTGTTTAATGTGAAACAGATAGAAAACCAGATTTAAAACTAAAGCAAATGGAAATCATAGTTTCCAGGTTTTTTAGCAGATCCAGTATACCAGCATGGCAACATGTTTTAAGAAAATAAAGAACCTTTTTAGAGCATGCTTACCAACAGTACCAGATGTCCACCCACCATTTATTAGACCAAAAAGACATCCTTGCCGTGCACCACCACGAAGTGATAACATGTCCCTGGTGTTGAAGAAAGCTATCAGTGGTAGGGTGTATCTGATCCCCAGGAATGTGGACCCTTAGACACTTTGAAGCATATGAGTGCCTTTATGCTGCCATGCTTGCAGAAGGACCGTTGCATAGCCCACATCAAAACATAAGATCATTACTGGGTGGCTAGCTTTCTTGAACCCCGATACAAGGACAAAGTGACAAAGTGACCTCAAAATGCTGCATTATCAGGAGAGACTGCTAAGCTGCTTGACCATAGCATTTTCCCATGACTGCGGGGATGCATCCGCAATGGGTTGCAGTTCTGTGAATGAGCAGGAAGCTGCCGCAACAGCACCACCGGTGGCAGGGGATGTCTAACAGAGGTGAGGCATAGATTTTTTTTAGCCTGCTCATGATGGTCCAAGAGCATGTCAGCTCCTGCATGGATGTACTAAGACATGGTGTTGGTCCTTTTGACTTCTGGATGTCTAAGTTGGATGAGTGGTTGGAGCTTGCACAACTTGCTTCAGAGGCCTGACCTGCAGTTAGTGTGCTATCAGAAAGGGTGTTCAGCACAGCTGGGGGTATGAAAACTGACAGATGCATTCACCCATCAACAGACAATCTGGATCCCCTAATGTTTATAAAAATGAACCAGGCATGGATTTCACCTCCATGGCAGAGTCCACTGATTAGTTCGCACGCTGGCAGTTTTTACTCCCATATGACTGAGCCTAGATTAATATCAAAGACCACACTGTGCCCTCAAGGTGCTGTTGCTGCTGGTGGAACGGCTGCTGCTCTTCTTCTCCTGCTTTCGCCATGCTTCCTTTTCCTCCTCCTTCTCCCAAAATGAAAATTTTCTTAAGCGCAAGAAACATCTGCTACTCTACAGCATTTCCTTAGAGGAAGTCTGTGCTTGGCTGTTCGATTCACCTGGTAGTATTTGTCCTTTATGACATACTTTATGACATACTTTTAAAACAAGCAGCACACCTGATGTCTTGCACAGCAAAATTCTTAGCATCTCTTTGGCAGTTTCTTGGAGCAGGTCCGTGCTTGAGTGTTGTTTTCACCTGGCAGAGTTTCTCCTTTGCAAACTTTATGATATTGCTTTTAAAATAAGCAGCACACCTGTGGTCTTCCATAACAACATTAGTATCTCTACAGCTGTTCCTTGGAGGAGGTTCATGCTTGAGTGTTCTGTTCACCTGGCAGAGTTTCTCCTTTGAAAATTTAGGACATTGTTTTAAAACAAGTAACAAACATGCTGTCTTCCTTGGCACAATTTTTAATCTAGGAGATTCTATGTGGACCTTCTTTTGCTTCCAGTCACACCCATGTGCTACGGTTGACTCTAACACTATGTTGACCAATTCTTGGAGGAGTGTTCCTCAAATGTGTGGCTGTATTCTAATGCAATTGGGGAGCGGGGGCTTTGGCTGCATTGGGGACCTTCTGGAGGGTAAATTAGTGAACCGGATTTTTAATCCCATTAACTTTAATTGGAGTGGGAATCGATTGTCCCGATTGAGGATGATTTTCATGAAATCGTCCCGATAGTGACACAAACCGATTATTCCACTGATCGCTCATCACTACTGAAGATACACTTTAAACAAGACGTCTACATGATAACGGACATATGCATTATATAGGATCTGGTGTCCACCCTTATCTGTAAACTCAGTGCATTTCATTCCACATGACTCCAGCCCGTTCACTTGCTAACTGGAAAGACATTACGAAAGTATGAAGGGGGAAAACGTAGCTGGCAATCATATCACTGGGTACCGCGGGGATAATGCCGTTCCATCATGACTATTTCCTGTGTATATTCATATGAAAATTGTGAAATCCATAACTCCTGCTCAGCACAGAGAAATGTCATGCAGAGTCCTGTTATAATAATGGCTGCTAACACTATTGACTGTGGCTTGTTTATCCCACCGAGCCTCCACTGATAGATTGCATTGTGTTCCCTTGCAGTCTAATTAGATTTTACAAAAGAATAAATCACACAACCTATCCATGGAGCATGCATGCCGCTTCTCTGAGGCGAGCTTCTTAACATTAATGTGCATTAGTCACCTCATCACAAGACCAACAGATTTTTTAAGATGTCCAACCACTTCCCCCTTTAAATCAGTCATAAGCAACTTGCAACTCTTTGGGTGGTGCTGGGGAACTGCAAGTATCTGCATTTCCTGCAATCAGACAAGGCATTAACCAGCTGTCTAAATACCCACCACCTACCGGAAAAAAAACAAAACTGACTTCTGTGGTCCTCCTAGTTGTTTTTCAGTTGGGCCGTGTTCAGAAAACATACTGTAAACTGATGTGCAAAAAGTCATGGGACAGGAACTGATATTGTGTAGGACTCCCTCTACCTCAGCGAAGTGTAGCAGCTTGACATGGTGTTGATATTCGATTGTCAGATTGCCAAAATGTTCCTCCAACCAGTTCTGGACAACTTTGGCCTGATGTCACCGTGCATTATCCTTCAGGAATATCCAATCATTGTGGGGTACATGAAGACCTTGAAAGACAGCAAATGGTATCCACCCAGTTAAACGTAGTGAGCTCCGGTCAATGACGTATTTAGGCAGACCAGTGGACTTAACCCATGCCGTAAGAGCACACTCGATATCAGAATGGAACCACCACCAGCCTGCACAGTGCCTTGTGAACAACCAGGGTCCGTGGCTTCATGGGGTCTGAGCCATACGTAAACCCTACCATTAGCCCAAAACAATAGGTACAATAACTCATTGGACCATTCTAAATGTTTCTAGTCCTTTAGGGTCCAGTTAGTAACCTCACACGCCCAGATGAGGCAGTGTGTCCAAGGTTGTGGTGATAACAGAGGTCTCTGGTGGGTCTTCTGCTCCCATATCCCATGGAAGCTAAAGAACGATGCACTGACCTGCAGGATCTGCATGTGGGGCCTCCTGTGTTGAATGTGGATTTGATTTCTGCCAGAGTGGCTTTCCTGTTCCCATGGACAATTCAAGCCAGACGCCAGCGATCACGATCATTAAGCACCTGTAGGCACTGTCCACTGTGGGTGGTAATGGCTTTATGTTATATTCCCGATACACATGTGACACTGTGGCACAAGCAATGTTAAATGACCACACAACTTTAGAAATGTGCCATCCCTTCCATCTGGCACCACTATCATGCCTCGTTCGAGCTCTGATAACTCACATCACCTTGCCATGAGTACGCTGGCCAGTGTTCAACCTCACTCACAAGATAACACCTCACAACTTAGGAGGGACAGTGAGTGGAGCAGAGAGGGCCAGTGACTGGGGCATCTAATGGGGGGCACTATTACTACTCAAGCCACTAAGGCGGTACTATTACTACTGGGTCTGCTAATGGGGGGCACTATTACTGCTGAGGACACTAATATTGCTGGGGCTGCTAACATGGTCATTATTACTACTGGGGCTGCTAATGAAGACCTGGTTACTGTTGGAGCTGCTAACAGGGAGTCACTATTACTAGTGGGTCCGCTGACAAGGGCACTTTTACTACTGTGGTCGCTAACGGGTGCACTATTACTACTGTGGACCCAAATGGGAACACTATTAACACTGGGGCTGCTAACTGGGGTACTATTGCTATTGGGGCCACAAGTGGGGACACTATTGTTATTGGGGGTATTTACATGACAGATAGCGAGTTACTCCCAAGATCATCAGATTCATCTTGCATTGCCGAGCACTCATCACCGCCGCAGAATGGTTGCTCATCAGCCTTGATGCCATTAATAAGTAGGCTATATCTAGGGAGGGACGAGCGGCTGCTGGGAACCTTCATCACCACTTATCCCCAAGGGGAGCATCATAAGACTGGACAAAAAGAAAAGTCTAACTTTCGCTGAAAAACAATGAAAAAGCTTGTTGTGATGGCGACATGACATCTCACTAGTTATTAGCAGACGTGCGATGGATACATCTCAGATAATGGCTTCTAGATTACTTTAGGTCAATGGCGCGGCCCCTGACCCGCCATCGCTGAGAATCTTGACATAAATATATTGATTTGAAACCTTTGGAGCTGCAAGGAGCCTATTAACAGATCAGTATGTCCTGCAGGTGTAGTAGAGCTGGGTTTGTCATTTGGCACCATCATGAGATCCCTATATGTTACCTGCATCTTACTTAAGACTGCAGACATAAACTTTTTCTTAAAGGGAGTTTCCAGGAAAAAACGTTTCATGGCTGATCGCCAGGATAGGTCATTAATAGTTTATCAGCTGGGGTCCGCCGCTTGGGGTCCTGGCCAATCAGCTGATTGGGTGCCACAGTCAGTGCCACACTACAAATGGGTTGGAGTAAAAGCCACAGCTCTGACCCCTGTTTAGTAGCCGGCGCTTGTATGTGGAGGCACAGCTTTCGTTAAACTCTGTGGGAGCCATGCCTGCAGTTACAAGCACCGGCCAGTACACAGAGGTCGGAGCTGTGGCTTCCACTCTGACCTCTGTTTATTAAGGTGCTGACAGTGGACGCGGAAAATACGTGCATGTGAACAAACCCATTGAAAGCAAAGGGTTCTGTTCACTGCATATTGTGCGCACAAATACGCCCATGTGAAGCTGGACTTATGTATATATTTTCTTCGATGTCCACCCACACTGCATCATGATTTCATACCTGTAATTATCCAGGCAGAACCTATCGCAAAGCCCATTCTGATCTCTTGGTTCATGAATAAAATGCCAGAACTCCAGTTACTACTGGCAGGGTAATAGAGGAGACAGAAAAGGACAGAATATATTCCTTTCTATGAATGCAGTCTCTAAAAAGCTGCTTATTAACCCCTATGAGCAATGTTATAGCTCCCCCTAGTGGTTTTCTTATAACATTCTTACCCATCTTCCTGGTTTATGAATAGCATACAAGAACTACAGTTATGGCTGACACCTCTGTAGACAATGCAGCAGTGAAGATGCAGAGTGCTAGGATAAATGTGCAGAAGCATACTATGTGTTACGTGTATTAAAATATGAGAAGAACTGGGTGAGACCCCCTATGCTGCTGATGTAATAGCTTCCATTAGTGGTTGTCACTCAGCAATCTAATGAGACAGAAAAAGGAATATTGCAAATATCTGGCCAAGACTTGCACAACAGTCCATCCTGATCTTTCTGAATAAAATAACAGAACTACAGTTAAGACTGACACCTGCACAGGTAGGTCGATATACTGTAGAGACTGCGAGGGTTAGGATATAACAATGCAGATTGACAGTCCTTATAAGCAATGTATTAGCGTCCATCCTGCCTTCTGGTTTCATGAATAGACCCGTAGAGCTCCTTTACACGGACGTATGCGATTTTAGGCACTCAGCGAAACATTTTTGCAGTATGCACATTTTTTTGCGCACATATCAGTCCATTTTACTGTATTTTTGCGCACGCAGTACATGTTCATTTAGCCTAATGACTTCTTCTTTCACAGAATTGCATGCACATGTGCGCACCTCCCATAAACGTCAATGGGGAACTTGGTGCGCAAATGTTCACAAAATAGAACCAATCAGAACCATCACTTCCTTGAGGTGGGATTTATGACTCCCGTAACCAGGAAGTGATCTTCTGTGGGCAGCGGAGGACTGCAAGAAGCACATCGGAGCTCCGGAGAGCAGCGGGAGGGACCTGGACCGAGCCTGTTTGTTACTGTATAACTTTTTTTAATGTAATGCATCTAGGGCTTATTATCGGGGTAGGGCTTATATTTTGAGCCTACCTGAAAATCCCCAAAAAATCAAGGTGGGACTTATTTTCAGGAAAACAGGATATATATATATCCTGTTTTCCTGAAAATAAGTCCCACCCTGATTTTTTGGGGATTTTCAGGTAGGCTCAAAGGTAGGCTCGAGTATATATGGCATTTTGCCATATATACTGTGTGTATGTATATATATATATATATATATATATATATATATATATATATGGCAAAATGCCATATATACTCGAGTATAAGCCTAGTTTTTCAGCACATTTTTTGTACTCAAAGTCAGGGAAGGGTTAAAAAAAAGCACCATACTCACCTCCCAGCCAGCGTCTGTGTCCCCCGGGGGTGGTGCGGCAAGCTGCTTGAATTCCTGTGTTCCCGTCGGCGATGCGGTAAGCTGCTTGAATTCTCCCTGCTGTCATCTTCCGCTGTACTCTCTGCTCGGCTCTGTCATACCCCGCTGTCAACACTGTGATTGGATCGAGTGCCAGCCAATCACAGCCGGCGCTCGCTTATTCACAGCCAATTAGTGAATGATCAATGACACAACATGAATTGTGGAAGCGGCGGTCGACGTCCACATTGCGAATCCGCAGAAAATGCAGTTCGTTACATCCTATTTAAAATGCTGCTTCCTGCACAAGAGTAGAAATCAATTGCGATTTCCGGAGGAAAAATCGCAGCATGTTCTACTTTGGCGCGGATTCCACACAGATGGCTTCTATTGAAGTCAATGGAAGTCGTCTGACATTGCGGAAAGGTCATGGGACCCATGGCATCGCCTAGCGACGGTGCAGGAAAAATAAACATTTGGAAAAAAAAATTTGTACTGCACATGACTGACGGCTCGCCATCCGGGCCATCTGCAGTACAGATGAAGACAGGTACGTGGGGTTGCTGGCCGGGGTCAGAGACAGATTCCACTGCAGGCTCGTGCATGCAGAATCAGCTCTGCCGTGTAGAGGCAGCCTAACCATGTTCATAACATAAATGCAGCAGTAGAACCAAGCTCATATCATAAATACAGTACCAGAACCAAGCTCAGTACATAAATACAGTACCAGAACCAGACTCAGTATATAAATACAGCAATAATATAATAGAAGAAAAAACAGTAGGTACGACTCAGCATCCACTGGAAGATGAGACAACCATCAATAGTCCACGATGATCCATAAGACAGGTGAATAGTAATAAGAATGCAGAGGTGGATAAATTCGCAGTTTCCTGCTGGCCTGGACTACAGAGCAGATCTTTTGTACTTTGATTGATTTATAGATCAGATGTGTTCCGCTATGTGTTCACTTGTATAAGTTAATTTGCATATTTTGGGGAGTTGACTATACTCGCAACATCCTATCCTTGTATGTATATTCATTATATGTGCTATGTCAAAGTATGCTATGAGTAAAGCTCTATATGGGCCAAAACATTTATGCACAATTGAATTTTAAAAGTGTTTTCAATAAAATATTACATTTTATTGGACTGGTGCTGGAATTTACCTGCTCAACATAAATACAGTACCAGAACCAAGCTCAGTCCACATAAACAGTCCCCAAAATAAACTCATAACATAAATACATCACCAGAACGGGGCTAATAAACAGAGAACCAAGCTGGTCATAAATACAGCACCAGCACCAAGCGCAATACATAAATACAGCACCAGAACCAAGCTCATAAGATAAATCTAATTGCAGAACTAAGCAACTGTGTTGCGGAGGCACAAATGGGCTGACAGCAGTGCCTTGGAACTTCAGAGGGAATAGACAAAGCCAGGAAGATGATTCATGTAGCTCTACAAGACGCTATTCCACAGAGCAGGTAGATCATCTGGTCTGACGGACCAATAGGGAGGACCGCTCCTAGCTTACATCCACAGAGAATATTACTCATTGTTTTCAATGGGTTTGTTCCCATTCGTGCATTTTACCTGCGGTTGTGCCACAAAAAAAAGGCACACTCTATTTTCCTGCACATTTTCGCACCCAAAGTCCCCATAGAAGTCAATGTGGGTGCACAAATGTACGCGCAATATGCTAGGAAACATGCGTAATTGTGCAGGAAAAAAACCCATCCGCAACACATTAGACTAATTAGCTATTTCAATTGGTGCATATTTTTTTGGCACGCACAAATGAACATTTCTTGCAAAAAGTACAAGACAATACGCCAACACGCACCAAACAGGCATCGCTTGTTCCGCAACAATGCTACACTCATGCGCGCACGAATATGCATACACCCATGTGAAGGAAGCCTAACCCATAGTTAAATGGAAAATTGCCAACTATGGAGGCATCTGAGGCTGACACATTGGTTTATGAAAATGGTCAACCAATCGCAGCGTAGCTTTAACTTCCCACAGTGCTCCTACTAAATTAAAGCTGTGCTGTGATTCGTTGCAATGCGCAATAAAGACGGTTTTTGTTTTAGACCATTTTTGTAAATCTGTCCCATTTACACCATTGACATCCACTAACCAAATGGATTCCAGCTTGTCCATACACATAGTGTTACGTCCGGTGCCAGGCACCCTTTAAATATACGCCATCTATATATATATATATACAGTATCTATGCATTATATTTGACTTTCCTGTCCTAGTAGGTTTTCTGCCCCGCTGAACACAGCTGAGCCATAAGGTCCTTGCAGGTTTGCACCTTTCCAACATGTCCCTGCACTTAGGATCCTCTACATGAAACTTTAATGTTGCTGTCAGAACTACCAGATAAAAGATGTCAAATAGCAACGGGAAAAAAAATGACATCAAAGCAAGATGGATTCTGTTTGTTCCGACCTCGTAACTGGTTTCCAGTACAGGCGGGATCATCAAATAACCTTTAATCCAGTTCAATCAGGAGGACTTTTTGTCCTCCACCGTTGGTCTCATTCTCATTATTCTCTGCCATTTCTCCATGTTGCCTTTTCTATTCCACCTGGAATATAGACATACGCTCTAAAGTCGTCCCATAAAATGGGCATATAATATGCACAGTCTGTGAGATTTGCGCCGGCCTTGTATGATTGCTCTGTTTTGATGTTTCCTTGGGTCAGGTCAGTGCTAATACCGAGTTTCATGATGGAATGAAGGCGGTTTGTGCCGCTGTCAAGAAGCTTTTATCTGCCAGAGATATATGTAGCGGCAGAGACAGAGCCGTATCCCAGAGCTCAGGTGTGATGGATACAAGATCTCACCTGTCGATGCGTCTGTACAAAAATATAGACACAGCAGGGGGCAGCAATGGCGGTTAATAATAGGGGCAATAGGGGTGATCGCCCCAGTCCGAGTCTCCAAGGAGGCCAACAGTTGTCCAAAGTGCCCCCATTCCTGCTAGTGGAAGTTGGTGCGATGAAAAAAACAGCTATACTCTCCTCATCTGAGTCGCTCCTCCCGTTCCGGCCCCTGCAGTCCGCACCACTGATCCCCAGCTTGCTTCTGTAGTGGCCTGAAGTTAATGTAAGTTTCAGAATGTGCTTGAATGATCTATGTTTGTTCTGTGCCTTTGTAATGTCCTTGTTTTGCTTGGTGCATTAATCAACGTTATGTGTATTGCATGTCTGCAGCACCACAAGGGTTAACTCTTTGGTTATGTCTGGAAATTGTATCAGTTTGTGTGTATCATTTGTTGGTCACGTGACCGTGCTTTATATATGTGATTGCAAGGTGTCGGTGTGGTAGTTGGCCTGTGAGTGTTCGGTGAAGAGGGAGTCTGCCTGCACATAGACACCATCAGTCTGTGTGTGGTGAAAATGGAAGAGGCCGAGAGATTGTTGGATGTGTGGCCTATGCTGATCAGTCCAAAAGGTTGGGAGCCAATCAGTGTTTGGTGGGTGGTGCACACCGAAAAAGTTCATACCTCCCTACAAAGTTGTTGGCTAGTCGTTGAACGGCGATGAATAACAGTTTACACCAGACTATATTTAATCAACCAGCGACTATTTTTAGGTGAGCTGAAACACAGCGACTACTTAACAAATTCTTGCTCATCATCCAATCAGAAGCCAAGTTTATACGGAACAACTGTCGCTTACATTTGCTCTATCAAGTATTTGAACAACAGTTGTCCTATGTAAAGACACCCTAGTGAGTATATTCACACATATAGTATATGCTACATATTTCCCGACTTGCTTACTCAAAATATACCCTACATGATAGTATTCTCACCTGGGAAGCGAAGAGGGAGCTTGAATTCCCCGGACCTACTTTCACATAGTGCTTGCAGATGGTATTGCAGATATTATGAGTTGTACATTGTGGATAGATACAGAAAAAACGGTGATCTGTATCTTTACAATCCATCTCCGTACAACACAAGAGGATAACATATAATTCTTCTGAGCACTTTCCTCTTCTCCATGGTAGATAAGTAACTAGATTTGGGATTTTCCCCCTTAGGACGTGCTCCACAACCTGCAGAATATTGGGGTTGCCGTTGACATTCACAGAATGAGACAAGTGTATTTACCGGAATGAAATCTTTCTTTGCCAGGCTCAGTGAGTGTGACGAACAACATATACATCTGTCCTTGTCTCTATTCCTTAGTGGCGGGCGGCTGTCACATTTGATGGGGGATGCCACAAGGAGATAATGAAATGAAACGCTTGCAAATCCACCACGGGACACTTTAAATGTCAGGTTCTTTTGTGGTTTTCTACATTGTAGTTATTCCAGCTTTGAAAGAGGCCAGCCGTGTATATAACTCTTCCTACAGACACAGAGGCTTCAATGTAAAGTGACAGCATTAGTAATATTAATAGTGGAGATTTCCCCTACACTGCACACAATAGGCACACAGAAGTGCGCCGCAGATAAGGATATTCAGGCCGGGCCTAATAACACAGGAAAATGCACCGTTTTGTCTGACTGTGATGTCACATTCGGCTTATGATGATCAGACCCAGCCCGACCATAGAAATCATGGGTTAATATATACTATTTGGTATATTCTATATTATCCTATAAGTTGTGCAAAAAGGATTTCAGTATCTGATACTCACAATGGGGCATATCCTTTAAAGAGCACTTCTCTTTTAAGGAAAGGTCTGATCCCCTGGTTGCCATTTTGCTGGAAACACACAGCTCCATACATTGTTCAGTGGCCTGGGTTGGTATTGCAGACTGAGTGCTATTAAAGTAAATCAGGAGGGCCGGGGGAAGCAGTGAGGAGAGAACTGGCTGTGCGCTGTTAAAAGAGGCACACGGGACTCAGCCAGAAAAGAGGCACATGGAAGGATCACAAAGGGTTAAGCTCCACACCAATACCGTAAGGGATTTTTTTTAGCTTTCCAAGTGTCCTCTAAAAAGGGTGCATAGTGTGACACAAGAACACAAGAGCGGTAGTCAACAGAGACCTACTCTTAGGCCGCATGTCCACTGGACAAATAGATTTAGGAAATCTGCGCGGGTGTCCCACACGCGTTTTCCACGGCCATAGGGATGCATTTGGACACTCGCAGGTAAGTAAATACCTGTGTATGTCAATTTTCCCTGCCGCGCGGATCGCACGTGCGGGAAAAACACCCGCAGCTTGATCCATTTTCTGCGGGTCTCCCGCGCGGACGGCTCCCGCATGCTTCCATAGAAGCCGTCCGGTCCTACGGTACACTCTCAGCTGAATTTCTGCTCTCCAGCATGGGAGCGCAGGAGAGCAGGAGTTCAAAAAAAAGAAGAGTGCACGGCGCATGCGCGCGGGCAGGGGGAAAGAAGATCCGGCCGCGACGGACGGAAACCCGCAGCGTCCGGACAGGTGAGTTAAATCATTTTTCAGGCCTCATGTCCGCGAGAAAGGAGGGACCCGCTGCGTGATTCTGCATGGAGAATCCACGCGGGCCCGAATTTCCTACTGGACAGGAGGCCTTACACTGCAAGAGGTCATTACAGGACAGCAACACAGCAGCTGTTTCCCCATGCTGGGGAGATGTCATGAGAGAGACCACCAGGAACAAGCATCCAGAGGCCCAGAGGAGAACCAAGAGAGCCCTGATGACCGAGGGCCGAATCTGACATTGTGTGGAAGGAGACTACTTCTCCTTCCTGCACGGGGCTTGGTCTCAGAAGCTGTAAATATTACCACGGACCTGAAAAAAAATGACAAAGCTGCAAGACCTGTGAGACCGGTCTCCATCATTTTACTGTGCGCCCACTAGGAAGACAATGACAGATCCATAGAGATGAATGTGAACTGGAAGAGTAGCTCCCAAAGGAGATTGTAGTAGAATAGTTACTCTCCGCTACCCAATTAACGCATTCAGGGTTAATTGGGTAGCAGGGAATTGCGTATTAGTAAACAATGTTAGCTGTAAGTCTTGTACTGGAGTGACAAGGCAGTCTAGAGTCGTGGTGTTATGTGCCGATCTAAGGTTATGTGAGATGGCGGTGAGGAATCGGCATTCTGTTTGGTCCTTTAGTTGTCTTTTTCCACCCATGGTATTTTGAGTCCACAATGTTAGTATTTTGCTACGAAACTCTAAAGGTAAGCCGAGTTCTGCTGCACCATCACATAACCTGCCACTAGAGGGCCTAAACCGATTCATAAGCATTACCTTCAGCTTACCTGAAAATGTTGCAGTGCCTATGGAGAGAGTAATAGGGGTATCTATATGTATCCTAACCGTTAGAGTTGCTGTGATTGGCCATTTGTTGCTACTGGGTGGAGAGAACCTGTGCCGGATTCTCCTCCCCAGAGGGGTTGGATTTTTAGGAAGCAAGGATGTGGGGAAATTGGTCCAAAAGTATGAAAGTGAAACAAACACCAGACCCAACTGTCTTGGGGGCCAAAACCTGACATCATAATTAAGACCCCTGCCTATATACTCCAATGAAATAGAAACGGGATACTATAATAGGATCAGAGGCGTAGTATGCAAGTTGGACAATGAAGGTGCCCAAGTCAACTGTATCCGACACCAAAGCAGTTGAAACTTTTTGTAGTGCAGGGAGCCGAAATCCACAGACCACTTCTGGCTTGCAGCCTACTGAAAGTTGGACTTTGGATGGGATGATGGTAGGGACAATGATGTCACTTCATTGCTTCTGGTCCTTTGATAGACCGCTAAGGTCAATTTAGTGGATTCATTTGCATCCATTAGCGCTTTCCCATCTGGAAGCTCCAGGTCCATCCTCCGGTAACCTAGACCTATCTCCAGAACCAAGCCCAGCTACCTCCAGACCGCTTACAAGTGGAGGTGATCAAGAGCTCCAGAAACAGCCAAGCACCCCATTCTACACTGTTTTCGTGCTCCTGTTCGCCTCATATTCCCATCTTGGCCAATATGGAAATACCCCTTTTAACAAATGTTCCTGAAGAGGCCCAAATCTTAGAGAACCCACCCTGGAGACAAGTTCCTTTAAGACATCATGAGTTAATTTAAGTTCAATCCCAACTTTAGCCATAAAGGTCTCATCAAGGGCCCAGCAGGATCAGCCCGTATTAAAATGTAAGTATATTCAGCACTATTGCGGTATTGTTTCCGAACGACCCTATAACTGATGTGTAATTGCCGTTGGAGAGGTGCACCGCTGTTTGCATATGCTATGCTAATTGCAAAATATATTGTTTCTTTCAAATCTTAATGCATCGCCTCAAGTGATCTCTACTTAAACTCCGACAGCCTTGAGTAAATGGAGTGACAGCCAGCAGTCTGGGAGATAATATTACCACTATCTCCATGTAGCAGGCGATGTCTCACATGCATTAGTATAATTCGGCGTGTGGCGTGTCCCAGTTGGATGCTGAGCAGGTGTCAGTGCTTTGAAGTAGAACTATATTTTGTAATGCGGCACCACCTTGTTGTTCCTTTTCTGCCATATGCTCCCTCTCTGATGTGAATTATGCAGGGTAATCAATGAAAGATATTCTCCTCTCCCCCCGCATCCGCCCATTTATGCCATGTAGGTGACTCTCTAACCCTTTTAAATAAATCAGCATCTGTTTTTATTACGGCTCGGGAAAGCGAAGCCCACTAGTTTGAAAAAAGCGCCATTTTTATATCTATGACTTATCAGGGAAACCATTTTTTTTATATTATATACCAAAAATAGGATCAGAGTTAATCTATTCATCCTGATCCTCCTGGTGCATGAATGGGATTGCAGAACTGTACATTCCCGGCATATCCATTGACCCGGTAGAGGTGAATTAACGCCTTAAGGATGTGGCACGAAGATACAGAGAAGGTCATGTTGAAGCCAATAGAAGACATCCGATCCGCGGCACGTCCACAATTGAATTGCGGACGGGCCGCGGATTCCGCGTGAAAGCAGGGGTTAAAAAAAAAGATTTGTACTGCGCATCCGCACACCAGAAAAGGGAAGACCCGGACAGGATGCAGAAAGCCCCCGGAAGGTAACGCAGGCTATTCAGCCACGGGCAGGGTCGGATTCGCCCGTGGACATCAGGCCTTAGCGCAACATATTAGCATTTTTTGGGGGGGCGTATTTTAATGTACATTTGCGCCCTGATTTAAATCGCTGTTTTGCTTAACGAGTTCCATATGTTTTCTTTTTTTTTAATGGATTTACACAGCGTATTGCCCATCGGTGTGCGCATTGTGCATTTGTGCACCTCCCATACTATGGGGATCTTTAGTGCGCAAATGTGCACAAAAATAGAACAAATCCTATTTTTTTGCACATGCAAGAAAGGATAGGTGGATGAACCTTTTGAAATCAATGGGTTCTGCTCTCTATGTACACAAATACGTGCGCAAATACGGCCGTGTGAAAGAGCCCTAAGGTGCATAAAATATACGTGTGTAATATACAGTGTCCATACGACCGTGTGCATGAGCCCTTATACTTTCACAGACGCGGCACGCCAGTGACAGACAGTGACCGCATGAAGCAAAGGAGAGGCTCGCCGGATATTTGTTTTTTCATTCACATTTTATGTTGCAGCGATGGCGGACAACGAAAAAGTTGGAGCTTCTTGTGGTCGTCGGACGATCAGATGCTCCTCTCTACTGGTGATCTTTGGGGGTGTCCTGAGCTCGGTCACCTTGTGTGCCCTCACACATCCACTGGTCCCAACACCTCCTAACAGTCTGGTCAGACGCTCCTCTCTACTGGTGGTCTGTAGGGGCATCCTGAGCCCGGTCAGCTTGTGTGCCCTCACACATCCACTGGTCCCAACATCTCCTAACAGACTGGTCAGACGCTCCTCTCTACTGGTGGTCTGTAGGGGACGTCCTGAGCCCGGTCACCTTGTGTGCCCTCACACATCCACTGGTCCCAACACCTCCTAACAGTCTGGTCAGACGTTCCTCTCTACTGGTGGTCTGTAAGGGGGTCCTGAGCCTGGTCACCTTGTGTGCCCTCACACATCCACTGGTCCCAACACCTCCTAACAGACTGGTCAGACGCTCCTCTCTACTGGTGGTCTGTCGGGGGGTCCTGAGCCCAGTCACCTTTTGTGCCCTCGACATCCACGGGTCCTAACACCTCTTACAGTCAGTCAGACGTTCCGCTCTAATTGTGGTCTGTCGGGACCAGTGGATGTTTGAGGGCACACAAGGTGACAGGGCTCAGGACTCCCAACACCCCCTAACAGTCTGGTCAGACGCTCCTCTCTACTGGTGGTCCGTAGGGGGCTTCCTGAGCCCGGTCACCTTGTGTGCCCTCATACATTCACTGGTCACAACACCTCCTAACAGTCTGGTCAGATGCTCCTCTCTACCGGTGGTCTGTAGGGGCATCCTGAGCCCGGTCACCTTGTGTGCCCTCACACATCCACTGGTCCTAACAGTCTGGTCAAAACAGCCCGTTGGGGGATAATTCATCACTACGACCATCCAACTTCTCACATCCCAATAATGCGCCCCTCTCAGACTCTGGTAACGGGGTGAAATCTCTTCTCTGCGTCATAGAGGCATCTAGTGGTCAAGAAGCTCTACACAAGCAGAAGAGGTCACTACACACAAGGGGCCGCCGAGAGCCTCTTATAGGCCAAGGGGGGGAAACAGTTTTGGGGCCCTCGGTGACAAGACCGTTCATCTAATCACCACAACTCTCATCATTTACATAACTGCCTGAGATGGAACTGTAGGACGAGTTTTGCAACAAAACGACTTCTGCGAGGGGACGGATTTTTTTGGCAAAGAGTGTATGTCACCCCCACTGTCACATTACTCAGGTTTCCAATCATTTCAGTGGAAGGAACTATTGTGACATGACAGAATGCAGAAACAAATGCTAACGGTTCTAATGGACTACGGACAGATATAATGCTGCATTTA
This sequence comes from Eleutherodactylus coqui, assembly GCF_035609145.1. NCBI lineage: Eukaryota > Metazoa > Chordata > Amphibia > Anura > Eleutherodactylidae > Eleutherodactylus > Eleutherodactylus coqui. Next base: position 26,551,977 of record NC_089847.1, on the reverse strand, counting down.
CCCAACGCAGCCGATGACTACAATAACCACAACGTTTGCATTCCACAAGTAAGAGCTTTCGACAAAGATACAAATATTTTAAAAAGTCCAAAGAGCACAGCATGAAGAAAGAACATCAGACGCCGCCTGGAAATGTCATCTCCGTCCGGATGCCGCTCGGTCCTGTGTGCCTTGAATAAGGAGAGGGGGGGAGATGTAATTGGTTTGCTGCTTATGACTCACTTGAGGATCATAAGATTTTTTAATATCCTGTAGAAGAAGCCCATGTATTGTACAGAGGAATCTCAAGTACTTCTGTAGCCGCAGACTGGAAAAGAAGAGACGCAGATAAATGACCTGAGACGAGGTGTGTCGCCATTGTTTAACACTGAGGCGGATGCTGATAAAGCAAAACAAAAAAAAACAGTTACACAACACATCGCAGTCCGTGAGACCATCGGGAGATGACAGGAGCGGATATTTGTTTTCAAAGCTGCGTCAAGAAATTTTCTGATGAAAATCTTTTAAATTCTGTTAAGGCCCTTTCACACTGGACGATTATCGTTCTGGTTGTTCCAACCTCGCTGCTGGGCAATTCCCCAGCAGCGGGAGGCAGTAGGGGACTCTCTCACCAGCATCGGGTTCCCCTAGGGATTTCCCCATAGCGGAAGGGGCAGGGTTAAAGGGCTTCACGAGGAGCTGGGGTTGGAGTCTAGAGGGATCCGCCCTATAGCCCCACCCCCTCTTAACTTGCAATGGGGAAATCCCAGGGAGGAGATATCTAGCCCTGCCCTCTTCCTTTCTAGGCATGCCCTCTCCCTATGAACTATATTGATATTCCTTGAGATCCCCATAGCAGAGAGAGAGAGTGGGGCTATGGGGGATGAACTCATAGCAGGGAGAGACAGAGCTGGGCTATGGGTTATTCCCCCATAACAGGGAGAGAGAGCAGAGTTATGGGTTAATCCCCCATAGCAGGGAGAGACAAAGCGGGGCTATGGGTTAATACCCCATAGCCCCGCTCTCTCTCCCTGCTATGGGGAAATCCTGAAGCCCTGCGGGCTTTCATCTCTCTCTCCTCCTGAAGCAGTTGCATTTTTTTAAAACAACATGCTGCTTCAGTGAATAGGCAATTTTCACGTACATGAAGCTCGGGTCTTCTGCGCATGAAAAATCCCCTGTTCACGTGATTTTTAGAGCAGTATAGCCGCATTTTTTTCACGCTCCTATACTGCACTAAAACGACTGTGTGAAAGAGGCATTAAACAACTTAACACCCCGAACGCCATTCTTTTGAATCATATACGTGAGCGTTGTTTTCCATTACAGCGATGTTACAAGGTTGAAAAAATCGCTGCATGTCCTATTTTTTCGCACCCCTCGAGATGCATCACCCATTGTTTTCAATGTGACAGTCAACCACATTGCTTCCTGTGCGATGTGATATTCGTCATTGAAATCCATTGGAAACACTCGGCGATCCTCCAACGCACGTGAAACAAGTTCCCGCCGGGTTTCCTGTGTGATGTAGCCATATGCTAAGGCCCGTCAGTGTGTGGGCCGTCCATATATCAGACTCCACGCGGACAGGTGTAGTGTCCATTGTGCGTTGTGCTCGAGTCTGTCCGGCATGCGATAAGTGTGCACAAGGATTTACGGTAAATGAGGAAACCAAGTAAAGATTCACGGCCATTTCTTACAGCGGATACCCGCCTGCGATGGCCTGAAGTAGAGCTGGTTCCGATACTGGCTGTTAAAGGGGTATTCTGGTTACAGCATGTTTTTTCAAGTTTTCAGCCATCCACTGGATGAGTAAAAAAGAAGCTGATAGAACGTGGGGTCCGACTGCTGTTACGACCACCCATACCGAGAATGGGAGACTCATCTCCCCCCTATTTCACAGTTGAAGATGCAGCATTATTTCTTTGACTTATTTGACTAATTGAATACCACTGTCAAAGTGCGTCTAAGCAGCCGGCCAAGGTGCCAATGGGTTCACATGGCAGCCTGGAGTTTAGTGAAGGCTCCCAGGGCTGCCATATAGTGCAGTCTATTAAGCTCTGCCTGTGACAGGGCTTAATAGACTAACACTGAAATGCGTAATACATTATAAGTAGAGATGAGCGAGCATACTCGTCCGAGCTTGATACTCGTTCGAGTACTAGGGTGTTCGGGATGCTCGTTACTCGTAACGAGTACCACGTGATGTTCAAGTTACTTTCACTTTCTTCCCTGAGAAATTTGCGCGCTTTTCTGGCCAATAGAAAGACAGGGAAGGCATTACAACTTCCCCCTGCAACGTTCAAGCCCTATACCACCCCCCTGCAGTGAGTGGCTGGCGAGATTAGGTGTCACCCGAGTATTGAAATCTGCCCCTCCCACGGCTCGCCACAGATGCATTCTGAGATTAGTTCAGGGAAAGTGCTATCGTGTTGGAGCTGCTATAGGGAGAGTGTTAGGAGTATTTTAGGTTTCAAGAACCCCAACGGTCCTTCTTAAGGCCATAAATCTTCTCTATATGCGCTCAATGGGGCCGGCGGCAGCAGCGCCGACCCCATTGAGAACATATAGAAGACAAATCCTTCTTCTCTGCCACAGCTGTTACAGCTGTGGCAGAGAAGAACGATGTTTGCCCATTGAATTCAATGGAGCCAGCAATACAGCAGGTTCCACTGAAAGCAATGGTCTGCCGGCGTGCGCGGGGATGAATTGTCGGGAAGGGGTTAAATATATAAGCCGTTCCCTGCAATTCATCCAGAAATGTGTTACAATAAAAATATATACCGGCGTATAAGGCGACGGGGCGTATAAGACGACCCCCCAACTGTCACCTTATACGCCGGGAATACAGCGGAGCAAAGAATAAAAATCATTACTCACTTCTTCTGACGTTCTGCGGCGCTCCTGCAGGCTGTTGCTCCCTCCTGGTTCCCAGCAGAGCATTGATTTCTCTACGAAGGGCTTTAAATCCCCGCCTCCAGAAACACACGTGCCTTCAGCCAATCACAGCCAATGACAATGATGTCATTGAATGGCTGTGATTGGCTGTGTTTCTGGAGGCGGGGATTTCAAGCCCTGCGTCCAGAAAGCAATACTCTGCCGTGGACCAGGAGGGAGCAACAGCCTGCAGGAGCGCCGCAGAACGTCAGAAGAAGTAAGTAATGATTTTTATTCTTTGCTCCACTGTATTGCCGGCGTATAAGGTGACAGTTGGGGGGTCGCCTTATACGCCGGTATATATTTTTATTGTAACACATTTCTGGATGAATTGCAGGGAACGGCTTATATATTTAACCCCTTCCCGACAATTCATCCCGCGATCGCCGGCAGCCCATTGCTTTCAGTGGAACCTGCTGTATTGCTGGCTCCATTGAATTCAATGGGCAAACATCGTTCTTCTCTGCCACAGCTGTTACAGCTATGGCAGAGGAGAACGATCTTTACGCTGACAGTGGGGGGGGGGGGCACTCTTGCCGCTATTGTGGCTTAATAGTGGGACCTGGGAACTTGAGATGCAGCCCAACATGTAGCCCCTCGCCTGCCCTATCCGTTGCTGTGTCATTCCCATCACTTTGTTGAATTGCCCAGATTTTCACAAACGAAAACCTTAGCGAAGATCGGCGATATACAAAAATGCTCGGGTCGCCCATTGACTTCAATGGGGTTCGTTACTCGAAACGAACCGTCGAGCATTGCGAAAATTTCGTCCCGAGTAACGAGCACCCGAGCATTTTGGTGCTCGCTCATCTCTAATTATAAGGCAATACAAAAGTATTGCAGTATATTGTAGAAGTGATCAAGTGATCACAAGTTCAAGCTCCCTTTGGAGCCTAAATTAAAGCTTAGATTAAGTTTAATCTGGAGCTGCTTTAGACACAAATCTGTTGGTGTAAGGCCAATGGTTTACATTTCTATCAGTGCAGCAGATTTGGAGCTCCGTATCAGATACAAAGTTCTGATCCCTGAAATATGTTTTAACCCCTAAATACTCAATGATGTACATTTATGTCATGGAGGTTCAGGGTTTCCATGGAGGGGGATTGGGGGCGATCTGGCTTCATAGAATACAGGTATCGTCTGTTACTTATAGACGACGCCCACCCACAACAGCTCCGACCAGCACTCCCGCTGATCGCTGCTGTTAACCCTTTAAATTCCATATTCAATTCTGATAACAGCACTTAAATGTCCAGATGAGAGTTCTGGGATCCCGAACAGATCCCCACAATAAGATCACCGGGTGCCGTTCAGTTACCATGGTAGCCTGGGGCCTTATAAAAGCTCTCAGCGCTGTCATTGCAGCTTGCCTATTAAGCCATGCCCTGAGGTGTGGCTTGATAGATTGCCTGTCAGATTGCGGTATAATGTAATACTATGGTATTACATCATACTGCAAGAGCGATCAAATCATTCTAAGATCTTGTTCCCTATGGGGACTAAAAAAAGATGTGAAAATCAGTTTAAAATGTTTTATTAATTACTTAAAAAAAATAAAAGGCAATAAAAATAAAAAAATAAAAAAAACTTTTGCCATATTATAATATTAGAAGCTAAATTAAAAAAAACAAAAACATATTTGGTATCGCCGCGTCCATATAAGTCCGATCTATCAAAGTAACACATTATTTACCCCGCACGGGCAGAAAAAAATAAATTGCGCCCTTGTGGTCACCCCGTCTTCATGAAAAAATATAATAAAAAGAATTAAAAAGTCAGGGCTCAGTCATACGGGTGTTTGTACGCGCGTATCAGCGGCGATCCGCGCTTATTTCTGTGCAGGAAAACGTCCGGCAGACGTCCGCACCGGTCAAAAAAGAACATATAGGTGGCAATTGAGCTGGTCATGCGGATTTTCGTCCACACGCGGTGCGGGAGTATTTATATGTACACTGTAGAAACGAGATCCCCTAAAGTTTTGCAAAGTTTTGCAAAATTGCACTTTTTTTTTTATTTCCACTCCAATTAGAATTTTTTTTAAGTTTCTCAGTACATGATATGGTGCATTAAATGGTACCTTTTGAAAAATACAACTTGTCCTGCAAACAACAAGCCCTCAGACATCTATGTTGATTGATAAATAAGAAAGTTATGATGTTTTAAAAGTGGGGGGGGATGGGCAAGGGAAATGAAAAATGGAAAAAAAATTCTGTGTCCTTAAGGGGTTAAGAAATGAATCCGCGCAGAATATTGAACCTATATAGATTTTAAAAATGGTATTCCGGAGCGGACATTGACTTTCCGTTCCGCAGCATATTTTATAAAGCAGGTATAATTGATGTCCCCCTGCCAGAACTGTCTGGCTAGATTTCAAGATTCACCTCGTAATAGGAATCCCATTTCATATCTGCAGCGTCGCGGAAGGCTTCCCGTAAACGTCCTCGCCCTGATAACACAATAAATGCAGCCCCTATTGCACTCCTGGCATTCTGCATTCAGAATTACTCACATAGTATTGGATAAAAGCCTGATAATGAGATGAGGTGAGTCTAATAGGGCGGAAGGGGTGCGAAACGCGCGAGCGCTCCCTCCGTGATCAAGGGACATTTATACATGGCTTCCTATTTGTTAGTAACATTTACCTACAGAAATACTCAGATTTTTGTTCTATATCCGCACGATGAAAGAGAAATAAAACCTTATTAGGGTTGTAAAGAGCGCGGGAAGCAGAAGGCGGCAGATAAGGGGATCTGGAGAATTACTAACGCGTCTTGACATTGCTTTATTTTCTCCTTCACTTGTGTAAATGCTGGGAGGCAGGAAATTCTTTGCAATGTGCTAATATTCCCGACTCTGGTGGGAATATATCCGTCATCCACTCCGATCTGATATCTGTACACATCTGTCCTGTTGGAGCCGAGCTATTTATTAGAGGGGTATTACAGTGCATAGATTGCAGTTACTGATGCAGCATTGATGAGAATCCCATTTCTCCACTTTGCCATTTACTTTCACTATTTCCTTTCACGCTTCTTTGCAATGCAACGCTCCTTCTAGGAAGAAGAAAAAGCACTGCTCATTTTAAGCATTCATGAAGAGAATGCCAGAACTATAGTAAAGACTGACACATAGATAGGACAATAGGAGAGTAAGAGCTGGGGATTGAATGGGGATTTAGATCTGCATCATTGAGTCATTCTTCTAGGCGTAAGGCTGGCTTCACACGTGCGAGATTTGAGCGGTGCGAGATGCACAAACCTCCAACGAATATGTACCATATCTTGAGTGGGTAACAAATCGCGGTACGTCCTATCTTTGGGTGTTCTCTTGGATCGCGCCGCCCATTGTTTTCGATGAGGCTGCCGGCAGTATTGCACCACGTACTGGGTGCACGCGGTAAAAACAATAGGAGACACTCCGTGATCCTGCTGTGCGGCTAACAGCTACTTCCCCCAAGTGATGCAAGGCGGTTCCACGGGGAAGATGCATGTTGGCGAGCGCAATATGGGTCCATGAATCATGGCCCTATATCACACTCGCCCGTGTGAAGTTAGCTTTAAAGTTTCTACTTTGTCAGGTTGCCTATCCACGAGCGTTGTGGTATCCCGCCCCCCGGAAGCAGGAGCCTGCAGGCGGATCTGACAGATAGGCTGACCACAGAGAATCGCGGCAAATCGCAGCATGCTGCAATTTGCCGCCCACAAGCGGAGAATGCCAATGATTCTCCACTCGTGGACAGGGCGGAAGTGCTCTCCATAGCAACGCTTTTACTACGTTCCCCGCGGCCGGATTATCGCTGGGGGAACACAATTCAAACTCACCCGTGGACAGGGGGCCTTAGACCACGCACACACGAAGAGCGTGATTTCAAGCCAAGTATCTCGGCCCGATATCGCGCTTGTGAATGTGCGATTTTTCCCCACGTATCGCATCTGTGAAGTTCCGATCCTCTCGCGCCAGTTTCACGTACAATAGCGGATCGGAATGCGATGCATTAAAGGTCCCATTGAAATCAATGGGTGATGCGTTCCAAGGGCTGTGAAGAGATAGGACATGTCACAATATTTTTTGCGCACCGCGTTTCTCATGTATATTACTCCATTCAAAAGAATATGGTTCATACTCGCGTGAGAGTCCTAGAGCAAATCTTGGAATGGGAACCCACCCCACTAAGTCCACTTTCAGGCCAGATTCATACAGACGTATTTGCACATTTGCGAGCGTGGTACGCAGTGAATACAATCCGTTGATTTAAATGGGTTTGGTTATATAAAAGTCTTTGCCCGCGCATTTCAGTCATGCAAAAAAAATTAGGGATGCGCAAAATACGCCAGCAGATGCATGAAACGCTGCGGAATTGCGCAAGGGAAAAAAGCACATCTCAAACTCATTGGACTAATTATGGCTGGGAGGATCTGTGTGGTTTTTTTTTTGGCGCACGCAATTGTGCATGACTTGCACAAGCAAAAAGAAGAGTAAAATACTCTCTTATCAAAACAAGGGCAATGCGAGCGCCCGAATGCCGAGAGAAGCACCAAAAAGAGTGCGGAACGGGACGAAAACCACACAGATGTGCCAAAATGAAATAGCTTTTCTGACTGCACGCAAAATTTACATCCAGGGTGAACGTTTGTGCCCACTTATAGGGTCTTTACACTGCTGTCCTCTACTAGACCTCAAGAGCTTTGTTGGTGATGGACCTAGAATCACATGACATTCTAGGCCCACCTTTCTATCCCTGGAGGTCCAGCAGACCCTAAACATCACCATACATGTGGGAGTCACAGCCTCACCTTGTCTATATTCATGATTAACCCTTTCTAACCCAATTTGTATCCTGATTTTCTTAGGGGGCTTACTCTTTTTCTGCCGTTATACAACAGCGCTATATGCTGGCTAAAGACAGTACTGCATGAGGCGACACGTTGGATAGGCTCCAACACCAGAGAGGCTGGCAATATACAGTAAGAGAACTCCGACGGATACCTTCCAACATCGGAGCTGTACAGCCTTAAATCATAATGTCTTCAGAGGTCAGACAGTTGATTGGAAAGGGTTAAATGACATTTGATGTCCAGTTGTAAACTGTTGATGGTCTATCTTTAGGATAGTCTATAAATAGTAGATCAGCGGAGGGTCTGCTGTTTGAGATCCCTGTTGATCAGCTGTTCTTTGGGCCAGTGTGTTTGTGCACTGAGCTTTTTCTGCAGGAAGCAGACAGCTCCGTTCTCACTACAGTGACCAGGTTTGGTATTACAGGCAAAGTTTCCATTGATGTGAATTGGAACTCAACCTGTAATTCCAACTCTGCCCACTGCAATGAGAACAGAGCTGTCTGCTTCCTGCAGAAATAAGCTTAGTGGATGAACACACAGGCCCAGTGAAGCCCTCATCAACAGGGTTCCCAAGCAGCAGACCCCCACTGATATACTGTTGATGTTTTATCCCAAAGGTGGCCATCAGCAGTATACAATCGGACAACTCCTTTAATTTTACTCACTTATAGCTTTCCCAAGAGACAATGTAATACTATTGGATGCACTTACTATGGGGCTATGGGAGGTGCTAAGTCCCTCTCATATGTTTGATATGGCATATTAGATATTTTTGGAAGACTCATTTGTGCATAGTCCTGATTTTTTCAGGACTGCCCTGCCAAACCAGGGTGGAGTTTCTAATAATTTGCATTAAAATGGGCATTTCTGTTTTTTGGGGGTGTTTCCAGGTCGAGGCTTAACATGTTTCCTAATTTTTTTATTTAGATGTAACATTTGGAACATCAGCCTGATCGTGGCGTCCAACGTGGGGACCTTTAAGACTCTATGCCTGGATAGTGAATTGCGTCTTTGTTGTATTAATTTGTTGTAACGTTACATTTCATTCTATTCTTCTCGCTGCTTTTCAAGGTGCTTTTGATAATCCTCTTGGCTTTTTCAGCAGAATGGAACAGTACATAATCCAACAAAACAGCGCTGTAATTAGTCCATTATGAATATGACTGTATTAGCAGACGCAGCACTCCCTATGATCACAAGAAGAAAAGAAAGACCCTCCGTATTTTGTTTTGACTCGGAATTACTAAACAGCTTGGCTCTTTAATCAAAGCTCATTGTTACCTTTCCTGCATTATGCTGCAAATGATTTCTCATTAAGACCAAATGAATTCTATTGCGCATCATTTAAAGGACAACAACCGCACTTGTTATTTAAAGGGCTTTTACGATTGTTTCTCTCCCTTGTGCTCAGGGCTGCTATTAAGGCATTTTTTGTTATTTACTGACGTCAGTGAATTCGCTTTAGAAACTTTATCCCCGTTGCAGTCACATCATTGCGCAGACGCCTGTTTATGCTTCTTATGTGCTCATTACCCTAATGTACAGCGCATCACCAAGTATATGCCATTTGTTGCGGCAGCAATCATGAAGTGGAGCCGAGGTGGCATTATGATATCAGCCTCGGTCCACGTGATCACATCTTCGGCACCCTGTCATAAGTGCCTCTTTCCTATAACAGCAGAAGTTCCCTTAGGAGTAATTTGTCAGGAATCTCTAGGTGCAAAAGTTTCTTTAGGTGTAGTCTATCTGGAATCCCTCAGTGTTTAACCTTCCCTTCTTTCTCTTCCCTGCTACAATATCTCTTGTGGTGTATTACTAATTGGTCCACAGGGAGGTGTTTCCCATAGCTGGCCAATCAGCCATAATGGAAGTGTATTTTATTCTAAGCCCACCTCTATATGGGTGCTGGTTATTTTTCTGCCTGAGGTGTGGCAGTAGTTGTCTGCAGCTAGGTACCAGTGGTAATACTGTGTGGTTGTCCACCTTTGCCTATTTCTGTTATACACATAGATAGCATTTCCATCTGCTTGCGCGTTTCCTCGAAAATAAGACACTGTCTTATATTTTGTGCCCCAAAAAGGGCACGGTGTCTTATTTTTTTTTGGGGGGGGGGGGTGTCTTATACTCACCTGGTCCACGGCGTCCCGACGCCTCCCGATGGTGTCCAGCGGCGGTGCGCCGTCCTCCTCATCTCACAGCTGTCTTCTGCTGGTGACGGGGCTTTGAATAGCCCGCCTCTAGCAAAGCAAGCGCTGCGATTGGCTAATCCAGTGCTGTCAGCCAATCACAGCCGGTGCTCGATGAGCTAATCACAGCCATTCAGTGAAGTCATTTCCGGAGACTATCGGGACGCCGCAGACCAGGTGAGTATTGATTTTTTTTTCTTGGGCACCTGAGATAGGTCCTATTTTCGTGGGAGGCTTTATATTTGAAGCCTCCCGCGTAAACCAGATAGGTCTTACTATCGGGGTAGGACCTATTTTCGGGGAAACATGGTATATATCCTTGCCTATCCTCTAACTAGGAATAGGATAGGTCCCCTAGGCTTGAGACGTGGGGCTATGCCTATTGGCAGATTTATCCTGCTTTTAGGCTGCATTCCCACGAACGTATATCGGCTCGGTTTTAACGCCGAGCCGGTATACGTCGTCTCCATCTGCAGGGGGGAGAGGATGGAAGAGCCAGGAGCAGGACCTGAGCTCCCGCCCCCTCTCTGCCTCCTCTCCGCCCCTCTGCACTATTTGCAATGGGGAGAGGCGGAACAGGGGCGGGGCTAATTCTCAGAATTTAGCCCCACCCCTGTCTTGCCTCCTTTCATTGCAAATAGTGCAGAGGGGCGGAGAGGAGGCAGAGAGGGGGCGGGAGCTCAGTTCCTGCTCCTGGCTCTTCCATCCTCCCCCCCCCCCCCTTGCACATGAGGACAACGTATATCGGCTCGGCGTGAAAACCGAGCCGATATACGTTTGTGGGAATGCAGTCCACGTTGGTTAGGGAGAGCGTTCCATATGTTGGTGCTTTAATTCATATATATGTTGGTCCACTACGGACATTAATTGCGTTGAGCTTTGACGTATGGTGAAATCTGTAAGGGGTCGCAAGTCTTATGCCCTGCTCGAATGTAACATGAGTCATGGAACCAAGACATCTGAAGGCTCAGGGAAAGACGGAGAAAGCAATTAGTGCAATCTGAGTAGTAAATTAGACTCTTTGATGAATACTGTTTTTTGCCGGACAAGTTGTATTTTTCAATGTTACTTCTTAACGTGAGTGAAATGGGAAAAAAATGCAAATACGGCCTTTTTGGGTGGGTCTTATTTTTGGCAGTTTACACAGTGCAGCAAAAATAACATGATAACTTTATTCACTGTGTCAGTAGAATTACGAAGATACCAAAATTCTATAGTTCTAAAAAAAATGTTGTTGTACTACCTTAAAGAAATAAAAATATATATTTTTTAATTATTTTCTGTCGCCATTATCTTTCATCAGGGTCCGTTCACACCAGTGCGTTCTGCGCGTCTTAGTGACGTATGAAAAGATCGCGTCTAAATAGAACCAATAGTTTCCTATAGAAGCGTTCACACGAAGGGATTTTAGACGTGCAGAACGCTCGCACCTGCAAAAGACTGCAAACACGCATGTCGGCTCCGAGGTGCGAGCAAGGATAGGACATGTTCTATCTTTGCTGCGTGCTTTCCATAGGCTCCTATGGGAGCTGGGAAGCACGCAGCCTACACCTCGGATCGTGTGAATGGGCTACTTCAAGTAGCCTGTTGACGCGATCTTTTATAGCAGTATATCCGCGATCTTTTCACGCGCCGCAAAAACAGCGCTTGTAGGAATGAGCCCTCATTGTGTGAAGGCTTGTAGTTTGCTGGATGACTTGTGGTTTCTATTGGTACCATTGTGACCCACATTTGACTTTCTGATCACTTTTTATTACATAAGGCTTATCTCACACGGGCGACTGCCGTACCAGACAGAGAAACTCGGCCTGATGTTGCGCTTGCCAACGTGTGTATTTTCATGTGATGCGAGGCGTTTTTCATTCTTGCATCGCTTCTGTGAAATTGCGATCCTCAGGCGCGAGTTTCACGCATGTTAGAAGATCGTAAGCGTTTCACATTGATTTCAATAGGAAACATCACATGGCACGGCATGCGAATGAGACGCAATGTCTTTAAAGATCCCATTGAAAACAATGGACGAGGCGTTCCGAGAGAGCGCCAAAAGATAGAACATGCTGCGCTTTAATTCCTCGTATTCGTACTCGTACACCTTTGTGAACGTCGCCTAAAGGTGAATGCCCACAGACAGATTTGCATCACGTTTCCCGCGGCAGAAATCCGCCCGTGAATTCCGCAGTGGCAAGGTTCTATTGAAGCTAATTGTTACCTGGTTCTATCGTTACCTGCCAACGCACAAATGCGGATTTGTACCGCGAAATTCCGTGAGCATGAAAAAATCGCGGCATGTTCTATTTTACCGTGAATTTTCCATGGAAGGGCTCCATTGATATCAAAGGAAGCGAAACCGCGGAAAAACACGATCAATCGCTGGCTTTTTTGTGTTTTGATTCGCGGTACTCCCGCGGCGTAAATCCACAGGAGCCCTGATTCTGACATTGTGTATTTTTTTCTGATGGCTTTCATCTTTTGGGATAAATAAATGATACTTTTACGGACGCGCTAATAACAAATAGTGTTTTTTTTTGTTTTTTTATTATAAATGCAGGAAAAGCGTTTTTTTTAAAACTATTTTTATTTTTTCACATTTTTAAGTCCCCACAGGGGATTTGAATATGTCATTGTTTGATGGCATGTACTGCATTCAGTATTGCAGTATATTATATTTCTGCAGGCAATCTTTTGCAGAATTACATAGCCGTCCGAGGGAACGCCCGAAGATAGGGCATGCTGCGATTTTTCTCGCAACGCGATGTGATGCCGTAAAGAAATTGTTCGTGTATATGATCCTATTCAGAAGATTGTGCTTCGTTTTTGCGCTCGTTCTTGCGTTTTGCGCATGCATTTGTGTACCTCTTGTAGACTTCTATGGGACCTTTAGTGCACAAACACGCAGAAAAATAGAGCGGGTACCGTTTTTTTGCACATGTGTGCAAAAAAAGGATGAGAGAATGAACCTATCAAAATCATATTCCCTTCTCAGTTTTTGCGTGCGCAATTAAGTCCGTCTGAAGGGCTCTTTCAGAGGGACATATTTGCGTGCGCAGCATTCAAACATACAATATGCAGAGAATAGGACCGACTGATCTCAGTGGATCTCAGTGGAAAAACACGCCATACTCTACGCTTGTGCGCACTTGCTCATCCAAGGTCCCTATAGAAGTCTATGGGAGGTGTGCAAAAGCGCAAAATACGCAAGGTGATGCGTAGCACACTGCGCAATTCCCTGAAAAAAAAGAACACGTCCGGACCTCATTGGGCCAACTAACCTTTTAAATCACGGCGGCGGTGTGAACACGCCTTACGTGCGCAAAAAAACAGTAAATTGCGTCGATACGCACAAATCTACCTCGTTTATAGCCCAAATACGTTGCGCTGCGGCGTGGACAATTGCGTATACGTTTATCGGAAGGAGTTCAAAGACAGGAATTACACGGGATACAAAAGGGAACCAGACGGATAAACGGGCAAGAAAACGTTAATTCCGGCAAATCTGCTCCGTGTCTGACATTCTATATTTAGGGGGGGGAAAATGAGTATATTTGACATAACAAAAAGTTGGAGGAGCGCGATCAGCTGCGTTCGCCATCGCGGCGCAATAACACGCTGGAATTCATTCCAATTTACTGTGCTCAATTCATAGAAAATGGGCACTTAACAAGCAGCAAATTAAAATGTCAAGACCAATCATGGCGGAAGCTGTTTACAAGGGGCTTGTTATTTGGGCTGCGAGCTCCAGGAGGACCCGCCTGCCCCCTCCGTGCCGCGCCGGCCGCTCTCTCCCCGTACAGGAATCGCTCCGATATCATTCCGCAGCTTTATTTTTGACACCTTAATTTAAATTGTAATTCGTCTCCGGCTCGCTAAGTATTGCGCGGCCTTCACTTTCAATTTTAATAAAAAGGCGAAGCCTGGAGCGATAGTGTAGGTGTGTGAGGACGCGGTCTATAGTGGCGAGCGGGCACGGGGTGTTCACGCTGTCAGCCTCTGCTGCTCCCTACAAAGCCTCTAATTGCTTTCAGAAAAGGTCTAATTAGGAGCGTTTCCAATTCAAATGAAAAACACGTAAACATAATTCATCTGTCCGGCTTTTTCTGTCAGCCGATACTAGGAAATCTGGGGGACAACCAATATGGCCGCCATGACAGCTCACTCAGCTTTTCCTGGCTCCTGAATGGGACAGTCATTGAGCGCTGCAGCGATAAGTCGCTTATATGACGGCATATGTAGGGCTTATTCACGTATTTGTGCCGCGCCTTACGCACGCACATTTTGTAGTATGCGGTGAATAAAACCTATTGATTTCAATAGGTTTGTTCCAATGAGCGTATTTGGCGCAGTATTTCAGCATTCCATTTTTGTGTGTAAACCAATTAAACTTAATTGCCCATTGAAATCGAGGGAAGCACACTTGCGTGTTTTTTGCGTGCGTAAACACGTAAGGCAGGCGCGCAGAAAAAATATAGTAAAAAATGCGCAAATATGCAGTGTAAATGCGGCGCCTTAGGCCACCCATACAGGGGCGTAAGCATATATACAAAAGGCATACGTGTTTTTAAAAAATACGTAAAAGTGCAAATATGCAGCCTAGGGGCTGAGAGCATCAGTGCGCATTTTTTTGGGCGCGATTTGCACGCGCAAAAGGAACAGTGACGTTCTTTGCAGAACAAAACCATAGATTTCAATAGATTTCGGTGGTTTTGTTGTCGTTATTGGGACCTCTGTCTTGCCGCGGTTATTTTCAAACTACTGCGCTTTGGCGCAGTGTGCAGTTACACTTACGTTTTTTTGCCTTTAGGTAACTGGTTCAATAAGTGCTTCTTCGTGCGCGAATGTGCAGGAAAATAAGTATGCTACATTTTTTTTAAAATAAAACGCGGGCGGAAAATTTGATTATTTCTGTGGATTTTGAGGGCTGTCCCGGGAACAGATGTAGCGGCTGTCCCCCTGCTCACTTCCGGGTAGTGTGATCACGTGTCGACTAGCATATGATCTCTGCAGCCAATCCTTGGCATCACCCGTAACAACCCCGAGGCCACGGATTGGCTGCGATGATCACGTGATGTTATTGTAATAACTGGAAGTCAACGGGAGACTGAAGCGGCGCAGACGGGAGGGGCGGCGGAGGGATAAATGTTAGTATAGCCAGTTGTTTCAATTCTACTGCATAATAGAGGGTATTTTTAAGGGGGAGCAGAGGCATAACTTGAAGCTTCTGGGCCCCAATGCAAAACCTGTAACAGGGCCCCCAACTATAATGCTTTATTCATAGTACTGGGCTCCCTATATGGAGAAGAGAGGCCTTATGGGCCCCCTAAGGCTCCTGGGCCCGGGTGCAACCGCATCCCCTGCATCCTCTATAGTTACGCCCCTGGGGGGGACACTATTAGGCTGCCTGCACACAGGCGTGTCAGATTCCGCATGCGGAATCCCGGAATGTCCGCAAGTCAGATGGCTTCTATTGACTTCAATGAAAGCCGTCCGCCCGGAATCCGTGCAAAAATAGAACATGCTGCGATTTTTCCTCCGCAAGCAGAAAATTGATTTCCACCTGTGTGAAGGAAAAGGCGTTTTTCAATAGCATGTTATGCGAAATCCAGACAGCTGACGCGGTAGGCCCAGGTGTTCTTGTTCAAGCCCGCAAAATCGCAGAGTTCACTGCGCTATTTCATGCAGATGGGGCTTTCAAGGCGCAATTACGCAGAAAAATAGAGCATGTCGCATTTTTTCCCCGAAATGTGCACAGAAAAAAAAAACATGTGAAGAAACCCATTTAATTCAATTGGTTCTATCTATTCGCCTCGCATTCAGCACAGGTGTATTATTGCACGCAAAACGCATAGAATAGAATCCATTTATTTTATTGGTTCGTTCTCATTCCCTTTTTTGGGCATGCAAAAATAGAGCATGCTGTATTGTGTGCGCATTCGCACACCAAAACGCACCATAGGAGTCTATATGCACGTAATGCACAACGGTATTCGGAAAATAATGCGCAAAACTGCATTAAAAGAACACATCTGGACCTCATTAGGCTACAACGCCTCTTATATGAGGGTGTGGGTGTGTCCTGAACCCAGGTGAACAGGCCCTATGTAAAATGCGCAAAAAAGTGCCTTGTTTATAGCGGAAATATGTTGCACTGAAGCATTCGCGATTGCGCATATACCCGTGGGAACAAGCCCTATGCCTCCAGCACACTAGCATAATTAACACACAGCGCCGATCATTATAGCTTATGGGGCTATAAGCACGATACTGATTTTTTGCGCTATGGTCGGCGTGAAAAGACTCATCACATTTCCTATTCTTGGCTGAGCCTCTCAGGTGCAACTCGGACACATGGCAAATGTCTTGGATGCCTAAACTACGTAGTAATGGGTCAGTTACGTGAAAAAAAACATTATGGCTCATTTTTGGTGCCCATGTGTGAACAAAGCCCAATCTACCATAGGGGGCATCCTCATATCCTATTCCCTATGATATACATGAAGAGACTCTGTCTCCCCATCATGTATTTTCCCATCCTATAATATGACTATTATGTAGCGCTACTCCGGACTATTACTGCGCCGCGAGCCAGGCGTTCACAAGTATGTAATTCTGTATACGATTAGGTTCAGCAGCAAGGCAAGGGGAGACGAGAGAAGAAGAAGAACTGCAAAAACCTGGACTGCTCCCATAGTAACAGCTAGATAAATCCCTTAATTAATTAAGGTGAGAGGATCAGCGGGTGCAGTCACCGACTAAAAGAAAGATTAAGCAAGTGATTGTTTTTTACCCAGAGCATCAGGGGAAGTTGGCAAGTGTAATGTATTTGTAGAGATGCTCCATCTGCAGCTGACAAAGCAGAGTACACATAGGGAGAGACTGACAGAATAATTTAATGTACCCAGGGTGCCAGGGACAAAACTGCACCTATGTGTTATCCTCGTACTATCTATCTTTTACTTGTCTGACACAGCTGAATAGAAACCACTTAGCAGCCGCAAAGCGATTCTATCACATAAAAACATTTAAGGGACAGTCAAAGCAAAGCTGATGCTCAGTGTTATACCTAGTGCAGGCTCCGCGGGGGCGGACACATTCTAGTTGGTGTAATTTGACCCTGTGTCATGCCCCGCCCCTGCGGAATCTGATGTAGGCCTTCTACTGTATAAAAGCTTTGCCTGCTGTATTCCTTCAGAGTTTTTTTCCTTTCTATATTAGTTTTAAATCCAGTCTTCAAAAAATGCCATCGAGTCACATTTTGAGATTTTCCCATCTAATTACTGATGTAGAGAAAATATTTTATTTAGGAGATACATAATACATAAGTTATCGGGTTTCCCTGAAGACTGGATTTTAGACCACTACTTTCGGCCAGTTTCACAGGCGTATTACAGCCAAATTTCTGTATCTGTAATAAGGCGTGTATTTCCATTCCAACCGCTCGGTTTACTGACCCAAATGGTCCTCGATGTAATGGGGGTGCCGTAGCCCTGTTTACTATAGTGCATTGCATGGTTTCATTTTATTTTGTGTTAGGAAGGAATTTTTCCCTTAAATGGGGGAAAATTGGCTTTTACCTCTTTGGGGGTTTTTTTGCCTTTCTCTGGATCAACATTGGAGAGTAATAGGTTGAACTGGATGGACACATAATATTTCAGCCTAACTTACTGCTACGGTGCATTCCCACTAGTGTGTGCGTACATAGGTGCACACAAAACTGCGCACCCACGTACGTGCATAAACACGCGTGAATGCAGGTCTGTGCTCATTGCCTTTAATGAGGCTGTGTCTGCTGCCAACAGCCCCATTGAAAGCAATGGGCTGCCAGCAACTCCTGCAGTGATTTTCGGGGAAGAGCTTGAAATATAAGCCCTTCCTTGAAAATCATTCCTGGTTTGTGTAAAACAAACAAAAAATGTTTTATATATATATATATATATATATATATATATATATATATATATATATATATATATATATATATATATATATACACTACCGTTCAAAAGTTTGGGGTCACATTGAAATGCCCTTGTTTTTGAAGGAAAAGCACTGTACTTTTCAATGAAGATAACTTTAAACTAGTCCTAACTTTAAACAAATGCACTCTATACATTGCTAATGTGGTAAATGACTATTCTAGCTGCAAATGCCTGGTTTTTTGTGCAAATTCTACAAAGGTGAATAGAGGCCCATTTCCAGCAACTATCACTCCAGTGTTCTAATAGTACAATGTGTTTGCTCATTGGCTCAGAAGGCTAATTGATGATTAGAAAACCCTTGTGCAATCATGTTCACACATCTGAAAACAGTCTAGCTCGTTACAGAAGCTACAAAACTGACCTTCCTGTGAGCAGATTGAGTTTCTGGAGCATCACATTTGTGGGGTCAATTAAACGCTCAAAATGGCCAGAAAAAGAGAACTTTCATCTGAAACTCGACAGTCTATTCTTGTTCTTAGAAATGAAGGCTATTCCATGCAAGAAATTGCTAAGAAATTGAAGATTTCCTACAACGGTGTGTACTACTCCCTTCAGAGGACAGCACAAACAGGCTCTAACCAGAGTAGAAAAAGAAGTGGGAGGCCGCGTTGCACAACTAAGCAAGAAGATAAGCACATTAGAGTCTCTAGTTTGAGAAACAGACGCCTCACAGGTACCCAACTGGCATCTTCATTAAATAGTACCCGCAAAACACCAGTGTCAACATCTACAGTGAAGAGGCGGCTGCGGGATTTTGGGCTTCAGGGCAGAGTGGCAAAGAAAAAGCCATATCTGAGACTGGCCAATAAAAGAAAAAGATTAAGATGGGCAAAAGAACACAGACATTGGACAGAGGAAGACTGGAAAAAAGTGTTGTGGACGGATGAATCCAAGTTTGAGGTGTTTGGATCACAAAGAAGAACGTTTGTGAGACGCAGAACAAATGAAAAGATGCTGGAAGAATGCCTGACGCCATCTGTTAAGCATGGTGGAGGTAATGTGATGGTCTGGGGTTGCTTTGGTGCTGGTAAGGTGGGAGATTTGTACAGGGTAAAAGGGATTCTGAATAAGGAAGGCTATCACTCCATTTTGCAACGCCATGCCATACCCAGTGGACAGCGCTTGATTGGAACCAATTTCATCCTACAACAGGACAATGACCCTAAACACACCTCCAAATTGTGCAAGAACTATTTACAGCAGAAGCAGGCAGCTGGTATTCTATCGGTAATGGAGTGGCCAGCGCAGTCACCAGATCTGAACCCCATTGAGCTGTTGTGGGAGCAGCTTGACCGTATGGTACGCCAGAAGTGCCCATCCAACCAATCCAACTTGTGGGAGATGCTTCTAGAAGCGTGGGGTGCAATTTCTCAAGCTTATCTCAACAAATTAACAGCTAGAATGTTAAAGGTGTGCAATGCTGTAATTGCTGCAAAAGGAGGATTCTTTGACGAAAGCAAAGTTTGATGTAAAAACAATGTTATTTCAAATACAAATCATTATTTCTAACCTTGTCAATGTCTTGACTCTATTTTCTATTCATTTCACAACGCATGGTGGTGAATAAGTGTGACTTTTCATGGAAAACACAAAATTGTTTGGGTGACCCCAAACTTTTGAACGGTAGTGTATATATATATATATATATATACTCACCTCTCCGCCACTGCCCTGTAAATATTCTCTGCATGGAGTCCCCTTCTCACTGAACACTGTAACAGCACTGTCACAGTTTTCAGTGACAAGGGACTCCCCACGGGGAGTAAAGAATCCCCTGCCACAGTTGTGGCAGAGGATTGCAAGGCTCTCCCATTGATTTCAATGGGGCTGCCGGCATCAAAAGCAATAGGATGCCGGCACCCCTGGAGTGATTTTCAGGAAAGGGCTGCAGGCCAAGCGCAGCCTGTGATTGGCTGGAGGCTGTGACCAATCACAGGAAGCGCTCAGCTGTCATTCAATGAATGGCTGAGTGCTGCCTGTGATTGGCTGAGCGCTCAGCCAATCAGATACAGCCCTTTCAGTAGGCGGGGATTATGAATCCCCGCCTGCTGAAAGAGATTCAGAGCAGTGCAGGGAGAAGATGTGGCTGGACGCACCTGAGCTCTGGCCGCGGCAGAGAGGTGAGTATATATATATATTTTTTATTTTTAACACATTCTAGGGATGATTTTCAGGGAAGGGCTTATATTTAAAGTCCTTCCCCCGAAAATCCCTGCAGGGCTTGTCTGCAGTTCATTGCTTTCAATGGCGCTGCAGAAGCAATAGGAGAACATTGCGATCCTCTGCCACAGCTGTCACAGCTGTGACAGCTGTGGCAGGGGATTCTTTACTCCCCGCTGGGAGTCCCCTTGTCACTGAACACATATTGACACGCAGCACAGACGTATGGTGCACGTATGTCCTATGTTTTGCAGGTACATGCGTTTGCACTCCTGTAAAACACGGACATGTGAACACACGATAGGGAACCAATAGTTCTAATAGACTCATGGTTTTGTGTGCACACGCTCGTCTGAAAACATCCTTAGGGCTCAGTCACACGGGCATTTTAACGTGCATATGTTACCTGAGTTTGCGATCCGGATCTACAAAAAACCAATGCTTTTCAATGGCAGCGGTCACATGCCCTACATTTACCTGCATACAAAAATGCGTAGCGGTAAATATAAGGCGGCAGGTTTTAAAACAGAGGTAACTGTGCCAGCTGTCTTTTTTGGATGTGAAACCCCCGGATGCTATCGCATCCAAGGGTTTCATCTTGTGCTCAATGGGGCCAGTGGCAGTTCAGGAGAAGATCTGGCTAGACGCGCCTGAGCCCCCGGAGCTGCAGAGAGGTGAGTATATATATTTTTTTAATTTTTTTACACATTCTAGGAATGATTTTCAGGGAAGGGCTTATATTTAAAGCCCTTTTCTGAAAATTACTGCAGGGCTTGCCGGCAGCCCATTGCTTTCAATGCAGCCGGTTGTAGCGCCAGCTCCATTGAATTCAATGGGAGAACTTCGCAATCCTCTGCTACAGCTGTCACAGTGTCCAGTGACAAGGGGACTCCCCGCGGAGATGAAGAAATCCTCTGCCACAGCTGTCACAGCTGTAGCAGAGGATTGAGATCTTCTCTGTGTGTCAATGGGACCGCCGCTGCTGCCGCCGGCACCATTGACCACATCCAAGGAATCCCCTGCTGCGGCTGTCACAGTCGCAGCAGGGGATAGCGGGCAGCGCACTTTACGTGCGGAAAAACGCGGCCAAGTGCGTTTTTTTCTGCGTGCCGCCCGCTTCGGTCATTTGTGTGTTTGCATTCTGCGCACAAAAAATTTGCACGTTAAAACGCCCATGTGACTGAGCCCTTACTATGTAAGTTGAGTGCAAGCATTTCCATGTGGTCCACTGATTTGTCTTGAGAGCTGAGCTTGCTGAGCATCAGATACATCCCGGGCTGCCTTCAGTTGAGGCACTGACTGCTTCAGCATCATAGAATGATCCAGGTACATGACGGCAGGCCCCATACCCACCTCAGCTACCGACCCTGAGGAGGAGTTCATAACACTCTTGTGAAACAGCCCTTATGCTGTGTTAATAAAACACTCTGAAAAAAAATGTTGTACAACTGCAGTACTACATTTGACCACTAGAACTCACCGTAAAACACAAAAAAAGGGTCCTTGACTTTGCAAAATTCCTACTTATTAGAAGAGTTCCCTGACAATAAGCTAACCACAAAGTATCTGACTGCTGGACATCCAGCTGTGATCTATAGGGAACTTGATGGAAAGTGTTCAGTTTCCTTGCAGCGCCTCCACAGGAGAAATGAAGCATTAGATTGTGACTTTTGGATTGCAAATAAAAGAAAAATTTGAATTCTGGCATCAATTTTTAAAGTCATTTTTATGGTTTTCACTCAGAACGATAAATAACAAAATATTGTCATTGTTTGGGTCATTAAACAGGTTTTTGCAGGGAAAAATCTGTAGTTTTTTAAAACTGGATTCTTTTTTTATATTAACCCCTTCCCGCTATAGGACGTACAGTTCCGTATGTATGAAGAGAGATCACAGGGCGACTGCTATTCATACAGCTGACTGCTATTATTACAGCTGAACCCGTGGGCAACAGCTGCAATCCGCCACTCGGCTGAACGGCACTATTAACCCTTTAAATGCCAGTGTCAATCCTGTCAAGTCCCGTACAGGCCCCTCACGATGAGATTGCAGGGAGCCGTGCAGGTGTCATGGCATCCGGGGTTCTTCTGAAAGGCCCCAGGACTGTCTTAGCAGACTGTCTATCAAGCCATCTCTGTGGGGTGGCTTGATAGACTGCTTGCCCGATAGCAGTATGATGCAATGCTATAGGAATACATCATGCTGCAGAAGCGGTCAAAGCATCACAAGTTATGGTGCCCTAGGGGGACTAATAAAGAAAGCAAAAATAAGATCAATAAAGTTTTACTATTTGCTTCATCCCCTGATCCTTCTCAAGAAAGCTTGGTATTTCACCTTCCTGCAACTTTGCTGGACCTCTCAGGGCAGAAAGAAGGACCCAAACCTGTTAGACATAGAAGTGCTGCAGTCAACTCTGCACATATATCAGATCAGCAGCATATTAGCAGAACTTGCTCCAGTATGATCACTGCCTATCCTCCTCCCTCAAACCAGCATTTGAGGAATCTCTTAATCATATGTTGTTGGGGTTGAGAGCATCACTCCGGAAATACATTAATGCTGCCTTTAATAACATACAAGCAGAGTTTACAGCACTGGGAGATCCTACTTCTCACACTGAATCGAAGATGTCAGAATTCTCAACAGCTCACAATAAGTTAGTGCATATAAATAATGCCCTAGAGGAGGATGTAGGGGCACTGAAATTGAAAGTGGCAGATTTGGAAGATCGGTCTCGCCGCAACAATGTGTGATTCCTGAAACAGTTAAAGCAGAGCAGCTTGTAGAATAGCTTACATATTTATTTGTTGCGCTCCTTCCAGGTACACCTCAAAATGATCTGTTAATAGACAGAGAGCACCAAATACCAAAGCCTAAATCTCTGCCTGCATCAACTCCGAGAGAAGTTATCACCCCTTTACTTTTCTACTCTTTTATAGATAAACTGATGTTAGTGAATAATAATAATCTTTATTTGTATAGCGCAACTTATTCCACAGCGCTTTAAGGTTGACGTACTCCCCATCGGGGAATCGAACCCCAGTCCCCAGCGTTGGATACTCAGTAGAGATGAGCGAACGTACTCGTCCGAGCTTGATACTCGTTCGAGTATTAGCATGTTCGAGATGCTCGTTACTCGAGACGAATACCACGCGATGTTCGAGTTACTTTCACTTTCATCTCTGAGACGTTAGCGCGCTTTTCTGGCCAATAGAAAGACAGGGAAGGCATTACAACTTCCCCCTGCGACGTTCAAGCCCTATACCACCCCCCTGCAGTGAGTGGCTGGCGAGATCAGGTGTCACCCGAGTATATAAATCGGCCCCTCCCGCGGCTCGCCACAGATGCGTTCTGACAGGGAAAGTGCTGTCTTGCTGGAGTTGCTGTAGGGAGAGTGTTAGGAGTATTTTAGGCTTCAAGAACCCCAACGGTCCTTCTTAGGGCCACATCTAACCGTGTGCATTAGTGTGGAGGCTGCTTTTTGCAGTGTTGCACTTTTTTTTTTTTTTTTGTATATCGGCCGTGCAGAGCATTGCGCCCTGCAGTAATTATACATAGTCCAGGGCCAGTAGTGGTGGTGAGGCAGGGACAGAAGACATATTTATTGAATATAGGCAGTGGGCCTTTCCAAAAACATTTGGGGAAAAAAATCTATTTGGGCTGCCTGTGACTGTCCTCAGTGTACTGGGTCTGTGCTGGGGGTAGTTGTCCTAATTCATACGCAGCCAGCTAAGTGTTACAGCAGGCTTGCGCAAAATTATTTCCTGGCTCTGTGTTGGCTGTTACATCACCGCTGTATTCCAGTCCACAGTGCAACAGTCTGCAGTTATTTTACATACTCCAGGGCCAGTAGTGGTGACGCAGAGAGAGAAGACATATACAGTGTATATAGGCAGTGGGCCTTTCCAAAAACATTTGGAAAAAAAATCTATTTGGGCTGCCTGTGACTGTCCTCAGTGTACTGGGTCTGTGCTGGGGGTAGTTGTCCTAATTCATACGCAGCCAGCTAAGTGTTACAGCAGGCTTGCGCAAAATTATTTCCTGGCTCTGCTGTGCGTTCCGTAAGCGAAGTCAGCCTCCAACCACAGGCCAATAAGCGGCACATTTAATTACAGCGTTCTGTTTCTGCACTACTGGTAATACAGCATGCTGAGGGGTAGGGGTAGGCCTAGAGGACGTGGACGCGGGCGAGGACGCGGAGGCCCAAGTCAGGGTGTGGGCACAGGCCGAGCTCCTGATCCAGGTGTATCGCAGCCGACTGCTGAGGAATTAGGAGAGAGTCACGTTTCTGGCGTCCCCACATTCATCTCACAATTAATGGGTCCACGCGGTAGACCTTTATTAGAAAATGAGCAGTGTGAGCAGGTCCTGTCGTGGATGGCAGAAAGTGCATCCAGCAATCTATCGAACACCCAGAGTTCTGCGCCGTCCACTGCTGCAACTCTGAATCCTCTGGCTGCTGCTCCTCCTTCCTCCCAGCCTCCTCACTCCATTACAATGACACATTCTGAGGAGCAGGCAGACTCCCAGGAACTGTTCCCGGGCCCCTGCCCAGAATGGGCAGCAAGGGTGCCGAATCCTCTCCCACTGGAGGAATTTGTCGTGACCGATGCCCAACCTTCTGAAAGTTCCCGGGGTCCGTGGGATGAGGCTGGGGACTTCCGGCAACTGTCTCAAGACCTTTCAGTGGGTGAGGAGGATAATGACGATGAGACACAGTTGTCTATCAGTGAGGTACTAGTAAGGGCAGTAAGTCCGAGGGAGGAGCGCACAGAGGATTCGGAGGAAGAGCAGCAGGACGATGAGGTGACTGACCCCACCTGGTTTGCTACGCCTACTGAGGACAGGTCTTCAGAGGGGGAGGCCAGGGCAGCAGCAGGGCAGGTTGCAAGAGGCAGTGCGGTGTCTAGGGGTAGAGGCAGGGCCAGACCGAATAATCCACCAACTGTTTCCCAAAGCGCCCCCTCGCGCCATGCCACCCTGCAGAGGCCGAGGTGCTCAAAGGTCTAGCAGTTTTTCACTGAGAGTGCAGACGACCGACAAACAGTGGTGTGCAACCTGTGTCGCGCCAAGATCAGCCGGGGAGCCACCACCACCAGCATGCGCAGACATATGATGGCCAAGCACCCCACAAGGTGGGACGAAGGCCGTTCACCGCCTCCGGTTTGCACCGCTGCCTCTCCCCCTGTGCCCCAACCTGCCACTGAGATCCAACCCCCCTCTCAGGGCACAGGCACTACCGTCTCCTGGCCTGCACCCACACCCTCACCTCCGCTGTCCTCGGCCCCATCCACCAATGTCTGTCAGTGCACCGTCCAGCCGTCGCTAGTGCAAGTGTTGGAGTGCAAGCGCAAGTACGCCGCCACGCACCCGCACGCTCAAGCGTTAAACGTGCACATAGCCAAATTTATCAGCCTGGAGATGCTGCCGTATAGGGTTGTGGAAATGGAGGCTTTCAAAAGTATGATGGCGGCGGCGGCCCCGCGCTACTCAGTTCCCAGTTGCCACTACTTTTCCCGATGTGCCGTCCCAGCCCTGCACGACCACGTCTCCCTCAACATTGTACGCGCCCTCACCAACGCGGTTACTGCCAAGGTCCACTTAACAACAGACACGTGGACAAGCACAGGCGGGCAGGGTCACTATATTTCCCTGACGGCACATTGGGTGAATTTAGTGGAGGCTGGGACAGAGTCAGAGCCTGGGACCGCTCACGTCCTACCCACCCCCAGAATTGCGGGCCCCAGCTCGGTGGTGGTATCTGCGGCGGTGTATACTTCCTCCACTAAACCACCCTCCTCCTCCTACGCAACCTCTGTCTCGCAATCAAGATGTGTCAGCAGCAGCACGTCGGCAGCAGTCGGTGTCGCGCGGCGTGGCAGCACAGCGGTGGGCAAGTGTCAGCAGGCCGTGCTGAAACTACTTAGCTTAGGAGATAAGAGGCACACGGCCCACGAACTGCTGCAGGGTCTGACACAGCAGACCGACCGCTGGCTTGCGCCGCTGAGCCTCCAACCGGGCATGGTCGTGTGTGACAACGGCCGTAAGCTGGTGGCGGCTCTGCAGCTCGGCAGCCTCACGCACGTGCCATGCCTGGCCCACGTCATTAATTTGGTGGTTCAGCGCTTTCTGAAAAGCTACCCACGCTTGTCAGACCAGCTCGGAAAGGTGCGCCGGCTCTGCGCACATTTCCGCAAGTCACACACGGACACTGCCACCCTGCGCACCCTGCAACATCGGTTTAATCTGCCAGTGCACCGACTGCTGTGCGTCGTGCTCACACGGTGGAACTCTACGCTCCACATGTTGGCCAGGCTCTATGAGCAGCGTAGAGCTATAGTGGAATACCAACTCCAACATGGGCGGCGCAGTGGGAGTCAGCCTCCTCAATTCTTTACAGAAGAGTGGGCCTGGTTGGCAGACATCTGCCAGGTCCTTGGAAACTTTGAAGAGTCTACCCAGATGGTGAGCGGCGATGCTGCAATCATTAGCGTCACCATTCCTCTGCTATGCCTCTTGAGAAGTTCCCTGCAAAGCATAAAGGCAGACTCTTTGCGCTCGGAAACAGAGGCGGGGGAAGACAGTATGTCGCTGGATAGTCAGAGCACCCTCCTGTCTATATCTCAGCGCGTTGAGGAGGAGGAGGAGGAGCATGAGGAGGATGAGGAGGAGGGGGAAGAGACAGCTTGGCCCACTGCTGAGGGTACCCATGCTGCTTGCCTGTCATCCTTTCAGCGTGTATGGCCTGAGGAGGAGGAGGAGGATCCTGAAAGTGATCTTCCTAGTGAGGACAGCCATGTGTTGCGTACAGGTACCCTGGCACACATGGCTGACTTCATGTTAGGATGCCTTTCTCATGACCCTCGCGTTACACGCATTCTGGCCACTACGGATTACTGGGTGTACACACTGCTCGACCCACGGTATAAGGAGAACCTTTCCACTCTCATACCCGAAGAGGAAAGGGGTTCGAGAGTGATGCTATACCACAGGGCGCTGGCGGACAAACTGATGGTAAAATTCCCATCCGACAGCGCTAGTGGCCGAAGGCGCAGTTCCGAGGGCCAGGTAGCAGGGGAGGCGCAGAGATCAGGCAGCATGTACAGCACAGGCAGGGGAACACTCTCTAAGGCCTTTGACAGCTTTCTGGCTCCCCAGCAAGACTGTGTCACCGCTCCCCAGTCAAGGCTGAGTCGGCGGGAGCACTGTAAAAGGATAGTGAGGGAGTACGTAGCCGATCGCACGACCGTTCTCCGTGACGCCTCTGCCCCCTACAACTACTGGGTGTCGAAGCTGGACACGTGGCCTGAACTCGCGCTGTATGCCCTGGAGGTGCTTGCTTGTCCTGCGGCTAGCGTCTTGTCAGAGAGTGTGTTTAGTGTGGCTGGGGGAATCATCACAGATAAGCGTACTCACCTGTCAACCGACAGTGCCGACAGGCTTACACTCATTAAGATGAACAAAGCCTGGATTTCCCCAGACTTCTCTTCTCCACCAGCGGACAGCAGCGATACCTAAACAATACGTAGGCTGCACCCGCAGATGGAAGCATTGTTCTCTATCACCATCAAAAACGGGGACCTTTTAGCTTCATCAATCTGTGTATAATATGCATCCTCCTCCTCCTGCTCCTCCTCCTGAAACCTGACATAATCACGCCGAACGGGCAATTTTTCTTAGGCCCACAAGGCTCGGTCATATAATTTTTCTAAACAATTTTTATACGTTTCAATGCTCATTAAAGCGTTGAAACGTTCACCTGAACCAATTTTTATTTTAACTGGGCTGGCTCCAGGCCTGGTTACAAATTAAGCCACATTAACCAAAGTGATTAATGGGTTTCACCTGCCCTCTTGGTTGGGCATGGGCAATTTTTCTGACGTACATTAGTACTGTTGGTACACCAATTTTTTGGGGCCCTCGCCTACAGTGTAATCCAATTAATTTTTTGACCACCTGCATTAAAGCTGACATTACATCAGCTGTGTTGGGCACTGCAATGGGATATATTAATGTACCGCCGGTGGGTTCCAGGGAGCCACCCATGCTGTGGGTCCACAGGGAGTTGTAACTGCATGTGTCCACTTCTAAAGAACCCCAGTCTGACTGGGGCATGCAGTGTGAGCCGAAGCCCACCTGCATTTAATCGGACGTTACCTCAGCTGTGATGGGCACTGCAATGGGATACATTTATGTACAGCCGGTGGGTTCCAGGGAGCCACCCATGCTGTGGGTGCACACGGAATTCCCATTGCGGAGTTGTACCTGCCTGTGACTATTTATAAAAAAACGCGGTCTGACTGGGGCATGCAGACACCTTGACAGAATGAATAGTGTGTGGCACATGGGTTCCCCATTGCTATGCCCACGGGTGCAGCTCCTGATGGCAGTGGCACAGGATTATATTTCTCATTGCTTCTGTACAGCATTGTGGGCTATCGCCCCGCCCCTTTTAAAGAGGGTCGCTGCCTAGCCGTGCCAACCCTCTGCAGTGTGTGCCTGTGGTTCTTCCTCATGGCAGACGCACTTATAAATAGACATGAGGGTGGTGTGGCATGAGTGCAGCTGAAGGCTGTGCAGGGACACTTTGGTGTGTGCTGTGGACACTGCGTCGTGCGGGAGGGGGTTTGGCAGCATGTAACCCAGGAGAAGTGGCAGCGGAGTGTCATGCAGGCAGTGATTGTGCTTTGTTGGAGGTAGTGTGGTGCTTAGCTAAGGTATCCCTTGCTAATGAGGGCTTTTCAGAAGTAAAAGTTGTTGGGAGGGGGGTGGGCCCACTCTTGCCGCTATTGTGGCTTAATAGTGGGACCTGGGAACTTGAGATGCAGCCCAACATGTAGCCCCTCGCCTGCCCTATCCGTTGCTGTGTCGTTCCCATCACTTTCTTGAATTGCCCAGATTTTCACAAAAGAAAACCTTAGCGAGCATCGGCGATATACAAAAATGCTCGGGTCGCCCATTGACTTCAATGGGGTTCGTTACTCGAAACGAACCCTCGAGCATCGCGATAATTTCGTCCCGATTAACGAGCACCCGAGCATTTTGGTGCTCGCTCATCTCTAATACTCAGCACTATACTAATAAGAAATAGTGGCTAGGAATGACATTTCCATGTTTACCGATTTGTCTGCAGCCACTCTGCTGCAAATTCGCTAGTGCCACAAAAATTAGACATGCCAACACTATCCCCTACAAGTGGGGGTTTCCTGTGAAGTTAGTGGTAACAAAAGAGGGGAGCAAACTAGTTTTTTACTCTCTTGCCAAGTTGACAGAGCTTTTCCAGGACTGGGTACTCCCTACTGATCAAAATGTATCTAGAAGAAATCAAGCTATAAGACTGGAAGATAAATGGGTTACAAAATCAACCCCTTAAGTATATAAATTATATCAGTTATAGAGATGAGCGAGCACGCTCGTTTAAGGCAGATGCTCGAGCGAGCATCGGTCTTCTCGAGTAACTGATTACTCGTCCGAGCAAATGCGGGGGCGGAGAGTAAGAGCGATCCCCCCCCCCTTCCCGGCTCCTCCCCACTCACCCCCGCCACCCCCCCCCCCCTGCATTTGCTCGGACGAGTAGTCAGTTACTCAAGAAGACCGATGCTCGCTCGAGCATCTGCCTTAAACGAGCGGGCTCGCTCATCTCTTATCAATTAGTATCCATACACCTTCTCTCATTTGTGATGGTTGAAGGGCATGCAGAACTATTTCTTACCCTATAACCTCATTTATTGTGGTTACATTTTATGTAGCTTTTTCAATATTTGTTTTGAGTATCCATACCAGGACTGCGTAGGCCGTATGCACACGGGCAGGTCAGATTCTGCATGCGGAGCCCTGCAGCAAAATGCGGCCCCGGCAGCAGCAGCATCTGTGCATACCTGCTTTCTTTTTCTCTTCTCTGTGCTGCCAATGGTCCGCACGGTCAGCCATCAGACATGCGCAGTACAGATTTTTTTTTTAAACTCCTGCTTTTCCTGCGTCATCGCTAGGTGATGATGCAGAATCTGTGACTTTTCCGCAACTTACAGCAAGTTGCAAAATGGAGCATGCTGCGATTTTCACCTGTGAGCAGAAACTGCATTTGGTTTCCGCTCGTATGCATGAGGAATCACTTTTCCATAGCATGCTATGGGTGGTATTTGCTGCGGAATCCGGAGGTACAATGCAAATCCGCCCATAAGCATGCACCCATACTTCATGCATCGTAGCCGAGGAGTGGCATACAAAAACATTTTGGTTAGATGCAGGGGCGTAACTAAAGGCTCAGGGGCCATGAAGCAAAAGGTGAGCTGAAGCCCCCCCTCTATCTGTACCTGTACCCGTACCCATACCTAAACCATGCTACACAGAGGTATAACTTGAAGCTTCTGGGCCCCAGTGCAAAACCTGTAACAGGACCCCCACTATAATGCTTTATTCATAGTACTGGGCTCCCTATATGGAGAAAAGGGGCCTTATGGGACTCCTAAGGCTCCTGGGCCCAGGTGCAACCACATCCCCTGCACCCTCTATAGTTACTCCCCTGGTTAGATGTTCTTAACTTGTAAACCCTCCTTTGCATCATTACTAATCATTGCAAACTCAAATATATGTTTGTGTTGTTTGATGTTAATTCATGTTACTATCTTCTTCAGAAGAGGATAATATATTCACATATTGTTAGCTGGTTAAGACGTCTTTCGCTGCCTTTATACAAACTTCTAGAAATGATCTTCCACATAATATCGCTGAAAGTAGAAGGACTTAACAGTCTTTTTAAAAGGTCTCTTCTTTGGAAAGAGGCTAAAAGCTTAAATGCAGACATCTTGTGCATACAAGAATCACACCTTAATCAGGCAGACATTTTCTGGTTAAAATACAAACATTTCCCATATATTCCCGCTACTTTAGCCATTACCAAAAAAGTAGGAGTTGTCATAAAGGTGGAAAGTAATTTAGCTTTTCCTCCAATTCAGACTTGACCCAGTGGGAAGATATATTATCTTGGTTTGTACAATAAATAAAATAAATTATACTATAGGAATCATTTATGCCCCAAACAAAAACAAACTAAATGTTATCATGCCTGCACTATGGAAAAAGCTTGAGAATATCAAAAGAATATCTACATGTGCTTCATTGACTACATCAAGGCCTTTGATTTCATCAACCATGGCAAGCTATGGCACGCCCTACAAGAGCTATGCATATCGGCACATCTAGTGAAGCTGATAAAATCACTTTATACCAATCAAGAAGCCACTGTGTGAACACAGTATGGGAACAGACTTGTTTGGGATCAGCAAAGGCATCTGACAGGGATGCAGCCTCTCATCCTTCTTATTTAACCTATATGCAGAAGTAATCATGCAGAAAATAGACTTAAATGAATTGGAAACCAAGGTGAAAATAGGTGGCAGAAACATCAACAATCTCTGTTACATGGATGACACAACTCTGCTAGCAGAAACAGAGACTGGTCCGAAGCAACTGATATGTAAGATTAAAACTAAAAGTGGAAAAAATGGGCCTTTAACTGAATTTAAAGAAGACAAAAATTATGTTGACAGCAAAAAATGGCCAAATTCAACTCAAAATCGACAATGAGGCCATAAAACACGTGCAAGACTTAATCTCATGGGTTCAAAATTTCACCAGAATGGAAAATTCATGCCAGAAATAAAAAGTAGGATAGCATTGGAGCAAAGCGCGACATGGACAAAATCTATCACTGGATGGCAAGATGACCAGACTCAGACTCACGTATTTTGGCCATGTAATGCGAGCAGAGTCGCTAGGAGAATCTATAATGCTTGGACAGATCAGTGGCAAAAGAAGACCCGGCTGCCAAAGAACATGATGGCTGATACTGTCAGAGCCGATACTGGCATGGATATCACACAACTGAAAGAAGCCGTGCAAAACCGAAAAACATGGAGGGAGCTCGCCTTTAGGGTCGCTGCCGCTTACAACAACAACCAACCCAGAATCTTCATTACCTGTAGTGCTAGAAATACTAAATAAATTTCGTAGCATCTCTCTCTCCGTAAAAAAAAGTGTATTTATAGTCACTAAGCTATTAAACTCTATTGAACCCAACGATCACATGACTGATCCTTTCATCACATGGTGCCGAAGAACTGTGGATTTTGGAAAAACCAGATCAGTCCTGCCGATAACTAATCTGGATAGTCCAAATAACGGGATAATGAAGTATAAATATGAGGTCATTTATGACTTTCTAGGCTATATACTATATAAAAATTAATATATACAGAAACTGGTAAAAAATACACAAACCAATAGCTGTCTTGATCATCTGAAACCATACAAATTTGTAGGGTGGTTCAACTGTGCAAAATTTAATCAGAGACAGTCCATTTAGAAGGCAGATCGTCTCTGGTCCCGCTCCCAGCACCCCGGGACAACTGATTTTGCCGGTACGGTAGCTATGGATAGTCTGTTTTTTTATGCTGCTGAAGGAGTAGAGTACTATATGGCGGCCATTCAAATGGATGGTCATTTTGGACATCATAGCAGCTGAGTGGTTATCATGTTTACCTTGCAGTGCTGGGGTTCTAGATTCAAATCCGACCAATGGTGACATCTACATGTTCTCCCCGTGTTTGCATGGGTTACCTCCATGTACTCCAGTTTTCTCCCACACTCCAAAAACATACTAATAGGTAAACTTAGACTATTCCAATGGGAACAATATCAAGTGCTGCAGAATTTATATTGGCTATATAAATGCATAAAATAAAACAAATTTTCAGATTGCAAGGACGGCTCCAGTCTTTCAGAACAAGAGACACTCATATAGAACTGCTCTTTGTTCTGGCTCATAGAAGGCATATGGATAGAAGTCATCTACATGAGACAACTCCTTAAAGGTTGTCCAGTTTTGAAATATCAATGGTCTGTCCACAGTATAGGTCATTAATATGCTAGTAGATCAGCAGGGATCTGGTAACTGGGACCCTGGCCGATGAGTTTTTCTTTGCGCTAGTATGGTTATGCACTAGGCTAATTTCTGCAGGAAGCAGACAGCTCCATTCCCGCTGCAATGACTAGGCTTGGCATTGAACTTTGCCTGTAATACCAAGCCTCACCACTGCAGCATGAATGGAGCTGTCTACTTCCTGCAGAAATCAACTCTGTGCACAAGTGCACCTGCACGTCAGTTCCCCACTGATCTACTATTGATGATCTACGCTGTGGATAGGCCAATAATAGTTTGCAATTGGACAGCCTTTAAGGGGTTAATGTATCTCCTTTAAATCCTTTATTAGATTTAGTGTGTGGTTTTCATACTGTATACTATAGAGTCCCAGCATAGCATATGAATTAACAAACAACTACAAAGGGGTCCTGTATGGATTATATAGATTTGTGATATTTGCTGCATTTTTAGGTCTCTTTACCCAGTGAATCATTTGCTGCGGTATACGACTGCCTAGAGATGCACCCGCCATATTATGCGGCAGATGCTCCTTATCTCACTATCCCACCTTCATGGCCCAGCAGATACTTAGTAAAATGGAGCTCACAGTTTTCTGAATCGACATCTATTTATATTTTGGTTCCTTATTGGTGACGATGAAGAGGAGGGAGATCAAAAAACTTCAAAATGGAAAAATATTTCGAGAAAATGTCGTATTTGTGAGTGAAATCTTCTTGTTCTAATGTCCTCCGAAAATGAGAAGATTGAAATGAGATTGCACAACATTTCACTGCTCAATGTCTCTTACATATCATGTATCTTGAATAGCCCTGTGCCCCCCGTGGCCCACCACCCCTGAAGCTTTACTGCTCTCCCCGCTCATATGCTGCTGTACCCTGGCATCATGCTGTGTCAGGAAAAGCCCTTCTATTCTGCAGATGGCTTCTCTCCTCACAGCACCTGCTCATTGCTGGACCCGATGTATGGACAGGGACTCAGTGCAACAGGTGTACACTACTATATGTTTTAGCCCGGTGCACCGACACCCTTCCGTTACATCGCGTCCAGGAAGTAGCGAGTGCAGCATCCAAGGAGCAGGCCCACAGCTGAGGAGATGGCAGGGAGATACAGACTTTGTCACGGGTGGATCTACCATCTCCTCCCCTGAGGGTAGCTCGGGACCCAACAAAGTCACTGTTGGGGGAGGTCATAAGGAAAGGCAATTGAGCATTACCTTCAGTCTCTTTTGTCACTCATGACGCCACTGTTCCGTCCTCTGCGGTGAAGCTGGAAGTTGTAATAATAGAGTCCACACACAGAGTAACTTTTCATGGTCAGTAGTGTCCGTTTACTTCAACTTCAGAACAGTTCTAATAAATACTAGGGTACTGACACAAACTACCCTTCCAGAAGGTGGTGTGACAGGGAGGACTTCTCAGGATGACTCCGTGCAATCCACAGGCTAATTCTCTTTGAGATCCCGCTCCTAGCTACTCTTTCTTTCCCTCCTACTCTCTACTGGTCAACACTCACTCTTCAAGTGCTTCTTTCTCTCTTTCCCTCGGTGCTTAGTGGTAGCACCGGCACATCCTGGGTAGTGTGGGGCCAGGGCAGGCTACAGACCATAGCTTGGCCTCTTTCATTCTAGGTCACACATACTTAATATGTACCAATCAACTGATCCTAGGGGGCAGTCCCATTGTGTACAATGGGAGGAGCTTCATATTCATGGGTGGAACTGGAGTGCATTGTTCTGAATAGATCTGAATAGTTTTCTCTATAATTGCAGTCACGGCTGGAATGATGTCAGCTTTATTTCCATAAAGCAAGCAACGTAAAACTGTAATCAAGACTTTAGCGCACCACTAATGAAGACCTAAATCATTTCAACTATGCTGCGTTTTAGCAGCTATCTAGCTATTGATGTCCGGCTTTGCAAGCAGCGGCTCTCATAGTGCTTTTTATTTTTGAATTGCTTTTTTTCTTACCTCCAAATATCTGTGGTCCTCACGCTAAGAGGTCTCTTTATTAAAGTCATCATACACTTGTTGGATTATTGTAATCATATTACATGCCGCTAACAAGTCAAAAGTGTAGTGACACGAAATTAACAGCTTCTTTTCATTTACTGCATTTGTGAAGCCTCTTAATAAATGTGTCTGGAAAAACGTCCTATTAGAGCTAAAAGCTGCTGCAAATGTATTCCATAATGAGCCAAATAGCAAAATGGAAGTAGATTTCAGCACATCCATGGCAGGCAGGCTCTGGTGAGTCACACGGTAATACTGCATGAAAACCCAGCCGATATACGGTCGTCTGAACGCGCCCTAAACCAGCAGCTCCTTCAGCTAATCAGCAGCAGCTGTCTGC
Organism: Eleutherodactylus coqui; assembly: GCF_035609145.1. Lineage (NCBI taxonomy): Eukaryota > Metazoa > Chordata > Amphibia > Anura > Eleutherodactylidae > Eleutherodactylus > Eleutherodactylus coqui. The sequence goes on along the minus strand of NC_089847.1, from coordinate 26,516,615 downwards.
ATTGCTGTTACAAAATTGCTGCAGGCTAGCCGCAAATCCATCTCCACTCCAATCACCGGTGCAGACCATTTTTTCAGGGAGTCAGTCCCGCTGTCCTGGCCTTCTAATGAAGTGTAGGGGCAATCATGGATGAGACTATATAAAAGATATGTTCACAAATATAGTAGATTAAGGCCGCCTGCAGACGGCCGAGTCGGATCCCGCTGCGAGAATTCTGAGCCCCTGCAGAGACCAGCGTGGCACTCACCTACTTCCGTGGTTCTGGCTCTGTGATGTGCCGGCTGCCGCCCAGCCGGCGCATGCGCAGAGTGGAGCCGCTGGCCGAGGAGTGACATTTCTGTGTGGGGCTCTGCAAGCCGCGCACAGAAATAGAGCATGCCGCAATTTGTCTTCTGCGCGAGATTTTGCGCGGACAAATCGCGGCCGTCTGCATAGGATTGTGTTTTCTAACGCAATCCTATGGCAGTTTCCATGGGCAGAAATTCTGCGGGAAATCCCGCAGCAAAATTTCCGCCCGTGTGCAGGGGGCCTTACTGTGGATTTTCTGCAGCAGCAAATCCATACAAAAATCTACATCCAGATCTGCCTCATATGGATTTTAAGATCATGGCACACATTTTAGAAGACACAGGCATTCTTTGGGGATGAGTGAGACAGATGGCAGCATCGTTCACTGGGCACAACCCATGTGATGGCGGTTGGGTTAAAAGCATATACAGTACTTAAAATGGCGATGTTCACATTCCAAGAACAGCGTGTAATCATCCATTTTCCTCACTTGTGTGGAATTACACCCATCAGCGTTCGTCAGTTGAGTGAGACATGGGGTGAAGGCGTCATGGATATCAAAATTGTGCAATTGCGTCCATAACAAAGAAGGCTGAATGTCATGTGAGAACAAACCAAAGGAGCCTTGGCGATGCACCAGCCGGTCCAACAACATGATTGCACGAGTGAAACAAGTGGTTATGGAGGACCGTCGATTGACTGTGGTAGAGACTGTCTGCAAAGTTGGCATTTCTATAGGGTCTGCACACCATCTTATGTGAAGACCTGAAGATGCAGAAGATTTGCTTCAGGTGGGTGCTGCAAATGTAGACCAACGACCACAGAGCTTCGCACATTGTAATGTATCAGGTAACCTTCACATGTGATGACAGCATGAATGGTGCCTTCATTCCGTCCATTGTCACAATGGATGAGATGTAGATGAAGGAAGCTTCCCATAATCATACGTCTTCCAGTCATGCCGCTCTTGCATCAGCAATTTTCCAGTGGGCAAAACCGACCCCTAAAGAAGCGTTTGCAGCGGCCATACAATCATGGTGTGTATGCTGTGAAAAAATCTGTAGATCAAGAGGGAGATTATGTTGAGTACAAAAAAAAATAGGAGACGTTAAAACTTAAATGCACCTCGTAGGTTGGGTTTGAGAAAGGTCCGTCCCCTTTAATGTATCCAGATCTGTTTATTCTCTTTTTCCTGTTACAAAACACAATAAATAACATCAAATATTTCTGTATTCTGTTACACAAGTTTTGTTTTAGAACACAGGTTCATTTACAAAATTAAAGGGGTTGTCCAGTTGTAAACTGCTAATGGCTTGTCCACAGAATAGACCACCTATAGGGGGATCTGCCATCTGGGACCCCTTCTGATCAGCTGTTCTCTGGGCTTGTGCACTGAGCTGCTTTTTGCAAGAAGCAGATAGCTCTGTTCCCACTGCAGTGGCCAGGCTTGGCATTACAGGCAAAGTTCTCATTGAAGTGAGAATTTTGCCTGTGATACCAAGCCAGGCCACTGCAGTGAGAACGGAGCTGTCGGCTTCCTGCAGAAATCATCTCAGTGCCTAAGAACACTGGCCTGGCAAACAGCTGATCAGAAGGGATCCCGAGCAGCAGAACCCCTCCAATCTACTATTGGCGGCCTATCCTGCAGATGGTGTCAGAAGAAACTGGTCAAAGTATTTGGTGATGAAGAATTTATTCTGCAAGGACAAAAACACATTTTCTCCAGTTTGCTGCACAGAATTTTATTTTGTGCCCAGCACCTAATTACAGGTGATATAGACAAAATGATTGACAGACGGGCTGTAGATGATACCAGTAAGGCAGCTTTGGTGAGATACGGTATCCCATTAGCGGCACTAATTTTTCATTTCATGCCCAGTATGCTCCATTTTGTTAGATCACATCATTTTTATTTTATACTGATACCTTTTATTTTTGTGTGCTAATTTGGGCTGATGAGTGCACATCTCATTTCTGGCTAAGAGGCTTCGCGGTGTCATAACATTCAGCATGCGGCACATTGGCTCAATGAGCTGTAATTACAGAGGAAAATATATCCTGAAATTAAAGAATATTGCACTCTTAATCGGGGTGTTTATAAGAACCACAAACAAACTACCTATTAGACTAATGTGGGACTGAGCAGCCTCGGCCACACAGGCGCCCCTGTAGACTGAGCTGTGATCAACCAGGCACTGGATGGATTCTTCTGGGAAGGACGGGGGGCTGAATTTTTTTACAAAAAGTTTTGAATAAAAGTTAAAGGAGTTGTACTAAAGTAGCAAGTTGTTGCTGAGACCTCTGCTGATCTCCCAGTGTTACACTCTGAGGCGTTATTCACATGACTGTATGTACGCTGCTATTTAGCGACGTCAAAAAAAAAATCGACCAAAAATCGCTACTATCTGAAGCATTGGATTCCAATGCATTCATTCACATGAAAATACACCTCTCTGCATGAGACCTTATATCCTTCCTGTAACTTTCAGAAGTGTAGATGCAGCATTGGCCGCCCCTACCTTACATCATGACTCAATATTTTGTGGCCATATCAGGATTGCTGGGAGTTTAGTTGCTGAGAACGTACAGTGCATGAGTATTCCACTGACGGCAGGAGAGAACCAAGAAGATACATCATAGTGCACAACAGTAACCTTAAGATAATATAATTTTTTTACCGTATATGATATACATGGGGAGAAGATCATTAAGGGAGGAAGTTGCATCCATAAAAAACAGAAATGTTTGATCATAGGACACAATTTGTCAGGGATCGATTCTGGGACCTCCAGTGCTCCAGTCAGAAGCTCTCACTGCTGAGTCATTCAGCCCTTTGGACAGTTCCCTAGCATACCTTTTGCCTTGTTCCCAGATCATGCAAACCCAGTCCCTGTTCTAGCTCCCCCTAGTTCCTGATTAGGCTCACTATAAAAGCCTGGCCTTGACACTCCCTCAGTGTGTGATTACTGTGCTCCACAGCCTTAGTCAAGCTCTGCTACTAATCTGCTCCTCTACAATCAACTGAGACCTGAATGGCTACTACACCCACAGCTCCAACCTAGTGCCCGAAACTCTACACAATTATTGTGCACTACCAGATGACATCTTATATTGATAGAGTTCTGACACTTTAGGTCCTATAACAATGGCATTCTGAATCTTGGGCTCTAACAATCAGAGTTGCTAATTGGCAAGAAATTCCTGGAAAATCTGTAAAAATAGGACTTTTTTCCAATGTCTATGAAAGAAAATAGATGCAGCGGTGATTTTTTTTTTAGTCTGGTGGTTAATATGACTGTAATTATAGTAATTTTAGGCCTCACAGTAAATGCCGGTAATGAGTTTATGTTAGTAGCTGACCTACAGACATACATCATTTATTATCTTTAGCATTCATTGTGATTTTCTATTATGTCTGTAAAAAATGTTGGTTGTCTGTGATTTTTGGATAGTTGCCCAGAAAAAAGAAAAATTCAGATTGGCCACCCTGCTAACAATGACTCTTGAAGTTGTATAGCAATGGAACTCTGACACTTTGGGTCATACAACAATGGAGCTCACATACTTGGGATCCTAGAAAAATGAAGGACTGACATTTGAAGTCCCATAACTATGGAGCTCTGACACGGTGCTATAATAATGGAGCTCTGACACTTGGGGTCCTATGACAATAGGGGAACTGAAAAGTGGGGTCTCACAATGGATTCAGATATTTGGGAGTCCAATAAAAATGGTGCAATCACACCTGGAGTCCTATAACAGGGAAGTACTGACATTTAAGAGTCCTATAAGAATGGAGCTCTGACAATTAAGGTCCTATAACAATAGAGTTGTGACACTTGAGGTTCTATAACAATGAACACTGAAACTCGGAGTTGAGCAATGGAATTCTATTACTTAAGGGTCTTATAGCAATGGAGCTGTCACACCTCAAGTCCTATAACAATGGCGTTCTGGGACATATGGTCTCTATAACATTGGAGCTCTAACACTTTGGGTCATACAGAAATGAAAGAATGACATTAAGAGATCTATAACAAAGGAACTCTGATATTATTGATTCCCCAACAGTAGAGTTCTGACACATGGGATCCTATAACAATGCAGCACTGAAACATGGGGTCTAACTCTATTACTGACGATTATTACAATAGAGTTCTGATACTTGCTGTCCTGCGAATATGAAACACTGACACTTGGGGTCTTATAACAATGGAGCTCTGACACAAATGGTCCCCTAACAATAGAGCTTCGACATTTGGGGTCATATAACAATGGGATTCTGACATACATGGACCTGTAACAATGGAGCTGCAACACTTGGGGTCCTATAACCAGTGGTGGATTAAGTACACCCTTGGCTCTGGGTTATCCACACAACTTGGGCCACACGACCTATAATTCTTCTACATTCCTACAGGGTAATAGAGTCCATGTTGCACGCCCACAAGGTAATAGAGCCTGTGCCCACAGAAAGTTATAAGTTGTGGGGGCACATAGGAGGCTACAGCCCCCTCTATGGCTCCTCCATTGTCACAGCCCCTCACTGGCTCCTTCACTCCACAGACCAAGGAGTAAGCACCTCCTAAATTCACGCACTAACACTTATGGTCTTATAACAGTGGAGCTCTGATACTAATGGTTATATATTGTATACATTGTGAAAACTGAGCATAATAGCTGAGTAACACTGCAGCAATATAAAGGCAGGTATGCATGTGGCAAGATCAATCAACCCCAATCGCTTGATGAATTGTTGTGCCTTCCATCAGCTATCCTGCCTGCACTAACATTCAGCTTCCCACTTCGACAATTCTTATAATGCTGCCGCAAGATCAATTCCACTTCCATTCTAAACTGTGTCAATAAAAACAGTATTTTACGTGCAAAATGTAGATAATGTCAGGAAATTATTCTTCAAATCACATCCTTTTTGTGCATCCTGTTTACAGTTTAGCCTTATATTTATGTAGCTGAAGGACTCGGGACAACAGCAATCTCAGGCAGATGTAAAAGGATATAGTTTAACTGCTATTACAATAAAAAACAAGATGTAGCATAGGCTCTCGGAGGCTCCTTGTGTGTAGTGGACCACTACTTCTGCTGGTGTTAAGCCTGTTGACCACTAGACGCCTCTACAACACAATCAAAGAGAGTTTGCCCAGTTAACAGAGTCTGAGAGGGGCGCATTATTGGGATGCAAGAAGCTGGATGGTTGTATCAATGATCTCTCCACCACCGGGCCACTCTGACCAGACTGTTAGGAGGTGTTGGGGCCAGTGGATGCCTGAGAGCACACAGACACAGCAAGCGGGCTAAGGGCGCCCTCAACAGACCACTGAGCAGGGGGGTTAGATCAGATGAACCTGGAGGTCCCTTCCAACTCTACCATTCTATGATTCTATGACCACCAGTAGAGAGTATTGTCTGATCGGCCAACAAGTATGAGCAGCTCCAACTGTTTAGTTGTCTATCATTTAGAGACAGGTGGCACCATTGTTACACCCTTGTGTCTGTTGGAACCATTTCCAGGTGCTTGGCTGAAGGACATTTGGTCTTACGGCACCCATTATGTCTACAGCCTTTGACACCCACTGCCACCTTTGTTTGCAGTGGTGTCGAGCATGATAAAACTGGACTGCTACAAAGTGGAACCGGGTTGTCTTCACAGAATAATCCAGGTTTAGGTTAGGCACTGTCGATAGACATATTCGTGTCTGGAGACCTCGGAGTAAGCACCTCAATCCTGCCTTTGCCTGGAAGTGGCACACTACCCCCTGCTGGTGTGATGTTCTGGGAGGCCATTTCATATGGCAGTCGGTCCCCCCTAGTAGTGGTACGAGGGACAATGACAGCTCAGCAATATGTTCAGGACATCCTGCAGCCACATGTGTTCCTCTCATGGCGACTTTAAAGAGGCATTTTCCAGCAGGATAATGCTCGGCCGCACACACAAGGAGATCACAGGAATGTCTACACAACATTGCCACACTTCCGTCAGTAGAAGATGTATGGGACCATCTGGGACACCAATTTCGACAGCTTATGAGTTTGCACGATCTAGAGGCTCAGTTACAGCAAATGTGGAGCAATATGCTGCAGGATACCTTACAGAACCTGTATGCCTCCATGCTCGCCCGTATCACATCTCGTATCCAAGCTAGAGGCGGTACAAGAGGGTACCAGCGCCTCTATTCCCTCCTGTATCACATCTTGTATCGAAACTAGAGGTGACCCAACAGGGTACTAGAGCCTCTATGCCCGGCCATATCACATCTTGTATCCAAGCTAGAGGCGGTACAACAGGGTACTAGAGTCTCCATGCCCACCCATATCACATCTTGTATCCAAGCTAGAGGCGGTACAACAGGGTACTAGAGCCTTCATGCCTGCCTGTATCACATCTTGTATCCAAGCTAGAGGCGGTACAACAGGGTACTAGCACCTCCATTCCCTTCTATATCACATCTTGTATCCAAGCAAGAGGTGGTATCACAGGGTACTAGCGCCTCCATGCCCGCCCGTATCACATCTTGTATATGCCAAGATTCTGTGCAAACGTTTGTGATGTTACTCCTACGGATTGTAATTTTTACCAGCCCTGAAACCAGACAACAAAGTGCAGCGACGTTCTTTCTTCGAGAGTATGCAAACTGTAATGGAAAGTGATGGTTTCATGGAATCTTTAGTGTTTAGTGATGAAGACACCTGTCTCTGTGGAGCGCATGCGCGACTCCCCTAAGGTGAATGTGTTTTGCACTATAACCTGTAGGAAAGTGTACGGCCCCTTTTCCGGTATTTCGTACCTGGACCCTACAGCTATGGCTTCTGCTGCAGACTGAACAGGAAATCCCAGGTTTCATCTTTCAACAGGACGGGGCACCCCCCATTATCACAATGAAGTCAGAAGTGAGCTCAGTAGGTGACTACCACATAAATCGATTGGCAATGCCAGTGGTGACGATAGTGAACTTCTTCCTTGGCCTCAACTTTCTTCGCACCTTACGCCATGGGATATTTCCTCTGTAGGAGGGTTATAGATAAAGTCTACATGCCCCCTCACCAAGCATGATCCACGAGTACACATCCCAGAAGCCAATGCATCAGTCAGACGTGATACGCTACAACATGTATGTCAGGAACTTCACTACAGAACATACTTAATTGGACCTTGAGAGCCACAGGATAGGGTATAACTTGCTGATCAGTGAGGGTCTTACCACTGAGACCCCCATTCATCCCAACACCGGGGGTCCCATGTCCCTCTCTTCTCGTCACTGCGGGATGCTTCTCCCAGCCACAGTGACGTAGAAGTGAATGGAGCGCCGGCCGAGTATGCACGGTCGGCGTACCATTTATTTCGATGGGGCTGATGGAATTACTTAAGCACTTGCTGCTGGGCTATCTCCAAAGTTGCATTAATGAATGGAGCAGCAGCGTGCTTGTGTGACCGTCGCTCCATTCATCATCATTCTCACTGCAGGGGGCGCTGCGAATCCACAGTGAGGAGGATGGGAAAAAAGAGATCAGTGCAGGTCTCAGCGCTGGAACCCCCACCAATCAACAAGTTATCCTCTCTCCTATAGATAGGGGATAACCTGTAATTCTACTACAACCCTTTTAAATGATTGATAGGGGAACATTTAAATAGAGGCACAATGGTCTTTTAAGAACGCGGCCAGAAGTGTTCATGCCCTCCTGACCACTGACAGAGCAGACATGAGAGTGAGAGCCCAACGTGGCTGCCATGATGGGTAAGTCGACGGCCACTAACTCTAACACCAGTCCAATAATAATGAAGGTTCATGACGTATAGAACTCACAGCACATATATAATATAAGACATAAGGCTGCACCGTATGAGGTAGGTACTACCCCGTTTCCCTAAAAATAAGACATATCCTGAAAATAAGACATAGCATGATTTTCCAGAATTTTTGAGGGTGCAAAATGATTTTTCAGGCTTTTTGAGGATGCTTGAAATATAAGCCCTACTCCAAAATTAAGCCCTGCTAACAGTTAATTTAAAAAGTCAATTTAAATAGTGTCCAGGCAGCTATACATGTAAAAAAGTTAAACCTTTTTGAACAAAAATTAATATAAGACACTGTCTTATTTTCGGGGAAACACGGTATGTACCGTGCTTGATTATATTCTATATTTACAGCAATATAGAAGGTTTTCATTACCATAGCCTTCATTTAATTGCTGTACATTTCCTATTGAAGACTTGTTTAGGGAAATCACATTATGAGAAGAGTTTTCCCACCACAGTTTTCTCATAAGATGGTAAATTAAACACTCAGAGAGGACCCCATGCTTAAGAACTTGTGTTACCTAAGAGATCATCGCACATAGCGGGCAGTGGGAATTACCAGTAATTGAATTGTCCTCGGCACATCTGTTCCAAAATAATCAGACAAAGAAATATTCAATTAGTTTTATAAAGCAGCCGCTTCTGCTCCTCACCCAATCCTCTAACATCGAACATTTTCACTCAAGTTCTGCCGAGATCAATGAGACAAAGGGCAAAACTCACAAAACCACAGAGGGGTCTCCCGAGAATGGCAACAATTAAAATAGCGTAGATTGCCAACAGCGATACATTGTTTAATAGAACATACGATTACATGGAATATATGAATAGCAGAACTCTAGATGTTTCTTAACTCATTAAGGACCATGACAGGGCTGTAGGGTCTTAGCAAACCCTGTCCAGCTCTCAGGCTTCATTCACATGACCGCATGCGTTTTTATATTCACCGGTACGTGCCCTAAAGTCGCATGAATGAAGAATAGCTGCGATCAAGTCCCGATCTTAAATAGCGTATTCTCGACCACTCATACAAGCGGCTGCGGCACGGAAATCCTCATAATGGCTGCTAATGCTTAAATAGAGCCAGCTGTCTTCTTTTCCCAGCGTTGTAGGCCATGTAACTCCCTCCCCTTCCCTTTTTTTTTCATTTTTCATAGAAGTCTATGGCAGCTTCCTGCGTGTCTCGTCAAAAGATAGGGCAAGATCATATAAAACGGTCGCTGATGTGCTATTTTTTCCGGCACAATTTTTTAAATTAGGCTCCTAAAAAAAATGACTCAGATACAATAAAAAAATGTGAAATGAAAAAAAAAACAGCATGAATAACCCCCAGAGGTCTCATGTCATGTCATGGGGGACACAGGTGCTAAAAAAAATTACAGAATAAAATAAACAGATATATACATAAAAAAAAATTTTAAAAACACCTACCGCCGATACCAACCTAAATCGTCACTATTACAGATGAGCGAGCGCACTCGGTTCGGGTGTTTTTTGCACTCGAGCACCGCTGTTTTCGAGTAACTGACTACTCAGACGAAAAGATTCGGGGGGCACCGGGGGTGAGCAGGGGGTTGCAGAGGGGAGTGGGGGAGGGGGGGGGGAGAGCTCCCCCTGCTCCCCACTACTACCCCCCGGCGCCCCCCGAATCTTTTCGTCCGAGTAGTCAGTTACTCGGAAAGAGCGGTGCTCGAGTGCAAAAACACCCGAACCGAGTACGCTCGCTCATCTCTAGTCGCTATATGTAACCTGTAATCCAGGATTGTGTAAATTATATATCAAAACATCTGAAACAAAACAGTGAGTCATTCCTATTTTTTGCTTTAACATAAATATAATACTTTTAAAAATAAAGAGCTGTGTACTTTTTGTACACATTATCCCTAATAAAATAAAAAACGGAAAAAAAACTTCAGTCAACAAAGGCCTTTAAAATAGCAGTATATGTGACGAAAACAGGCAGCAAAAATAATTTTGTCAGGAGGGGCAAAAAATAGGACCATAAAGCCAACATATGAGCAAAATCACTAAAATGTGTATACGTTTTTCAGACGACTTATGCTAATGTGTCGCATCAATCTTATAATATATCTCTAGTAAAAATGTTATTGCTTTACCACAGTAAACCAAGTTTGAAGTGGCTGCTACCAGGGGTCTCCTTTCTAGCTCCTCTGCAATCCACTGTCTGTTGTTAGGTACTGAGCTTCTGTAGTAACAGGGAGGCTAGAATATTTGCTTAGCTGTGGGGGAGGGACTATCTTCACAGGCTGCTCCCTGCACACAGGCTGACAGATCTGCAGACACAGGGTTTGCAGGCTCCACAATCTCTGCCTCTCCTATTGTTACAGCACAAGTCCACATGTCTGTGTGTGTCTGCACATGTACACATTATATCAAAGATCCTGGCTCCCGTGTGGACTACTTGATAGAGTGAGGGCACTTTGGCATTGGGTAAAGCAGAGGGCGGATGCTAGCGGCTGACTGGTGTACACTGACTACTGTGTACTTGCAACTGGGAGGAAGAGGAAGTGCTGGTACCTGAGGCATGCTGTGTCATCCACTACAAAGAAGCCCCTAAGCCTTGCTTTCTTCATGTTTCTTTTTAATTTATGTTTTGTTTTTTTGTTTTTTTTATTGCTTACTCCTTAGTGAGGTTTTATGCAACTTATCAGCTAACTTTGTAGTTTGCAAAATACCACTGCTAGCTGCTTTGGGTCCATAAATACTACAAATAATTCATAGTGATCGGACAGGCGACTTTGCATGACGTCTGAGGCCACTGACACGCACTGTGCGTTTTTGCTGTTTCCCTGTTGGGTTTTCTTTTTATATTAACAAAAAAGCATCGGCAACTAAATAAGCCACAATCCCTGGGAGGCACAATTTATCAGAACAGTAGGCCATAGAGTATAGCTTGTATCTTTGTGAGCTGTCCCTGTTTGGTACAGCGTATTGAATTCCCCAAACCCCACTGCTGGCTACATAAGGTCTGCTTATAATTCATAGTGGTCTAACTTGTGACTGAACGACATCTGAGGCCGCTGCCATGCACTGTGTGAATTTGTGGTTACAAAGCTTTCAGTGTTTGCAAGAGCCTGCCGATTGCCTGTGAATGTATCAATTTATGTCCTGTCACGCGGTGTGAGTGAGAGTATAAATAAGAGGGTCTGAGAGCGGGAAGAGGTCCGTGTCTTCTGGGTTCCTGACCAAGAGTGCCAGGTACATGGGCGTACCTTCAACCCACATGTAGTGAAGAATGGAGGAGGAGGAGAGGTTCCCTGGATTGCCTGAGAGAGCAGTGAGCCCCAATTGGAGAGAGAGCATGAGAGAGAAGTAAGTGGAGTTTTCCCCAAGGCCCAGTGCAGAGGTACTCTTATCAATTGTTCACACTCGAGCATCCTGAAGTCTGGGATCACCGGGTGGAGGTACTCTTCTGCAATTGTTCATGCCCAAGTGTCCTGAAGTCTGGGACCGCTGAGTGGAGGTACACATCTTCAATTGTTCACACACGGGCGTCTTGAAACCTGGGATTACCGAGTGGAGGTACTCCTAATCAAGTCTGTCTAAATGCCTGCACTTTGAACATTGTCTATTTTGCCTTGTACTGCTGGAATCTGTTTAAGTAAGGTTGTTCCAGGTCCTGACCGTTCCCAGGGACCTGAGGTACGCTATGTCTGTCTGCGGCTCATTTATTCTCCGCTGAAGGTCATTACGGTGTGTTTCGGAACAGTGGTGTCACCTATGACAACTACTATCCCTATTCTACCGTTTATTGGGCATCCTTCTGCTAGGGGTGTCTGGAAGAGGCCCAGTGCTGCCCTGGCCATGGCTACGTGTATCCTTCCAGGATGGAGCGTGGTAAGTGCCGCCGTGACAAGCCAGCATCCTACCCTCCCCGCTCCTCAATGTATGCCCTGGGGTCACCCTACAGGATGCTGCAACGGATGTTCTCTCTAAAAGATATCCTCAAATCATGACCTTTTGGGGGTTGCGAGGACTGAAGTTTTGGAAACACTGCTCTAAACCAACAAGCAAGTCAGGACCCTCCATCACAAAATCACCGTCCAGTTCTACAATTAAAAGGTGTGCTGCTCAATGTTATCTCATTCCTAGGTATCTACTCCTCCATCTTCCAAACACTTAACCATGGGAACTCTCCATGCCCTTTATTGTATAGTGCGTCATCAGTCTAAAGGTCCATCAAGACACAATTACTGTCATGGAGAAATATTCGGTCCATAAAAGTTACTTTCAGATTTTTGATAATGGTCCCAATTTCTAGACAAGGGGAATATTTACAAAACTGTTTATGCCAGATTCTGGTGTAAAAAAGTTACAAAATGTTTGTGACTTTTTAACAGGTATGCTGGTTCACATCATTTTCCCCCCAAAAAAGGGTGTGGGATTTCTGGAGGGGGCGAGGTCACTCCATCGCAAGACATTTATGCATAATTCACTCCAGAATCTGACAGAGATTACACCATAAATCTATGGCAATTTTTATCTGGCATGTAAGCGCTTGGAGGAGCCACAATGACCATAATATATGAAGAGGCTTGTGCATTTTCATGCGTTAGGCACATTGAGGGACATTTATAAAATACTTTTACGCCAGTTTGTGGCATAAAAAGGTTGCAAAATTTTGTGCAAGGCTTACCTGTGCAAATATTTTTTGGCCACTTTTTTGGGTCTGCATTGCCATCCACCACTTTCTATTAAAGGGGGCATGGCTTGTTGAGAAGGGGCGACACATTTATGTATAGTGTATGCCTGAAACTGGCAAAAATTATACCCTAAATGTATGCCAGGTCAGATCCGGCGCACATTTCTGTGCAGGTGCACTGAGGTGCTGAGATGGGCCTATTAATATGAAGAGGATTGTACTTGATATGGCGGTCTTAATACATTTTTTCCATTGTGCGTTGACAGGAATAATATTAAAGGGGTTGTACCAAGATTGGAAATTAACTTGCTGATCATGGGGGTCTCGATGATGGGGGTTCCATGTCCCCTTCTGACTGTCACTGCAGTGGTCGTTCCCCCCCCACGCAGTGACGTCAGAACAAATGGAGTGCTGGCTGAGCATGTACTGTTGGCGCTCCATTCATATAAATTGGGCTGGTGGTAATACCCAAGCTCTTGCTGCTTGTCCCATTGAAAGTGAAGAGAGTGTTAATGCTTTGTGTAACCAGCACTCCATTCAGACCCCAGCCAATCAGCAAGTTCTTCCCTATCCTGTGGTTAGGGGTAACTTGTAATCTTGGTGCAACCGCTTTAAGACCAGTGTTTGAAATGGTGGTCTTAATAAACGTCCCCCCATGTATTATAAAGTCACAGAACTGAGAAATGAGGATAATATTGAATAAGAATGGGGCTGGACGGTGATGCCAGAAACAGCCATGGACAGAAGAGGCACTGTTTTTGGAAAAAGACCTCGTCTTTCAGTTTTTTTTACATTCCCCTTAAGAATTTATATATAAAGAGGGGACCCCATGGATGAGAACAATTTGCAAATTTTGAACACCCATGCAAACATTTATTTGCATGGATGTTTTGGTGCCACAATGAGACTCTGTCCCTGGAACCGGCATGAATTCCCACATTCTAGAATGAAACGGATGGCAGTGTGAGTGAGAGACTCTCCAAATGGAGTACAGCTGAGTGACTGAATGGGCTGTATACTGCTGTGCTAACCCTGTGTCAGGAAGGACTACTGAGACAGAGTTCTGCTGCAGAAGTTTGTGTTGCAAATTCTGAGACCACCACAGAGGACGACATATCATTAAACAGTCACCCAGACTGGAGACCCTTGATGAACTTCATAGTCCTCATCACTCCGACAACAGAACAGAGGACGCCAGAGGTTGTGAGTGAGGACGGACCTCTATAAAACTGAGTGTGCACACAAAAACAACTGGTGTTAGATAGCAGGCCTACTAGTCAGGGACAGGGACATACTGTGTTACTCAATCAGTTCTATTAGCTCTTGCATGTAGTAATGTACTTCACGGACTGAGAGACAAGCCAGAACTTTGTGTTAAAATCCTATCTTCTCGTCTTATTTGTGCAAGCGCTTCAGTCAGCCCCTTGTGTGGCATTGCGCCATAGTTGAGTTCAGAGAATTTACTTACCCAGTTTGCAAAATACATTGTTCATGTATGTACTAAGTGTGAAGTGTGAAATCTATTAATACATGTCATGATTTTTAGTTAGTTCAGCCAGGGTCGAAACTCTAACGTTAAGGTCATATAATATCTTCGACAGTTCCTTTTTTTCTGCACATGCACATCCAATTTTCCTGTATAGTCATAATAAAAGTATATATATATATATATATATATTCTTGTAAGCCTGCGTCCGCATCATACTCCGGTTCCTGTGTTCGCCTGCCCCTACCGCGACAGATATAACAGATGCAGAGGTCCCTTGCACGGATGGTCATCACCGCCCTGGTAATGGGTTAAGCGGCTGATGTATGTGATCAGGTTCCTTAATCATAGTCGAAGTGGCAGCGAGAGCCCATGTCAGCTCCTCTCACCGCTCTCCACATCTGACTGAATCAGGATGGCATAGCCGTGACGCTGTCACATCTGCTGCTAATGTGAACGTGGGGCTCATCACTCCATATCTCTCAATGTGACAACTGAAATGACCCAGAGCCGAGACACCTGTAAATGTGCCAGCCCGCGTTACACAGAGTCACCAATGCCACTTCAACATATGTTGCCTCCTGCAATCCGGGTCTCCGCGGGGAATTGCTGGAAATTGGCTTGCTAGAAAAATACGTGAAATATACATTATTAACGGAATGATCCATTATTTACTGAACATGTACACAGTAAACAATTACTATGGGCTGCGGAGGATGAAAAGGACATGAAGTATTCAATAAAACACCACAGGATAGGCAACGAGGCAAAATGCCGCAATGGAAGGGTAAATACTGTAGCGTATTTTGTCTTCACACTGTTGAGTAAAGCATTATAGTTGGGGGCCCTGTTACAAGTTTTGCATCGGGGCCCGGGAGCTTCAAGTTACGCCTCTGATGAGAATGCTTGGTCTGGGCGTGAATGTAAGCAGGTAAGTAACTGGTCAGTGATAGAAAGCAGAGGGGGTTATGAAAACGTACATACTCTGATTGGGTGACTGTTACCAGTGAGTTACCATAGGGGGCAGTGTATTTTCAGTCTGTGTGCAGTCTGATGAGTCTACTCAGACAGAAACTATGAAGAAAACTTCAGATGCAGTTATCTCATAGGGTTGTCAACATGATTGATGTAGGACCAAAATAATAAAGTAAAGATAACATGGCAGTGCTGCCCAACCACATTGACACTCCGCTACTGACAAGCATATTGAGGATACTGGATACAAGTTAAAAATGACTGGTGCAACCATCCAAAATACCAGAATGAGAGGTCGAAGGGTTTAATTCTACTACTCTTGTTTTATTTGGATCAACCAGCAATTGAATGGGTTTCGAGGCTCACGGCCTCTTCATCAGTAGTATTGATAAGTTATGATAGGCAGCTGAACACAAGCTGGAATCAGAATCACAGTGCATCAAGTCCTGGGCATAGGTAACCTCCTTCCCTGTTAACCTGGGCGCCTACATGTTTTGAGCAGGAGCTCTTAGTCATGGTATAGGAGCTTATGCCATGATTCACAGCTCCTGCTTGAAACATGTAGGTGTTTAAAATACCCACACTGAAATACAGAAATCGTTTTATACCCCCAAGTTGTTGGAAAACCATTTCCAACATATATTTCTATGACCACTAGCAGTGGTCTCTGCTTCTGTGCACTTGGTGGGGTGAGCTGACAAAATGTTCATGTGAAATAATCCATTGACATCAATGGGTTCTATTCTTGGTGTATTGTGCTACTTCAGAGGACCGTATTGGCGCTCGTATTTGCATGTGCAATATTTGCGCACACGACACACAGAGAATAGAACCCATTGATTTCAATGGGTTTGTTCTCGTTTCCGTATATTGCACGTACATTTTGCACGCACGAAAAAAAAGGACATGCTCTATTTTTGTGCGCATTTACGCACCAAGTGTCCCATAGAAGTCTATGGAAGGTGCGCAAATGTGCTTTCAATATGTGCTAAAATTTACAATACGCTGCGCAATTCCATGAAAGAAGGAACACTTCTGGACCTAACTAGACTAAGTGATCTTGTAAATCACCGCAGCTGGGTGTCGCACGTGTATGTGAACAGGCCCTGTGTGAGCAAAACGTACAGTACGATGCGCCGATATGCGTGCATATCTACCTCATCAACCTCGTTCACTGCCAAATGCATTGCACTCAATCGTTCGCAATTACGCACATGGTCATCGGAAACTGCCCCAAAGAAGCCCTCAATGGGGCTTGCAGAAAGCCATGCGCGTACTTCCACCAAAACAGCACCATTAAGATACATGGAAGGGACTTTAACCCTTTCCAATCCACTGTCTGACGTCTGAAGACATTCTGATTGAAGGCTGTACAGCTTCGATGTTGGAAGACGTCCGGCAGGGTATTCTTACTGTAGATTACTGACCGCTCTGTTGTCGGGGGCCTCTCCAGCATATCCCATACCGCAGTACTGGCTCTAGCCAGCAGATGGCGCCATTGTATAATGGCAGAAAGAGAAAACCCCCAAGGAAAACCCTGAATCCACAATTGGATTGCAAAGGGTTAAGTCACGGAAATTTCTCCCACCACTTTGCGGCATGTGAATTAACCTTTAAGACACCGCTGTGTTGGCAGTCGTGATCCTCCCTTATATTATCCTACTTTATAGCAACCTTTGTAACGACCGTGTGATTACAATACATACATAGAGCGTCCATTATAGTGAATGTCTCCTTGCGTGGCGAGCGAAGACATTCATCCTGAGTAACATCTCCGCACAATCATTATCTTGATATTTTCCAGCTGAAGCATTTCCTGATATTAATGAACATTGAAAAATGACCTTTCCTCCGTAAATCATCATTGCTGGAGTGCTGCGCTCTGGAGTCACTCCGCACCCGCCATGGGAGACCTTTAGTTGCCGCCCGTGCTTGTTTTTCCTTTGCCTTATTTCACTCATTATCATAGAGGTTTGCGGTTGGGTTCGTGGAGGTTTTTATCACCATGGAGCGCAAAAAGTTCAAAAATCATCACCAGCCGGCGAATGCTGCGCAAACCAGAGGAAGGAGGCAAGCTACGAGCAAAGAGCCGAAACACCAAGAAGAGGACCCATCTCTGGCATCACATGACCTTCAAAAGGTAGACTTTTCGTTTGCCCTTTTATGAGTGCCTTCTCCTATAGAATAGTCAGACAATGCTCCATCTGAGTCGAAGGGCTCCATTGTAAGTCAATGGGGTTTATTAGGCATCGGCATCGGCACAAAACTCCAACACTGCAAGACCTATAACAGTTGCGAGGACCACAAAAAGTGCCAACCATATTGACCTCATAAGTGGACCATACTGTCAAAACATGCTTGTCCAGGTCAAGAAACCAGTAGCGTGTATAATGGGCCTGGTGACAAAGCGCAACCTCCGTTAAGATGCAGACGGATGGTGCCAAAAAGAAGAGCAGCAAATAGCCATATGATTGACGCAGTACATGACATATTTATGTACTGAGCTTGATTCTGGGGCTGTATGTATGTTTTGAGTTTGGTTCTGGTATTGTATCAATGTACCGAGGTTTGTTTTGGTGCTTTATTTATGCAATGAACTTGGTTCTGGTGCTGTATAAATATAATGACTTGGTTCTGGTATGTTATCTAGATGCCAAGGTTAATTTGTGCTGTCTTTATGCTATGTGCTTGGTTCTGGTGCTATTTTTATAAACTGAGATTGCTTTTGCTGCTGTATTTATGTGCAGAGGCTGGTTTTGTTGCTGTATTTATATAGGAGCTTGCTTCTGGTACCAGATTTATTCACTATGCTGCTGTGGTGTGGGTATGCTGCTATATTGCTGCTTTCTACACAAGCAGAATACAGACAGACTACATTTTCTTTGCTTATGATTAAGCAGGCGCCCCAAAAATTCTGCAAGGCATACCATCTAACTCAAGACTGGCACTGCTAAGTGCTACCTTTAGTATGCCACATAGCCAGGGTTCCAGAAATACAACCCACAATGGCTTCATAAGTGTTAGCAATTGCCTGCATCGGTAGAAGCCAGAGTTTCTCTGAACCGAGCGCAACCGAGAAAGCAATATCACTTGATGCGGGTGCTCCCGACCGGTCACATTCAGTATTATAGCTTCTTTGGTGTCCATTTAGAATGAGTTAGGGTGCCTGTCCACGGGTGTGATTTCCGCCGGCGAATCACGCCCTCTGAAGCTTTCCTTGGCATTGCTATGGAAAGTGCCGCCCCCGTGTCCACGAGCAGAGAATCATTGCGATTCTCCGCTCGCGGCGGGCAATTCGCAGTATGCTGCGAATTGCCCCGATTCTCCGCGGTCAGCCTATCAGATTAGGCTGACCGGCGGAGATTTGCCGGCAGCTCCTGCTCCCGGGTGGCGGCTACCGCAACGTCCGTGGGCAGGGGGTCTTAAGCCCGGCAGAGGTTTGACTCCTTAGCCATTCTATTGAACCTAGTCGGGTCCACCATACAGCTTGAGATCCCTGAGTGATCACTGCGTTGGTCATGGCATATGGTAGAATGGCCTACCTATTGTCAGGGATTGCCCTAATCATGGCAGTCCTTGTACCAACCATGACAAGACACTTCAACGCTGGCTTGAACATTTCTCATTCGCCCTAAACCATCCACCAGCTAATCTGTGCCATGACCTCGATGACCTTGCATCCATTGCTGTGGACAACCATACTGTGCCTACGGATGCTCCATCATGGGAAGAGGTCCATTCTGCCATTCAGAAAATTAGACACGGACGTGCCACTGGCTCAGATGGCATTCCACCTGAACTGCTGAAATGTGCAATTGATCCGATAAGCACTGCTTTACATCAACTATCTCTGTGCATCTTGTGTTGTGGGAAAGTCCCCGTCGAATGGAAGGAGGGCATCATCCTCGCCCTGTACAAGGGGAAGGGCCCAAAAACAGCATGCACTAGCTACAGGCCGATAACGCTCCTTTCTGTTCCTGGCAAGGTCTTCGCTCATGTTCTACTCCCAAGGGTACAACCACTCCTGACCTCCAAGCGGAGACCCCAGTAGTCAGGCTTCACGGCAGGCCGCTCCACCTTTGATGCCATACTCGCTCTTAGGCTCTTCTCAGAGATACACAGAGAATTTAACAAACCGTTGCTCGTCGCGTATGTTGATCTCAAGGTGGCGTTTGACTCGGTCAACAGAGAAGCCCTCTGGAAAGCCATGCGTGGCATTGGCATCCCCACATCCCTTCTAAACCTACTAAAAGACATGCCTAAGGGCACATTCGCCAAAGTCCGTATCAACAATTAAACCTCTGCTAGTTTTGAGACCTCGTCTGGTGTTCAACAAGGTTGCATCTTCACTCCCGCATTCTTTTGCAGGGCTATGGACTGTATTCTTCAGCATATTGTCCACTCTTCCGCAGTACCACATTACTGACCTGGACTACGCCGACGATGTTGCACTCTTGGATGTCGCATCTAATAATCACTTATTGGAACAGTTTGATTTTGAGGCATCCGGTCTTGGGCTTCACATCTCCTGGCAAAAAAACCAAGCTGCAGTATCTAGGAGCCGGCGTAATCCCTCTGGACCTAGACGTGAACAGCCAGAGAGTTGACGCTGTAAGCGGGTTTGTGTACCTCGTAAGTGTTCAGCACACAGATGGGAGGGCGCATCCGGACATCCTGTGGAGAATAGCTCTGGCAGCCCCGGCGATGAGGTCCATGGAAAAACATAACATTCAGGACTAAGATTCGATTCTACCAGACCTGTGTAATGCCAATATTATTGTACGGCTCAGAGACTTCGACCTTGCTGTCGCAAACCACTGAGCGTCTGGAGTTCTTTCATATGCGATGCCAACACCAGATTCTCCATGTCCGTTGGTTTAACTTCATCAGAAACAGCGAGATACATGCTTGTACGGGGCTTAAGTCAATCACAGAAACAATAACTAGGAGATGACACTTTTTGGTCATGTTGCACGCTTGTCAGAAGCTGTCCCGGCCCACGGGGCATTAAGCACAGCAATTGTTAGGAAAATCAAGAGGCGACCCCCTGCCGAATGGCAGAGACCTCCTGGTCGTCTGCGGCGCTTATGGGCACAACAGATAGGCAACGGTACCTCCTCCAACATCAACACCGAATGGAACAATGCTCTTGGTCATGGTCATTCTAGATTGGCGCTACGAACCATCATTGTCCAAGAGTGATAACTAACTAACTAATTAATTAAACTATATGCCATTTGCCATAGACCCATCATGATTGGCAACTTAATCCACATCTGATGCAGTTCTTTATGGCTATGGTTGGGTTACAATGGGCGACTTTCAGCACACTATGACTTATACTTAGTGAGCGACTGGAAGTATAATGTATTCCGAGTCCTTTATACTATTGGAATAAAAAAATACCCACAATTCCAGGTTAAATATCTCTGAAATTTGCTCTCTGGCATACACTTGATTAAATTTAGACCTCCTCTAGGGGTCCGACAATGATGTGACTGATTCCGTTCTCTGTACAGCACCGCAGAGCATGTCAGAGATATATATAAAATATAATAAGGGATGTTGGAGCCTCCATGCGCTGCCCTGTTTCTGTACTTCTCTTCATTAAAAATTCATATTCACAAGTCATTCCGCTCATCCCGGCAGATAAGGAAAGTCTATAACCGCTCATTTATGCATTTCTTGCCCTTTCTATATGAACATTTGCATCACTGCATCTCCAACCTCTGTAATTCATATATTTTACATTATTGCTTGGAAGTCCCTTGACAATTTCGGAGCATCAAGACAGTAGCTACTTTAAATCAACAAAAGTAACCCAAATTGAGAGGGAGAAGAAGTGGCAGCCTGGAAGCGTGCAGAACACTTAGCTTTATGTTCTGTCATGTAGTCTTTTATCTTGTGTGTTTATTTTAGCAAGGCTGCCAGCAGAATCTATCCTGGGTTCTTATCCTGCATACATTTAATTACACCATGTGGCACGTCTGACTTCTTATTTTAAGCAGAATTACTTGTCTCTCCCCCCTCCCCTCCCCCCACCCCCCACCCATCATCAAGTAAAAGCCTAACTTCATACAAAGGTTGCGAAAAGTTTTCTGTAAATGTTTGTCTCATGTTCAGACATAATTACAATCAGGGGCGGGCAGAGCCCGAATGCCGTAATAGTCTGGGCACCTCCTGACCACACTGTTCAGATGCAAGGGCCACCTGTGGCCATGGCCATTGGGCACTGCCATAACCATCAACCTGTCCCGGCTCATGATTACATCCAGAAGGTCACCACAGAGTCTGGACAGGTGTATTATGTATATGGTAACAGTTACTTTTCCATAGATATATATAATACTGACACACTGTATTCGATTAAAGCAGTGTCAGCTTTATGTTTAATGGCAGTCTGGGCAAAATTTTTTTGATCCACCCCCTCCCACATCACCCCAGCATCACAGGTAAAAAAGGATGCACATTTATATATTGCACGGATAGGCACTCTGCCTGTTTTCTGCTTATGCACAAAGCACTGAGATAGCAGCATACCCACCTTGAACAGAATACTATACCAGAACCAAGCTCATAACATAGTACAGCACCAGAACCAAGCACATTACATGAATACAGCACCAGAACCAAGCTCATTACATAAATACAGCAGCAGGACAGTTCTGTGAATAAATTCAGCACTAGAACCAAGCTCATTACCTAAATACAGCACCAGGCTCAGTATATAGATTCAGCACTGGGACAAGCTCATAACATAAATACTGCACCACAATCAGGTTCATATCATAAATACAGGACCAAAGCAAAGCTCATAACATAAATACATTACCAGAGCCTAACTTACTACATACATATAGCATCATAACCAAGCTCAGAATATAAATGCAGCACCAGAAACAAGCTCTTAATATAACTACAGCACCACGCCCAAGCTCAGTACATAGATACAGCACCAAAACCAAGCTTATATCATAATACTGATCCAGGACCAAACTAATAAATACAAGAGGAACCAATCTGAGTACATAGATACAATACATACAGCACCCGATATGAGCTCTTAATATAACTACAGCAGCAGAACCAAGCTCAGTACATAGATACAGCACCAAAACCAAGCTTATAACATAATACTGCACTAGAACCAAACTAATAAATACAGCAGAAACCAATCTCAGTACATAAGGACTGAATACAGCTCACACCAACATGCCAGGGATTTACATACAACACAGCACACCATGCACCCTGAACAGGACTGTTCACACCACACATGCGGCACATGCAACGACATGTAGGAACATGGCGCTGTTCACATTGAACAAATAGAAGAAAGCCCAGCAGCCTCTACCAGAGGAGCTTGTATATATGAGCAGCAGACCAGTGGTGATTGGCTGGCTGGAGAAATCCACACCCAGTCAGCTCAATCAACCCCCACCTGTTGGGGCTGCGCTGCTGGAAACCCATGTAGAACAACAGGTCCCAGCAGCACACCTTAACAGGAGGATTGCCAGCAGACTACATCCACTGTGGATAGGGGATAACGTCTTATTACCAGAATACTCCTATAAAGACTCCTAATGATCAGTACAATGGATGAGTCTTGTTGCCCATCTGAGAGCTGTGCCCCCTTTATTACTTACACAGACACAGCATTACCGCCATGTACCACAGGTAGCCACATTTACTTGACTGTGACTGAATAGGATGAGCTGCATTACGGCCCTCCACATGGATGAGCCACATTGTGTTAACTGGCAGAGGCTCTGGTTTTTGGTTGATTCAGTAATGTTTTCATCAAATAGAGGTCTTAAAATTGCTGAGGAATTAAAATCACACAGAGCGAGGTACTACTAGAGCATAAGGATGTCATAGAGCTGATAACCCATCTCAAGAGACCTGTTACGTCCGAGCTGGAAGCAAAACACCTTATTAGCATTGAAAGTAATTTCTTGTCTTAAAAGGATGAATATATACACAAACATTAACACGGAGAACACAATATATTTATAATAAAACCCAAAAAGCAGGCATGCAAGAGATCTGACCTTAACCTACCTATACAATAAGATTGTACCTAAAAGTGGAGCACTTGCCCTGATGAGGGCAACCCCACGACAGAAAACTGGAATGACCCTGATTCTCCCTAATTGGAGAAAGGGATAATATTTGCTACATAAATGACAACATATGCTGAATAGATGTTAAACAATCATGCAATGAACCAGATGGAATACCAATGCAGAAATAGCAATAATTCAGGAGGTAGATGTTATAACACCCCAAATATTCTTAACATCAAATAGACTTATCTGAAAGGGGAACAGGACAGGAGTACCTGACTTAACTAAAAATACTTTCAGACTAGAAGTATAACCAGTGTCCTTAATGAGGAGGAGCCAGAATAAATATATACAGACAAACACTGATTGGCTGGCTGGGACACACACCTCCCAGCCGACCAATCAATCCACACACCAGCAGAGAAGTGCTCCTGTCACAGTCCAACACAAAAGACATTGAACATATGCCGGCATATGGATTACCTGGGGATGGCTGACGTAATGATATAACTAGAGATGAGCGAACGCGTTCGTCCGAGCTTGATATTCGTGCGAATATTAGGGTGTTCGGGATGTTCGTTATTCGTGACGAACACCATGCGGTGTTCTGGTTACTTTCACTTCCTTCCCTGAGACGTTAGCGCGCTTTTCTGGCCAATTGAAAGACAGGGAAGGCATTACAACTTCCCCCTGCAACGTTTAAGCCCTATACCACCCCCCTGCTGTGAGTGGCTGGCGAGATCAGGTGTTCGCCTAATATAAAAGTCGGCCCCTCCCGCGGCTCGCCTCAGATGCGGTGTGAGTTAGATGAGGGACAGTGCTGTTTATACCGGAGCTGCTGTAGGGAAAGAATTGGTAGTTAGTGTAGGCTTCAAGACCCCCCAAAGGTCCTTATTAGGGCCACTGATAGCTGTGTGTTGGCTGCTGTTAGCAGTGGGATTTTTTTTTTCTCAAAATCGCCTCTGCAGACCGTTGCACCTGGCATTAGGGACAGAAGTGCTGCATAGGCAGGGAGAGTGTTAGGAGTGAGTGTAGCCTTCAAGAACCTCAACGGTCCTTTCTAGGGCCATATTTATCCGTGTGCAGTACTGTCCAGGCTGCTGTTGGCTGTGCTGCATTTTTTTTGGGCTTCTCAAAATCGCCTCTGCAGAGCATTCCACCCTCCATTGATACTGCAGGGAAAGAATTGTATAGGCAGGGCCACAACACAGTTATTATTCATAGAATATACGCAGTGCTGCCTGTTGGTGGGAAAAAACTGAAAAGAAATCTATTTGTCCAGCCTGTGTCCGTCCTTACGCCTGTGGAGACGTGTGAGCTGCGTGAAAAACATTGCTAAATCATACGCAGCCAGCTACGCTTTACTGCTGGCTTCGCCATTTGCTTTCCTTAATTGGGAAAAAAAATACCTGCTCTCCAAGAGTTATAATAACTCTGCTACCCTCACGTTCTGTGACACATAAGCAGGGACACAGCGCAGTTATTAAACTTCTCAGGTTCATTGAATATACGCAGTGCTGCCTGTTGGTGGGAAAAAACTGAAAAGAAATCTATTTGTCCAGCCTCTGTTCGTCCTTACGCCTGTGGAGACGTGTGAGCTGCGTGAAAAACATTGCTAAATCATACGCACCCAGCTACGCTTTACTGCTGGCTTCGCCATTTGCTTTCCTTAATTGGGAAAAAAAATACCTGCTCTCCAAGAGTTATAATAACTCTGCTACCCTCACGTTCTGTGACACATAAGCAGGGACACAGCACAGTTATTAAACTTCTCAGGTTCATTGAATATACGCAGTGCTGCCTGTTGGTGGGAAAAAACTGAAAAGAAATCTATTTGTCCAGCCTGTGTCCGTCCTTACGCCTGTGGAGACGTGTGAGCTGCGTGAAAAACATTGCTAAATCATACGCAGCCAGCTACGCTTTACTGCTGGCTTCGCCATTTGCTTTCCTTAATTGGGAAAAAAAATACCTGCTCTCCAAGAGTTATAATAACTCTGCTACCCTCACGTTCTGTGACACATAAGCAGGGACACAGCACAGTTATTAAACTTAGATAATTCATTCACTAGAGGCAGTGGGGCCTTTCGTTTTCCAAAAAGGGCAAAAATTATATTTGGCCTGCAGTCTTGCGCCAATTTATTTCCTGCCTGGGAAATCTAATCACTGGTAATACAGCATGCTGAGGGGTAGGGGTAAGCCTAGAGGACGTGGACGTGGACGTGGCCGAGGACGCGGAGGGCCAAGTGAGGGTGTGGGCACAGGCCAAGCTCCTGATCCAGGTGTGTCGCAGCTGTCTGCTGCGCGATTAGGAGAGAGGCACGTTTCTGGCGTCCCCACATTCATCGCCCAATTAATGGGTCCACGCGGGAGACGGTTATTAGAAAATGAGCAGTGTGAGCAGGTCCTGTCCTGGATGGCAGAAAGTGCTTCGAGCAACCTATCGTCTACCCGCAGTTCTGCGCCGTCCACTGCTGCCAATCCGAATCCTCTGTCTGCTGCTCCTCCTTCCTCCCAGCCTCCTCACTCCACTACAATGACACCTGCTCAGGAGCGGGAACACTCCCAGGAACTGTTCTCGGGCCCCTGCTTAGATTGGGCAGCAGCGGTTCCTCTCCCACCAGAGGAGTTTATCGTCACTGATGCCCAACCATTCGAAAGTTCCCGGGGTCCGGGGGAAGAGGCTGGGGACTTCCGCCAACTGTCTCAACAACTTTCTGTGGGTGAGGAGGACGATGACGATCAGACACAGTTGTCTTGCAGTGAGGTAGTAGTAAGGGCAGTAAGTCCCAGGGAGCAGCGCACAGAGGATTCGGAGGAAGAGCAGCAGGACGATGAGGTGACTGACCCCACCTGGTGTGCAACGCTTACTCAGGAGGACAGGTCTTCAGAGGGGGAGTCAAGGGCATCAGCAGGGCAGGTTGCAAGAGGCAGTGCGGTGTCCAGGGCCAGGGGTAGAGGCAGGGCCAGACCGAATAATCCACCAAGTGTTTCCCAAAGCGCCCCCTCGCGCCATGCCACCCTGCGGAGGCCGAGGTGCTCTAAGGTCTGGCAGTTTTTCACAGAGACGCCTGACGACCGACGAACAGTGGTGTGCAACCTTTGTCGCGCAAAGCTCAGCCGGGGAGCCAACACCAACAGCCTCACCACCACCACCATGCGCAGACATATGATGGCCAAGCACCCCGCAAGGTGGGACAAAGGCCGTTCACCGCCTCCGGTTTGCACCCCTGCCTCTCCCCCTGTGCCCCAACCTGCCACTGAGATGCAACCCCCCTCTCAGGACACAGGCACTACCGCCTCATGGCCTGCACCCACACCCTCATCTCCGCTGTCCTCGGCCCCATCCAGCAGTGTAGTTCAGCGCACCGTTCAGCCGTCGCTTGCGCAAGTGTTCGAGCGCAAGCGCAAGTACGCCGCCACGCACCCGCACGCTCAAACGTTAACCGTCCGCATCGCAAAATTCATCAGCCTTGAGATGCTGCCGTATAGGGTTGTGGAAACGGAGTCCTTCAAAAGTATCATGGAGGCGGCGGCCCCGCGCTACTCAGTTCCCAGTCGCCACTACTTTTCCCGATGTGCCGTCCCAGCCCTGCACGACCACGTCTCCCGCAACATTGTGCGCGCCCTCACCAACGCGGTTACTGCCACGGTCCACTTAACTACGGACACGTGGACAAGCACAGGCGGGCAGGGCCACTACATCTCCCTGACGGCACATTGGGTGAATTTAGTGGAGGCTGGGACAGAGTCAGAGCCTGGGACCGCTCACGTCCTACCCACCCCCAGAATTGCGGGCCCCAGCTCGGTGGTGGTATCTGCGGAGGTGTATGCTTCCTCCACTAAAGCACCCTCCTCCTCCTCCTCCTCCTCTGTCTCACAATCAAGATGTGTTAGCAGCAGCATGTCGCCAGCAGTCGGTGTCGCGCGGTGTGGCAGCACAGCGGTGGGCAAGCGTCAGCAGGCCGTGATGAAACTACTCAGCTTAGGCGATAAGAGGCACACGGCCCACGAACTGCTGCAGGGTCTGACACAGCAGACCGACCGCTGGCTTGCGCCGCTGAGCCTCCAACCGGGCATGGTCGTGTGTGACAACGGCCGTAACCTGGTGGCGGCTCTGCAGCTCGGCAGCCTCACGCACGTGCCATGCCTGGCCCACGTCTTTAATTTGGTGGTTCAGCGGTTTCTGAAAAGCTACCCACGCTTGTCAGACCTGCTCGTAAAGGCGCGCCGGGTCTGCG
This sequence comes from Eleutherodactylus coqui, assembly GCF_035609145.1. Taxonomy (NCBI): domain Eukaryota; kingdom Metazoa; phylum Chordata; class Amphibia; order Anura; family Eleutherodactylidae; genus Eleutherodactylus; species Eleutherodactylus coqui. Next base: position 26,489,083 of record NC_089847.1, on the reverse strand, counting down.
CACATTTCCGCAAGTCCCACACGGACGCTGCCACCCTGCGCACCCTGCAACATCACTTTAAGCTGCCAGTGCACCGACTGCTGTGCGACGTGCCCACACGGTGGAACTCTACGCTCCACATGTTGGCCAGGCTCTATGAACAGCGTAGAGCTATAGTCGAATACCAACTCCAACATGGGCGGCGCAGTGGGAGTCAGCCTCCTCAATTCCTTTCAGAAGAGTGGGCCTGGTTGGCAGACATCTGCCATGTCCTTGGTAATTTTGAGGAGTCTACCCAGGTGGTGAGCGGCGATGCTACAATCATTAGCGTCACCATTCCTCTGCTATGCATCTTGAGAAATTCCCTGCAAACCATAAAGGCAGCTGCTTTGCGCTCGGAAACGGGGGCGGGGGAAGACAGTATGCCGCTGGATAGTCAGGGCACCCTCCTGTCTATTTCTCAGCGCGTACAGGAGGAGGAGGAGGAGCATGAGGAGGATGAGGAGGAGGGGGAAGAGACAGCTTGGCCCGCTGCTGACGGTACACCGGCTGATTGCCTGTCATCCTTTCAGCGTGTATGGCCTGAGGAGGAGGAGGAGGAGGAGGATCCTGAAAGTGATCTTCCTAGTGAAAGACAGCCATGTGTTGCGTACAGGTACCCTGGCACACATGGCTGACTTCATGTTAGGATGCCTTTCTCGTGACCCTCGCGTTGCACGCATTCTGGCCACTACGGATTACTGGGTGTACACACTGCTCGATCCACGGTATAAGGAGAACCTGCCCACTCTGATTCCCGAAGAGGAAAGGGGTTCGAGAGTGTTGCTATACCACAGGACCCTTGCGGACAAGCTGATGGTAAAATTCCCAGCCGACAGCGCTAGTGGCAGAAGGCGCAGTTCCGAGGGCCATGTTGCAGGGGATGTGCGTAGATCGAGCAGCATGTACATCCCAGGCAGTGCAACAGTCTTTAAGGGCCTGGCCAGCTTTATGGCTCCCCACCAAGACTGTGTCACCGCTCCCCAGTCACGGCTGAGTCGGCGGGAGCACTGCAAAAGGATGGTGAGGGAGTACGTAGCGGATCGCACGACCATCCTTGGTGACGCCTCTGCCCCCTACAACTACTGGGTGTCGAAGCTGGACACGTGGCCTGAACTAGCCCTGTATGCCCTTGAGGTGCTTGCTTGTCCTGCGGCTAGCGTGTTGTCGGAGAGGGTGTTTAGTGCGGCTGGGGGAATCATCACCGATAAGCGTAGCCGCTTGTCAACCGACAGTGCCGACAGGCTAACACTCATCAAGATGAACAAAGGCTGGATTTCGCCAGACTTCTCTTCTCCACCAGCGGACAGCAGCGATACGTAAGCAATACGTAGGCTGCACCCGCGGATGGAAGCTACGTTCTCTCTCACCATCCAAAACGGGGACATTTGTGCTTCATCAATCTGTGTCTAATATTCCTCCTCCTCCTCCTCCTGCTCCTCCTCCTGAAACCTCACGTAATCACGCTGAACGGGCAATTTTTCTTAGGGCCACAAGGCTCACTCAAATAATTTTTCAGAACAATTTTTATAAGTTTCAATTAGCTTAAAAGCGTTGGAACTTTAACTTGAACCAATTTTTCGTTACACTGGGCTGCCTCCAGGCCTAGTTACCACTTAAGCCACATTAACCAAAGCGATTCACCTGCCATCTTGGTTGGGCATGGCCAATTTTTACTGAGGTACATTAGTACTGTTGGTACACCAATTTTTTGGGGCCCTCACCTACAGTGTAATCATAGTAATTTCTATGTTCTTCGCCTGCACTCATGGTACAGAAAGGTGTGTGGGGTTGGCCTACAGTTTAGCTACATAAATGTCACTTGTGCCTTGGCTATACTAAGGCTACTGAAATGGAACGAAGACTGCGCTCCCGCTATACTGCTGCTTCAGAATTGTTACTGGGGCCTGTCTTGAGTGCTACTATTGCTTACATGGAACGAAGACTGCGCTCCCGCTATACTGCTGCTTCAGAATTGTTACTGGGGCCTGTCTTGAGTGCTACTATTGCTTACATGGAACGAAGACTGCGCTCCCGCTATACTGCTGCTTCAGAATTGTTACTGGGGCCTGTCTTGAGTGCTACTATTGCTTACATGGAACGAAGACTGCGCTCCCGCTATACTGCTGCTTCAGAATTGTTACTGGGGCCTGTCTTGAGTGCTACTATTGCTTACATGGAACGAAGACTGCGCTCCCGCTATACTGCTGCTTCAGAATTGTTACTGGGGCCTGTCTTGAGTGCTACTATTGCTTACATGGAACGAAGACTGCGCTCCCGCTATACTGCTGCTTCAGAATTGTTACTGGGGCCTGTCTTGAGTGCTACTATTGCTTACATGGAACGAAGACTGCGCTCCCGCTATACTGCTGCTTCAGAATTGTTACTGGGGCCTGTCTTGAGTGCTACTATTGCTTACATGGAACGAAGACTGCGCTCCCGCTATACTGCTGCTTCAGAATTGTTACTGGGGCCTGTCTTGAGTGCTACTATTGCTTACATGGAACGAAGACTGCGCTCCCGCTATACTGCTGCTTCAGAATTGTTACTGGGGCCTGTCTTGAGTGCTACTATTGCTTACATGGAACGAAGACTGCGCTCCCGCTATACTGCTGCTTCAGAATTGTTACTGGGGCCTGTCTTGAGTGCTACTATTGCTTACATGGAACGAAGACTGCGCTCCCGCTATACTGCTGCTTCAGACTTGTTACTGGGGCCTGTCTTGAGTGCTACTATTGCTTACATGGAACGAAGACTGCGCTCCCGCTATACTGCTGCTTCAGAATTGTTACTGGGGCCTGTCTTGAGTGCTACTATTGCTTACATGGAACGGACACGTGGAGAGGACACGTAGTGCCTCAAAAACATCCCCCTCCTCCTCCAACAGGGAAAACATTGTTGGCAAATGCCTTTGCATTGGTTCGTCTGGTGGCAGTCCAAGAATTTCACCTTTACCGACACTACAAGAGAGCCCCCCCACCATCCCCCCGCCACGGCCCACTTAATCCTGGCCACATTCCGAAAACCAACAAAATACAACCGTGGTACTAGGTCCCCAGTCACCACCACATTACCACCAACGCGGTTACTGTTAAGGTGCATATAACCACGGACACGTGGAGAGGACACGTAGTGCCTCAAAAACATCCCCCTCCTCCTCCAACAGGGAAAACATTGTTGGCAAATGCCTTTGCATTGGTTCGTCTGGTGGCAGTCCAAGAATTTCACCTTTACCGACACTACAAGACAGCCCCCCCACCATCCCCCCGCCACGGCCCACTTAATCCTGGCCACATTCCGAAAACCAACAAAATACAACCGTGGTACTAGGTCCGCAGTCACCACCACATTACCACCAACGCGGTTACTGTTAAGGTGCATATAACCACGGACACGTGGAGAGGACACGTAGTGCCTCAAAAACATCCCCCTCCTCCTCCAACAGGGAAAACATTGTTGGCAAATGCCTTTGCATTGGTTCGTCTGGTGGCAGTCCAAGAATTTCACCTTTACCGACACTACAAGACAGCCCCCCCACCATCCCCCCGCCACGGCCCACTTAATCCTGGCCACATTCCGAAAACCAACAAAATACAACCGTGGTACTAGGTCCGCAGTCACCACCACATTACCACCAACGCGGTTACTGTTAAGGTGCATATAACCACGGACACGTGGAGAGGACACGTAGTGCCTCAAAAACATCCCCCTCCTCCTCCAACAGGGAAAACATTGTTGGCAAATGCCTTTGCATTGGTTCGTCTGGTGGCAGTCCAAGAATTTCACCTTTACCGACACTACAAGACAGCCCCCCCACCATCCCCCCGCCACGGCCCACTTAATCCTGGCCACATTCCGAAAACCAACAAAATACAACCGTGGTACTAGGTCCGCAGTCACCACCACATTACCACCAACGCGGTTACTGTTAAGGTGCATATAACCACGGACACGTGGAGAGGACACGTAGTGCCTCAAAAACATCCCCCTCCTCCTCCAACAGGGAAAACATTGTTGGCAAATGCCTTTGCATTGGTTCGTCTGGTGGCAGTCCAAGAATTTCACCTTTACCGACACTACAAGACAGCCCCCCCACCATCCCCCCGCCACGGCCCACTTAATCCTGGCCACATTCCGAAAACCAACAAAATACAACCGTGGTACTAGGTCCGCAGTCACCACCACATTACCACCAACGCGGTTACTGTTAAGGTGCATATAACCACGGACACGTGGAGAGGACACGTAGTGCCTCAAAAACATCCCCCTCCTCCTCCAACAGGGAAAACATTGTTGGCAAATGCCTTTGCATTGGTTCGTCTGGTGGCAGTCCAAGAATTTCACCTTTACCGACACTACAAGACAGCCCCCCCACCATCCCCCCGCCACGGCCCACTTAATCCTGGCCACATTCCGAAAACCAACAAAATACAACCGTGGTACTAGGTCCGCAGTCACCACCACATTACCACCAACGCGGTTACTGTTAAGGTGCATATAACCACGGACACGTGGAGAGGACACGTAGTGCCTCAAAAACATCCCCCTCCTCCTCCAACAGGGAAAACATTGTTGGCAAATGCCTTTGCATTGGTTCGTCTGGTGGCAGTCCAAGAATTTCACCTTTACCGACACTACAAGACAGCCCCCCCACCATCCCCCCGCCACGGCCCACTTAATCCTGGCCACATTCCGAAAACCAACAAAATACAACCGTGGTACTAGGTCCGCAGTCACCACCACATTACCACCAACGCGGTTACTGTTAAGGTGCATATAACCAGTCTGACTGGGGCATGCAGACACCTTGACAGAATGAATAGTGTGTGGCACATAGGTTCCCCATTGCTATGCCCACGTGTGCAGCTCCTGATGGCGGTGGCACAGGATTGTATTTCTCATTGCTTCTGTACAGCATTGTGGGCTATCGCCCCGCCCCTATTAAAGAGGGTCGCTACCTAGCCGTGCCAACCCTGTGCAGTGTGTGCCTGCGGTCCCTCGTCGTGGCAGACGCACTTCTAAATAGACATGAGGGTGGTGTGGCATGAGGGCAGCTGAAGGCTGCGCAGGGACAGTTTGGTATGCGCTGTGGGGGGGAGGGGGTGCGGTTGGGCAGCATGTAACTCAGGAGAAGTGGCAGTGGAGTGTCATGCAGGCAGTGATTGTGCTTTGTTGGAGGTAGTGTGGTGCTTAGCAAAGGTATGCCATGCTAATGAGCGGTTTTCAGAAGTAAAAGTTGTTGGGAGGGGGGGGGGGCCACTCTTGCCGCTATTGTGGCTTAATAGTGGGACCTGTGAACTTAGGATGCAGCCCAACATGTAGCCCCTCGCCTGCCCTATCCGTCACTGTGTCATTCCCATCACTTTCCTGAATTGCCCAGATTTTCACACATGAAAACCTTAGCGAGCATCGGCGAAATACAAAAATGTTCTGGTCGCCCATTGACTTCAATGGGGTTCGTTGTTCGAAACGAACCCTCGAGCATCACGGGAAGTTCGTTACGAATAACGAACACCCGAACATTTTGGTGTTCGCTCATCTCTAGATATAACCCATTTCCCGATCCGGCACTCATGGCCAGCTGTGGCAGGACCCTCTTCCACTTCCCCGCCCCCCACCCCATTAGCCAGAGCTGATCAGAAAATTCCTGATCTGGCAAGTTCAGCTCATCAATGTTGATTCCTTTAAATACTCAATTGAGAACCATAATGCAAATATAGTATTGTATTCAATGTTATCGTAAGCCTGTATCACAAGTAGAACATACGGATACTTCCAGATTACTACGAACGACCTCAAACAAATCAGATTTGATATTAAATTGCGCATCCATTTGCCCATTAATTTATCTTTGTCTTCTGCACTCCAATGTCACCCTCAATTAATTACTGTCACATATAAAACTTTTAATTAATTTTTAAATGACTTATGTAACTAATGTTGGAGAAGTTCTCCCAAGTCTACAGTGTGTGTGTGAAGCCGCCCAGCGCTGCGCACGGTAAATATTACATTCAGACTGCGTCGTGGAGCAAAGCAATGGTGATTGAATTGATATGTGATAACGATGTATTATCTATAAGGTTTTAATTAATTAAGTTCCCCGTGAACATATTTGCAAAAATGGATGATATAATCTCATTTTACAAGACAGTATAACAAAGTTAATCAACAAACAAGAAGACTTACTATCTCTCCTGCGTACAGATTAGGGATGTCTACTAATGGACGTACAACAGCTACTGTCTATGAGAACAATCACTTTCAGGAAGGCCGCTTTACATTACACCATTCCCTGGCTGGTGCAAACGAGCGCTGATCTACCAATCAGACTGCCGGTATAGTGACCATCAGGAAAGATAAAACATCGGTGCCTCCTTCCAGGAACTCAACCCGAAATAACACACATGTGTTGTTGGGTGAAGGTCAACCACAACTTCTATTTAGTCTTAACACTCAAACAAATGTCCCTTTAAAAGGTGGTTAACCACGGAGCGGGAAACGGTATACTGACTGCTGCAATTCCCGTGGGCATTTCCAACTTTTTGGCTCCTTCACAGATTTCCAACATCTTCAATTTCTGATGGCTGCAACTACAAAGGGTGAAGGTCCACGTGAGAGGGTTAACAGGGAAGTGGAAAGGGAAGGGTTAACAGTAAGCCAAGAAGGGGGAGTTAGGACAGGGATGGGAGGAGTTACAAAAGTGCAGGAAAACTTTTGGAGACATCAGAGGAGAAGAAGACAGAAGCAGGAGAACAAGGAAGTCCGATCCTCCCGCCGTATGGATGTTTTTTATTAAATGGGGAAAAATCATTAAGGGTAAATGTTGAAGAATGTGAGATGGGGGAGGCACGGTTGTTGGGTAGTATTAACATTGTCATGGCAGTGGATGGCGGGTTGGGGGGAGATCCTTGGAGTCAGTTATAAAATTGGTTGGAGGGAGGCAGGGTGTGGATAGCCACCTTCCCCTTTTCATTGGATGGTTGGTGTTGGGTCTGTCGCCTCTTGGCTCTGACAGGGGGGGAGTTCTTGCAGAGATGGTGGAGTGTCTAGCCTTGTTAAGGCTAGTGGGGTCTCCGAGTCAGTTGGAATGTGGCTGGAGGCACTTGGGATATTTCCCTTTAATTGGAGAGGTGACAGATTTGGGGGCTCCAAGGACCTCCCCTCTTTTTGGTGGATGGTAAATTTAATTAATGATTTTTATGGTTAAATTGGGTTAATTTATGTTATTGTTTGTAACAAAATATCCAAAATGAATAACTCTTTGTCATTACTCGGGATGAAGTGGGTGTGGGGTTGGTAATTGAAACAATGAGGTAATGGGGCTACAGCTGGTAAGGACTCTGGTATACCCGGGTCATGAATAGCCAAGGGAAACATCCCCGCACTATAACAAAATACATTAAAGAGGTTGTAACTGCAATTACAAGTTATCCTTTATCTACATGATAGAGAATACCTTGCTGGTTGATAGGGGTCTCACTGCTGAGAACACTGCCGATCTCAAAATTGGACTGGCATGTCCCGCTCTGCCTATAACTGTGGGAGTCACATCTCCCTCTGCAGTGATCTCACTGAGAATGGAATGCCAGTCGAGCATACATGGTTGGTGCTCCATGCAGTTCAATGGGATTCACAGAAATACCCAAGCACATAGCACCGCTCAGCTATCTCCACAAGCCCAATGAAAGTGAATGGAGCGCTAATGCGCTTGCTCGACCAATGCTCCATCCAGTCTTCTCACCGAAGGAATCTCGTTTTCGAGATCAATGAGGGTCTCAGCAGTGAGATCTCTACCAATCAGCAATTTGTCCCCTATCCTGTCCCTCTCCTCCCTCAGTGTGTCAGATAGCAGCTCCTGCAGTCTTGCATTCTATTCCCTGCACTCCTGCTCCGCAGCAAGAATTGTTCTTTTTTTTGTGGCCAGGCATCAGTCAATCAGCAGGCATCCATTGAGCATGCTCAGTCTGCTGCGTCAAAATTTGGCACAGATTTTGGTTCAATTTGTGGTGCATTTTCCAATTCATCTCCATACCAACCTTAACTCCTTAGGGTGCCACCCTAACACAAATGACGAGTGAGTCTGACAGGACTGAGAATGAGAGGGTAGGGTATTACAAGTCCTCGAATGGGATTGCTGTGATATAAACAATCAGTAAGAGAGGGATCCTCTTTGATTTTGCAATGCCCGCCTCCTCTCAATGATTTTGTAGCGGCTTTCTTACAAATTGAGACAATGCTCCCCTTACCTGCTATTGACAGTACTGTATAATGACGAAATGTAATTAAATAGGTTGTCCAGTAGTAAACTATTCGATTACCTATCCTAAGGATACATCATCAATAGTGGATCAGTGGGGGTCTATCATCCATGAACCCTACTAATCACTTGTTTTTTTAGCTAGTGCACTCGTGCATGGAAGCAGACAACTCTGCTCTCACTGTAGTGGCCAGGCTTAGTACTGCAGGCCAAGTTTCTATTCACTTCAATAAAAACTTTGCTTGTAATACCAAGCCTGGCCACTAAAATAGGAACGGAGCTGCCTGCTTCCTGCATAATTCCGCTCTGTGCACAAGCACAAAGAACAGCTGATCGGTGAGAGTCCTGGGCAATGGACTCCCTATGATCTACTATTGATGACTGTTCTGAGGATAGACAATCAACAGTTTATAAGTGGATAAGCCCTTTAAGAGGAAAATTGGCTTTTAGAATCATCTCATGCGTCTGCCTTCACTCTGAACTTCTTTGGCCGCTGCAGTTTCTTGAACACAGGCGAGAACTTCCTAATGCAGTACTATATTCCTTGCGAGAACCGAGCCCTGGAGAATAGCCTTCCACTATTTTCCCCTTAGTTGACCTTTCAGAAATCTTTGCACAAATTTGTTTCTGAGAAGGCGTTTGTACACATCCATATATATGCAGATTTTATTTATGGCCTAAACATGTGGGCTTCTCCAGATAAATTACCAATCACCACTAAGTGCATTTGCTATGAGAAAATGTACAAAAACTGAATTTCCACCAAATGTCTATGAGCCTTTCTTTGTGAAATATCCAGAGGGCTGGCAATATCATGGATGTAGTGCAGCAGAGGGCTAAAGCAGGCAAAGCACAAAGATAAGCTGAAAGCTTATCAAACTTCTCAAATAAAAAATGGCATGCGAGAATAATGAGTACCGGAGACACGAACATCCTGTAGCATCCAGATTAGCCTACAGAATACATTTACATCTTTCTGGTTGCCTTTGAAATGTGGCGATACCTCATTTACCCTGGGACCAGGCTGGGAAAAATAACTAGTTGCTATTCTCAAACTTTGTCCTTTTGTCATGGTGGGGAGCTATACTAATATGTGAAATAATATAAAGCGTAAGGTAAATCAGTCGGGTAGATAGGATTCCCATGTGGGCCTAATTAAAAATTGCTAATACGTCTTCTGCCATTGCTGGAAGTTAATAGAGTGTACATCTGAGGTCATCGAGACAGGAGAGAAGACAGCATTGGTGGGAATCTATGAATTGGGACTCCCTGTGCAATAAGGGACTCAGATGATTTTTCTTTGGATGGTTTTAGGGCAACCTGTACTGGCCGTCATACATCACTGCATTTGTGTATTTTGCTATAGAGTGTTGTATGCTACTTCCCATTGGCTGCAGAGGTCAGGTAAGACGTCTGGAGGAGCCGGGATGATAGAGAGGCGCACGGGCTCGGTGTGATCGGGAGGGAACTGTAGGAGTCGGACAATGGGTGAAAGAGTGGCAAGCTGGAGAGTGATCCCAGTGGAGCTTGTGGGGGTAGCATCCAGCTCACCAGGATTGGCATCGGTTGGTAGATGGTGGTGGGGGGGGGTCTATCTGCCGCCTGGACGCTGGAGTCCTAGAGGGAAAGTTTGAATCCATGTCCTACATCTAACTCCAATTTCTCTAGGTTGGCCTCTCAGACACTGCTTTGTCTCCCAGTATCCGCCGTGGAAACTTACTGGCACCTCATGATCACATTGCGGGGTGCCGATGGGTGACAGTGTGTGCCCTCTCCTACGGTCACCTGCTTACATGCCACGATCGCTACTGATTGCTGCATACCAAGGAGTCAAACAGTCAGTAACAGAGGTTTTTCTGCTCCCGGGCATAACAATAGGAGTCCGGCTGTCAGTATCTAAGCCATGAAGACAATGGCGCAGCAACTGAATACTCCTCTATTATACGAGGTTTTTCCTTCCTCAAATATGTTTTTCCTAAAACATTTACTTGCGCTTTCTTCATTTTAAGAGCTCACCGTCACATTGCTCTTAATTACTTTCAAAGCTGCTTTTTTCAAACCTTATAGAATTGTTTTTGATCCTGATAGGAATGTCACAAACTGCATGTGAAATTCTCCACAGCCTGCTATGTATTATTCATGTCATTTATCTATACAAAATGACACGTACCGAAGGAGCGATGACATGTAAGTGGGAGTCAATCTCTGCTTCTGCTAATATAACAAGCGTTTCAATGTAAACATCTTAGTTTCTCGCTAACAAACAGGTTTTCTCTTCCCACGGGAGAAATTAAGAACCTTTAGCAATAATTTTTAGTAAATTAGCATTTTGCTGCAGCTCTGGGGAGTCAAAAGTTCTTTGAAGGCCTCGGACCATTGATAAAGAGATGTGACACCAAAGGAATAGCATGAACCTTCTGGCCTTCAATGCAAGGTCTGTAACAGAAATGTATTATTAAAGGGGTTGTCCAGCTGTAAATGATTAATAGACGATCACGAGGGGTTCGCTGTCCAGGTTTTCCCCTGATCAGCTGTTTGCTAAAGCCAGTGTGCTCATGCATGGAGCTGATGTTGACCGTACCTAACGGAATGGTATTTAACAGGGAAAAAAATGAAAAGTCCTACATCTGGGCAAGTAAAATAAAAAAAAGTATATATGGAATGGGAGGAATTGGACTAAGCAACAGCACATGTGAAAAAGACTTGGGTATACTAATGATTATAGACTAAACATGAGTCAATTGTGTGATGCAGAAGCAAAAAAAGACAAACACAGTTCTGGGATTATTAAGAGAAGCATATAGTCTAGATCACAAGAGGTTATATTTTCTCTCTGCTCTTCCTTGGCCAAGCCTCATCTGGAATGCTGTGTCCAGTTCTGGGCACCCTAATTTAAAATAGACATCAACAAACTAGAGCAAGTTCAGAGAAGAGTTACCAAGATGGTGAGTGGTCTGCAAATCATGTCCTATGAGGAACGGTTAAAGGATCTGGGAATGTTTAGCTTGCAAAAAAGAAGGCTGAGAGGAGACTTAATAGCGGTCTACAAATATCTGAAGGGCTGTCACAGTGCAGAGGGATCAGCCCTATTCTCATTTGTACAAGGAAAAACTAGGAGCAATAGGATGAAATTGAAAAGGAGGAATAGGAAAAGAGAGGGGTGGAGCTTTATGGGAGGCTTTGGCCCCAGATGAATGTCTAGAGACAAAAAATGCCTTAGGAAGGGTTGTGAAGTATGAGTGAACTATGGAAGTGGTGCCAACTAGGAGAACCCACCTAAGGTGGGCACAGTAGATGTGTGAAGAGCTATAGAAAAAAAAGACTGGTGGATAGGCGCAATTCTCCAGAAAAAGTGGTGGGACGGTAGGATGTATTATCCAAAGTCTCTTTTATTAAGTATATTTTAAAAAAAACAGCATAGGATACACGTTTCGGGGAGAACCCCTTCTTCAGTCAAGCTTGGTGGTACATCACTTCTGGGACTAAGGGTATGGGACCCAAAAATGCTGGTGGTACCAGTGATAGAGAGCTGAAGACAGCAGGAGGAGTGGAGGATAACACTCTGAAAGGGAGGAGACACAGATTAGATATTAGAAAAAAACTTTCTCAGGGTGATCAATGAGTGGAACAGGTTGCCACAGGAGGTGGTGAGTTCTCCTTCAATGGAAGTGTTCAAAGGGAGGCTGGACAGGCATGTGTTTGGGATTATTTAGTGAATCCTGCACTGAGCAGGGGGTTGGACCCTATGACCCTGGAGGTCCCTTCCAACTCTACCAGTCTAGGATTCTATGATTATATAAATATTGCCTCCATTTGTCACAGATGCACAATATATTACCACCATCTCCCTCCTTCATAAATACAATACATTACTTTCTTAAAGTTTATTTAGGAAAGTGATATAAAATACTAATGTTTATTAGAGAAAATTATATAAATCAGAGGTGTCCAATCCATGGGTCGCATGCAACCCAGAATGGCTATGAATTTGGCCCAATAAAATGGGGAGGTTGAATCTGGAGAAGGCACATGAGGTACCAGGCAATGGCAGGCTGTAGCTTCCACTCACAGACAAGCTCATACAGATGACGAGCCAGTGGGCAGCACTGTATTACTCCCTCAGTCACTCCGGTGGCGATTCTCCTTGCTGTCCTCCCAAGTCCTGACCGCTGCTATCCAGTATCAGGGTGACAACAAGAGACAGTGGTCTCATTATGGTCAGCTGACGCTGTGTGTCCCTGCGCTAGTGTCAGAAACGGGCCCGTGGCCGCGAACTGTGGACAGGTTTCTGTGTCCAGGCTTGCATGCAGAAGCTAGTACTGAATCCAGTCTGGAGTCCATATGGTCTGGTGGTGGTGGCGGGGGTTATTTGGAGAATGATGGGAGTTGTTTGGAGGACAATAGGGGTTGTGTGGAGGATGATGAGGATTGTGTGGAGGACAATGGGGGACTGTTTGGAGGATGATGGGGATTATTTGGAGGACTGTGGATTAGGATTATTATGTAAGGACTTTTTTGCTTATCTGTGGTGGTTGATATCACAAAAATTCTGCACTGACGTTTTTGTTTTTTTTTTGCTTATCAGCTTTTGTTAGTGTTTGTGTATTTAATGTGCATCCCAAGATGGCGCTTCTTCTTCCAGTGTGGGCCAGAGAAGCCAAAAAAAAAGGTTGGACACCCCTGATATAAATCATGAACTTTATTAGGAGAAATGCTTCAGTATCAATGATTATTGGGTAACTATAAAGGCGTATTTTGCATTGTTTGCATTCCTTAGGATAGGTCATCAATGGTGGCCCACCACTCAGGATACCACTGATCAGCTGATCATCTAGCCCTCTGTCAGTGCAGCGGGCTGTAATGGATTGCTTCCCTCCTGTTGAAATAAATGGTAACTATGCCTCTTAATCCACTTCCAGCTCCTCCTTGCGATCAGTCCAGAATACCCCTTTAATGTGTATTATGAAACTGATTTCTGTAACAGGCAATGTTGTGGCCCTCATGAATGTTTTGTGTGGTTCCAATTTAAGACATGGTGGTGATTTGAAGGGGTACATCCCCAGGTAATGTGCGGGTGAAGCATGTGCATCCCATGGATGAATGGTAGGACACGTCTCGGGATGTGGCATGCATGTTGTTCTTGTGTTTGCTGTGGTTGTGGAGGAAGCATGGTTGTGTGTGCCCAAGTCATGAGCCAAGACAGAAGCCCTGGTTGTTTGTATGAGCGGGTTGGGTGCAACTTGCATACATGAACTTTGAAAACCCCGGGACCTCCTGGTCAAAATCAAGGTGCGTAGACAGTCAGACCATTCTAACTGTAGTATCTCTGGTCGGGGGCCGCTGTATCGCTGAGAGAGTGGACTTTAATAAAAATAGGCTAAAATGGTATAAAATAAAGAAATAAATGTATACTCAACTGCTCCAGGAGCTCGCCATCTAGCACTAGAGCCCAGGTCTCTGCTGCTTGGAACGTGGAAGCAGCAAGTGGGTGGTCATACGCGAGAGTGTGACCACTAAGCCAATCACAGGCTTTAGCGGTGATTCGTCCATGACCATTGAAGCATGTGATTGGCTGAGCAATACATGTACAATGTACAGCGTGTGACTGCCTGCCTGCCTGCTAAATATAGGTTCCGAATGGGTGGGACCTGAGCTCCTGTGCTGGATAGGCAGTGACTGGAGGGGATGAGCATCCATTTTTTTCTTTATTTTATACCATTTAAGCCCCCCCCCCCCCTTTTTTAGACCCATTTAAGTAGTCTTTACAGCACCTCAGGAAAAATAGCCACTACCATCATCGTGTAAAGGGAATGGAATTAAGAAACAATACAATCCAAAGATAAAAACAGATAAGAAAGAGGAAAAGTTTCAGGACTATATATATATATATATATATATATATATATATATATATATACACATACACATACATTTGTGTATGTATATATATATATATATATATATATATATATATATGTATATATATATATATATATATATATATATATTATAGGGGTGCGCTACAGAGGATGGCCTGTAGGAGGCAACAGACAATCAGTCTGGTGCCTGAAGTAAGAGGGAAAACACCCACCAGTGTGGTCAGTGATATAAAAAGGGTTGTTCTTACTGTAGTGGAGGAGAGTGTCTGGCTGAGAAGGCCAGGAAGACAGCTCAGTGGAGCTGCAGGGCTGTTAGCCCAGAGTGTGTGGCTGAGAAGGCCAGAGGTGGACAGGGAGATGCCCCTCACCTCAACACCTAGGAGAGGTGTGTGTCTGGGAGGACCAGACTTCAACTAAGGCTGTGTTGCGACCAGACTGGGAGCTACGTGGTTCCAGCAGGACCCCTGGAGTACGCCTGCCCGTGGACTAAGTGTCTGAAGGCACTAAAGACGGAGGACCAGCTGCGCTCTGGACATCCACAGGACTGTGCAAAGCAAATGGACTTGTTATTGCTGTACCTTCAACCCTGTGGAGGACCATATTGAAGGGTCTTTGAAAAGGACTGTGAAGGGATGTTATATGGAAGAGACTTTGTTGTTTCAAGCATTTATGATTTCCCTGGAGACCCAGTCGCCTATGTTTCTGTGAAAGATTGTGTGTAAATAAACCAAACAAGAAGGAAAGTGACCATTTGGCGTGATATTTAACCCCCGTGTTGTCACTATATATATATATATATATATATATACATAAACATATATATATACATAAACACACACACACATACATATATGTGTATATATAAAATAAATTATTACTTTTCCTTTTTACTACCTTTTAATTATTAAACTAAAAGAAACACCGGCGATCCATCGCCTGTAACAGTAATGGAGTGTACACATACAAATAAATAATTAAAGCCCCTCTGTCACCGCAGAGATAGGCACCCTTTAATGAGATTACCAGTTTACATTTCAGATTATTGATGCTCGGATAAAGTCTTTAATAATTTAAAGGATCCCACATGGAGCGTTATTTATCTGTGGAGACAAGGGGGCATCTCCTCTTCTGCAGAAGCCATCTGTTATAATGACCTCTTAAAATAAACCAGGCTGCGAGTGGAACATTCAAAGCAACTGCAACGGCCCTGTTGGGATTTCTTATCCAATTTTCTAAGGGCTTCTATTGTTATGAAAACCTATTATCAGGCAATTAAATGACTCTCAGCACATAACAAACTGCAAACGTTTCCTTGTATCATTATCAGGGGTGCGGATGGTAATGAATGCCGATGACACCCAGGTCTGCAATTTCCAAGCGATGGCTGTGTTGAAATTTGCCTTCTACACCTCAATGTCGCTACTGGGGATCTAGAGACCTTGTAAATAACGGGACCCATAGGCGATACAAGACTGTAAACAATAGACTGGGTGAACTAGCAGTTTACTATGTCCACAATGGGTAGAAATACAGATGTAGCAGAGCTACAAGAAAATTATAGAAGAACTTTTTAGAAAAGGCATCTGTAAAAGGAATGACAAAAGGAAATTTTTCCCTCCACCCATATGCCCGGTAGTCTCAGGCATAGGTTCCATCAATGAGAAATTAAGCGAATGGGTTGACGGAGCACTACAAACATTGGTCACAAGAATTCCCGGTTTCCTTAGGGATAGCAAAGATGCTATCCAACAACTCCACTGTCTGACATCTAAAGACATTATGATTTAAGGCTGTACAGCTCCGATGTTGGAAGACGTCCGTCGGGGTTTTCTTACTGTATATTGCCAGCCTCTCTGCTGTTGAAGGCTATCCAACGTGTCACCTCATGCAGTACTGGCTTTAGCCAGCAGATAGCGCCATTGTATAA
Source organism: Eleutherodactylus coqui (assembly GCF_035609145.1). Taxonomy (NCBI): domain Eukaryota; kingdom Metazoa; phylum Chordata; class Amphibia; order Anura; family Eleutherodactylidae; genus Eleutherodactylus; species Eleutherodactylus coqui. Next base: position 26,473,002 of record NC_089847.1, on the reverse strand, counting down.
CGGCAGAAAAAGAGTAAGCCCCCCTAGGAAAACCAGGATACAAAATGGATTGGAAAGGGTTAAATTGGAATAAGGAATATAAATGGCTGATGTGTAATGTCGTGGGACTTTACTCGTGCAACCACACCAACTGGCAATACACATCATCTACATATATATAGTGAATATGGTCTGTATTTAACCCTTTCCAATCCAATTTGTATCCAGATTTTCCTGTGGGGCTTACTCTTTTTCTGCCATTCTACAACGGGGCCATATGCTGGCTAAAGCCAGTACTGCATGAGGTGACAGATTGGATAGGCTCCGACAGCAGAGAGGCTGGCAATATACAGTAAGAGAACCCCTATGGACGTCTTCCGACATCGGACCTGTACAGCCTTAAATCATAATGTCTTCAGAGGTCAGACAGTGGATTGGAAAGGGTTAAAAGAATTGCGAATCATGAGTATTGAATATTTACTACAATATAATGTCTTCACATTTGACAATATCTTTTATTTACAGATCACAGGAGCACCAATGAGCTCTAAGTTCTCCCTCACCTTGGCTAATTTATTCATGGCATGGTGGGAGGAGAACTACCTATTTACATACAATAACCCTTTTGTGGATAGGTTGGTGTGGTATGGACGGTATATGGATGACATCATTGTCATCTGGGAATCTGACATGGAAGATAGTATCAATTACATTCATTATTTAAATGACAACCATTGCAAGTTGTGTTTCTTGGGGAATTGTGATGATACGACAATACCATTTTTGGATTTAAGCCTAACAGTGAACAGGGACACTGATACAGTAGATAGATGTCATTTTAGGAAACCTAGTGCAGGCCATACAGTTCTGCATGCAAATACTGTCCTATTTCTACTCCATACAGCAAACAATTTATAAGATTAAGCATATATTTTATATGTACCTTCCGATCCTCAAGCAGGACAACACTCTGATGGCTTATTCAGACGTCCGTATATTATCCAGGTTTTCACGCCCGGCCGATATACGGTGTCCCTTTCTGCAGGTGAGGAGGCGGCCCAGGCAGGGAGCAGTGCACTGAGCTCCTGCCCCCCTTTCTAGTGCACTGAGCTCCTGCCCCCTTTCTACTACACTGAGCTCCCGCCCCTCTCTGCCCTCTCCCCGCCCCTTGCCATTATTTGCAATTAGAGGAGGCAGAGTGGGGCGGAACGTAGCTCTGCCCCCGCCCTACCCTCCCATTGAAAACAGTGGCGAGGGGCGAAGAGGGGGCAGGAGCTCAGTGCACTGCTCCCGGTTCTTCCAGCCTCCTCCCCCTGCAGAAAGGGACACCGTATATCGGTGAAAACCCAACCGATATACGGACGTCTGAATAAGCCCTGAAACTAATTTTGGAAAAAGGTGCAATTTGCGTAACAAGAAAAAATAGGAGTTTATCCGACAAATTGTCATGCAACCATTTTGAGAGAGCCAGGGGCTCCCGCTGCCGGCTCTCTCAGAGGGGCTTCTTCTGTTGTGGAGGTGGGAGATGTACGGTTTGCAGAAGCAGCTCTATTGAAGGCAATGTACGGACCTTCCTACTCGCTTGTTTTTGCACGTACAGGGGTGCGCAGCTATGTACACACAAAAACATGCTTGTGTGAAGCCCCTCTTAGATACCAGAATCCCTGGAGGAATTAATAATAGATCAGATCTGTCTTACATATATAATAATTCTGGTTCATTGCATTTTTGCAAACATTATTATTATTTATTTTATTTTATTTTTTTGAGCTAGTATCAAGAGAAACATACAAGTTTATAATAATGTGTCTTATATAAAAGGGTTAATCCTGCAGTCAATATCATGGAGATTTCACATGTTTATTGCACTGTCTCTTACATAAAAGGGTTAATCTTGAAGCCAGGACCATAGCGGATTACATATGTCTATTGCAGTGTTTCTTAGGAGCCAGCACTATAGAATGCTACATTCTGATTGAAGCTTGTACAGTTCCAATGTCAGAAGACGTCCGACAGGGTATTCTTACCGTCTATTGCCAGCCACTTCACTGTCGGAGCCTCTCTGGAGTGCACACACTAACTTAAGCAAGCAGATAGCACTGTTCTATAATGGATCTGCTGCATGTGGCAGACGTGTTCTTCAACCTCGGGGGACACGGCAGCAGCAGACAGGTAAGTATATTGTAATTTTTTTTACACTAAAAGGGTCGTTTTTCCAGGGAAGGGCTTATATTTAAAGCTCTTCCCTGAAAAACAATTAAGGGATGCCGACAGACCATTGTCTTCAGTAGCCGCAGCTCCACTGAAGACAATGCGTGCATTCTCTCTCTCTCGCCTGCCTGACAAAAAGTATGCCAATGACGCGCGCTGCGGCAGGGAGGGGCCAAAACAGGCACGTCACAGCGGGGAGGGGCCAAAAACTGGGGCGGGGTCAAACACGGCTTGATGCTCGTTCGAGTAACGAGCACCAATGAGTACGCTAATACTTGAACGAGCATCAAGCTCGGCAGAGTATGTTCGCTCAACTCTAATCCAGAGTCTAGCTAATGCCGGTGAACGTAAAATTGCTTGCTGCCTCACCGGATGACAGGAGTCTGTGAGAAATATATCTCCCATCCACTACAACTCCTACCATCCTGCCACACCTGCTATATTTGTATATAGACACACATGGAAAAATATATCAAGACAGGCCTTTCCCATTTTTGATCTGAGCTGCGCAGAAACAAAATGTGCCTAATTTATTAAGAGGCCCACGCTTCCTAATAAGTTAGCTGCACCCCTGCCCATCCCATGTGCCAGAGCCACACATCCACACCAGTTCTGAGCAGGCAGAGATATGAACTGTAATTTACAACAGTTTATAGTAAATATGCCACATCTCGGGAGGCCATGTCCCATTCTTTTTGAAAAAGTTAGCAAACTTGGTGTGAAACAGCAAAGTCAACGTTTTTGTGCAAAAGCCAGTTTACGCTAAAATTATGTATTTCTGACAACTGAATTTTGGAACGATAGAGTTTATAAATTTCCTCCATAGGGCTAAACTTTTATAGATGTGTCTTTTCCTTTGGTCAGGCTCCCACCACTGTAGACAGACATCATAGAAACAATGGTATCTGTACAATGCTTCGGCGATGAGTAAATTCTAGAGAAGAGCGCGCTAAGGGCTGTTTACGCTACATCATTATTTCACCGAGTTCTGCATATATTGCTAAACTGAGATTTCATATATTTTAATGAGTTTCTAAGGGAGGAGACAGAACTGTTGAGAAGATCCACCAACTAACAGGGTTTTTGACTTTGCAAAATAGACTTTATATAACTATGTGCTTAAAGGGATTGGTGATGGAGTGGGATATCATCTACTCGTTTCATATACATAATTCTGCCATGGACATAAAGAAATGCATATAACATGCTTCCAGCTATAACATAAAGGGATATTTCAAACTTAGACATCTACATGATATGCAATAAATGTCTAATAGACTCAGAACCCACCTCTGAGACCTGGACCTCAGATATATGCGGTCTCAAACATAGGTCTCGCCTCTATCTCTAGATTGGGGGACCGCCAATCTGTCAGACATTTATGGCATATCTTGTAGATTTCGCTTAAACATCTACGGTGGAAATAACACTTTAACCCCTTAACAAGGGGAGAGGATTTATTGTTTGCCAACTTATTCCGCAGTGCTTTCAGGTAATTTGTTTATTAACCCCCACCAAGCTGGGTGCTCATTTTATCAACCTCAGAAGGATGGGAGGCTGAGTCAACCTTGAGCCGACTACCTGAACCAAGTGGGGATTAAATCCACCAACTTCAGGTCGTAAGCAGGAGCTTAGGACTGCCTTCTGCTGCCTTAACACTCTGCACCACATGAGGCCAATGACCATCCAACCACCTTTAAGGATCCTTATTCTGATGCATACCCTTTTTTTGCGGTGCTATATCAGAAGCCTACTATGGTCTCCTGTGCCAGGGTGAGTGGGTACTTAGCTGTAGGATGACTGCCTGGCATTTGCTCTAACAGCAAAGAAACCTCCGATCCCTGCTACTAAATCCTTTGCATGCTCAGTTAATGCAAATACGACATGTAAAGGGTTGACAGAGAGAAGGGGCTCCTTATGTAGGGGCTCTCACCTACATAAGACCCCTAGATCTTGTATATGGCCTTCAGGTCTGCCAGCTATGGTGACCTATGAATCTCAGCCTCTGGCTGAGTTTCAGAAGCTTTATAATAAATACACTGCAGTGACATGGAGATTGAATGGGGTGGCAGCAAAATATAAATAATGCCCCTCCATTTATTCAACTGGGGCTGATGGAAATCGCTAAGTACAAGCACTCCACTATCTCCAGTAGTCCCATTGAGGATGAATTGAGCAGCACTGCACATACTCAACCATCACTCCATTCAAGGTGAGATCCGCACTCATCAACCATCTATCATCTATCCCAGTGATTCTCAACCGGGGTGCCGGGGCTTCCATACTGGGAATAACTCAGCCGCCATTGAGCGTATCCCCCTTCCCATCCTCTCTAGCTCAATGTCAACGGCAGATGAGGACAGGTGGAAGTTCCACCCATGGCTGGCTATGGTCCAATAGAAGTAGAAGGCGCCTGCTGTTTTCCAATGACATTGGAGAGCACCTTGGGCAAGCACCGCCTGTTAGACTGTGTGACACAGTCCTTGCAATCAGCAATGGGAGAGAAGCTGCGCACGTTTGTAATGGGCAGGGGGTACATGCCCAGGTTAAAGATGGCACAGCGATGGCAGATGGAGACGGAAGTCACTTTTTTATATGTAAAAATATGATTTTATTTAACGACCTGGCAATAATGTTTTCTGCTCCATAGGAGGGTACGAATACTTGAACATAACATGCTAACTAGAGATGAGCGAGCGTACTCGTCCGAGCTTGATACTCGTTCGAGTATTAGGGTACTCGAGATGCTCGTTACTCGAGACGAGCACCACGCGGTGTTCGAGTTACTTCTATTTTCTTCCCAGAAAAGTTTGCGCCGTTTTCTGGCCAATAGAAACACAGGGAAGGCATTACAACTTCCTCCTGTGAAGTTCCAGCCCTATCCCACCCCCCTGCAGTGAGTGGCTGGGGAGATCAGGTGACACCCGAGTATACAAACTGGGGCCAGCCGCGGCTCGCCACAGATGCACGCTGAGAGACATTAGGGAAAGTGCCGTCCTGCTGTAGCTGCTATAGGGAGAGTGTTAGGCTGTTATCTTCGTCTTCAAGAACCCCAACGGTCCTTCTTAGGGCCACATCTGACCATGTGCAGTACTGTTGAGGCTGCTTTTAGCAAGTTTTGCAAATTTTTTTTTTTTTGTATATCGGGCATGCAGACCATAGCGTCCTCAGTCTGCAGTCATTTTACTGAGTATAGGGGCAGTACTGGTGAGGCAGGGACAGTGGTACAGGGAAAGAGATATACTGGCTATATAGGCAGTGAGCTTTTTCAAAAAAATTGGAAAAAAAAATCTTTGGGCTGCCTGTGACCGTGTTCAGTTTACTGCGTGTCTGCTGGGGGTAGTAGTTGCTCATTAATACCCAGTTAGGTGTTACTGCAGCCTTGCACATAATTTTTTCTGGCTGCACTGTGCTTTCAATAACCACAGTCATCCTCCAACAGGGAAATCCATATACAGGCTATATAGGCAGTGGGCTTATTCCCAAAAATTGGAAAACAATACTATATTTGGACTGCCTGTGACCGTCTTCAGTTTACTGCGTGTGTGCTGGGGGTAGTAGTCGCTCATTAATACCCAGCCTTGCGCATCATTTTTTCTGGCTGCACTGTGCCTGCCAACCCTCTGCAGTGTGTGCCTGCGGTTCCTCCTCATCACAGAGGCAATTATAAATTGACATGAGGGTGGTGTGGCTATGAAGTGAGCGTGTGGCATGGGGCAGCTGAAGGGAGCGCAGTGACACTTGTGTGTGTGCAGCAGACGCTGGGTTGTGTGGGGCGGTTGGGCAGCATGTAACCCAGGAGAAGTGGCAGCGGAGTGTCATGCAGGCAGTGATTGTGCTTTGTTGGAGGTAGTGTGGTGCTTAGCTAAGGTATGCATTGCTAATGAGGGCTTTTCAGAAGTAAAAATTGTTGGGGGGGGGCGGCCCACTCTTGCCGCTATTGTGGCTTAATAGTGGGACCTGTGAACTTGAGATGCAGCCCACCATGTAGCCCCTCGCCTGCCCTATCCGTTGCTGTGTCGTTCCCATCACTTTCTTGAATTTCCCAGATTTTCACAAATGAAAACCTTAGCGGAGCATCGGCGATATACAAAAATGCTCGGGTCGCCCATTGACTTCAATGGGGTTCGTTACTCAAAACGAACCCTCGAGCATCGCGGGAAGTTCGACTTGAGTAACGAGCACCCGAGCATTTTGGTGCTCGCTCATCTCTAATGCTAACCCTACTTTAACCGGACTTTACACTAGTAACATCGATCTTTATACAATATTCCCAGAACTACCCAGCATGCGGATCCAGTGCCCCGTTGGAGTAGGGTACATCTCCGTAACTTCTCTTGGGGTGACAGGGCACTTCACTACCATCATTACTATTACTACGTATTATGGCTCCATCATCGTCATTGTACTCCATATTACCAAAGGTCCGAGGCGTGCCAACAACACTGCTTAATGCACCGTAGGTACCAGAGTACGTCTCTAAATTTTGGAGCTCTGCACTACTATGGACTCACATGCAACTTAAGTGCGAATCAACATCTACATGACAGCGCTGCTATGCTTTTAGTGCCTCGTCACATAACTCTCATCGTATAAACCTCTCTAGTAAGGGTAGGGGAGCTGCTCTCACTTGCTATGCTAAGACCTCCACAGTCTGATCTGACTGGGATGGAATCCCCATTCATATGGCTTCAGGTTCAGAGTTCGAAGGACCAATCCCCGTTTTTCACACGATGTTTCTCTCAGGATAACCTTTCCTTTTCCACTTCAACTAGCCTCTCTCTTACTTTCCCTTCTTAACCCCATATAAGGACGTAGCCGTTTTTTCCCCCCATTTTCGTTTTTTCCTCCCCACTTTCAAATAAAATCACAACTCCTTTATTTATCCATCAGTGTAGATATCTGAGGGCTTGGTTTTTTTGGGGGAATCAGTTCTATTTCTCAAAGGTACCATATATTTTACCATATAATGTACTGAAAAACTTTTTTTAAAAATTCTAAGCGGAGTGAAAAGGGGGGGGGGGAGCACAATTCCGCGATCTTTGGATGGGTTTTATTATTACGGTGTACACACTGCAGTAAGAATGACATCCTAACTTTACTCTGTGGGTCGGTATGATTACTACAATACAAAATCTATTTTGTTTTACTACTTTTAAAAAATAAAATACATTTGGGAAAACATACAATTATTTTCTGCCGCCATTTTCTGAAAGCCATAATTTTTTTATGTTTAATTTCCCGTTAACATAGTTGTGCGACTGTCATTTTTTGCAGGACGTCTTGTAGTTTCTCTTGATACCATTTTGGGGTACATGTGACTTTTTGGTTGCGTTTTATTAAAATTATTCTTGGAGACGGGTTGACCAAAAAAGTGCAATTCTGGTGTTGTGATTTTTTTATTTTTTTGCTGACGACATTCGATGTGCAGAATAAATAATGCGTTACTTAGAGGGTGGCTTCAGACGAGCGTGTATTTTGTGCGTGCATACACACGCACAAAAACACGCGTCTATTAGCCCCAATGCATTCGCTATGGTGAGCACATGTCCGTGCTTTACAGGCGTGTGTCTGCAAAGATAGGACATGCGTGCACCATAGTGAATGCACGCATTGTTTTCAATGGAGCCGAGCCAGCGTCTCCATTGAAAAAAATGGTCTGCCGGCACCCCTGCATTGTTTTTCAGGGAAAGGCTTTACATATAAGCTCTTCCCTGAAAAAGAAAGATTTTAGTGTAAAAAAAAATTAAAAAAATGAAAATAAACTTACCCGTCCACCGCTGCCGTGTACCCCGCGGGGATGAAGATTTTAAATCCCTACCTGCTGATAGATCAGCACTAAAGAACAGGGGACAGCAGGAGAAGACGCGGCTGAGCCCCAGCAGCTGAAACAAGGTGTGTATCTATTTTTTTTGTTTTTTACACCACTTTTACTGAATTTTCAGGAAAGGGCTTATATTTAAAGCCCTTCCCTGAAATCAATTGACAAGGATGCCGGCAGCAGAATCCTCTACCGCAGCTGACATGTGTGACAGCTGGGGTAGAGAATTGAAGAATTCCTCTGTTGCATCTGTCACAGATGTGGCAGATATAGCAGCCAAGAATTCTTTTAACTAGCAGGGATGAAGGAAACATCTGCTGCATGCGGCAGATGTGTTCTTCATCCCTGCGGAGTACACGGCAGCTTATTTATTATTTAAATTTTTTTTTTTTACACTAAATTTTTGTTTTTCAGGGAAGGGCTTATATGTAAAGCCCTTCCCTGAAAAAGAATGCAGGGGGCCAGCAGACCATTGTTTTCAATGGAGCTGCCGGCAGCAGCCGTGGCTCCATTGAAAACAATGCACAGACCTGCATTCACGCGTGTTTTTGCACGTACATGGGTGCGCACTTATGTACGCACAAAAACACACTTGTGTGAAGCCACCCTGATTGATTAGTAGATCTGACTTTTATGAATGCAGAAATACCAAATATGTTTTTGAGTTTTTTATTTAGATTTTTTTTTTATTGTAAATATGGGAAAAGGTGTTTTTTTTTTCTTTTATTACCTTTAATTTTTTTACTTTTCTTTCTGGTTCTTGAACTTGCGATGGTTTGATGCTCCAGCAGTTCGATGTAATACCTTGTATTACATTATACTGCAATCTTACAGGCAGTCTACCAAGCCACTCCACAGGCATGGTTTGACAGGCAATATGCAGTGGCAGCCTGGGGGCCTTTCAGAAGCCCACCAGATGCCATGGCAATTGAAGAACAACCCATGATCTCATCGTGGTAGAGCCATCAGAGAGCCCCTAACTCCAAATACGGAATTTAAATGCTGCTGTCAGAACTAGTGATGAGCAAGCATACTCGCTAAGGGCAATTGCTCTAGCGAGCATTGCCCTTAGCGAGTACCTGCCCGCTCGAGAGAAAAGGTTCAGGTGCCGGTAGCGGGCAGGGGGAGCTGCGGGGACGAACGGAGGGAAGATCTCTCTCCCTCCCCCCCCCCGCTCCCCCTGCTGACTGCCACAACTCACCACTCCCCCGCGCCGGCGCCCGAACCTTTTCTCTTGAGCGGGCAGGTACTCGCTAAGGGCAATGCTCGCTCGAGCAATTGCCCTTAGTGAGTATGCTCGCTCATCTCTAGTCAGAACTGATGTTGGCATTTGGTTGGTTAACAGCCTCGATCAGCGTGAGTGCTAATCGCAACTGTTGCCAGCAGGTGTCAGTTCCCAGAAACAGCCAACACCCGAACTATATGGAGCAGGATTGGCTCTCGATTCCCCTCGATACAAACCCTGAGCACACAGGACATAACTGTGTGGCTTGGAGCATATAGGCTTTAAAGTTCCATATAAAGAGGGAGCTTGTGTAGAGCCATATGATGGCCAGATTCACGGGCACTAAAAGGGGTTTTACATGGGCAACCAAGATAGTCTGCCAGTGGTAATGGCCCCCAACCAACAATGTCGATCAGTCTTCATTCATAAATGATTGGTAGTATGGGAATGGACAACCATTAGTATGATTGTTGGTCCTCATGCTGAATTTGTTGCAGACCACTAGGCCTTTTTTAAGGTTGCATAAATGACCCAATCAGCAGATGGACAAGAGTTTGCTCATTCATCGTCTGATGGTGACCATACTAAGATGGACCGATGATTAAGAAAGTAAATATTCTTAGGAACGTTTGTGCCCAATCATCAGTCTGTGTAAAAAGGGCCGTGAAGGGTTGTACCAATTTAACGGCTAAGACCCCCACCGATCCCAAGAATGGGGGTCCCATGTCCCCCTCTTGTTGTTACTGTAGGTTGGCTGCACCCACCCACCTGGCGTGAAAATTGAATGGGTTGGTGGTCGCACATTTCAACGTGGCTGACAGAAATAGGCAAGTACAAGCGCTCAGCTAGAGACCCTTGAAGATGAATGGAGCAGCACCGCACCGCGTGACCAGCAGTCCATTTTATCTCCTCCTCACCACGAGGTGCAGTCCACAATAAGGAGAAGAGGGGACATGGGACCCATGTTCCTGGGATTGGTGGGGGTTTCAGCGGTGGGACCCGCACTAATCCAAATTTTACAATCTATCTATTGACAAAAGTCGATCTTGGTAAACCCATTCAAGGTACAAATTCAGTAACCCTTGGAACCCTTAAATAAGACCCTTGGAACCCGAATAGTTACTACAGGAAGAGCCACCATTTTTGTTTGCACTTATTGCTTTCTTGCCAAGTTCTCCAGCTTTATATAACTAATAACTTCGGGGGTTTATATATTGAATGCCTCTCTTTTACAACACATTAAATACAGCAAAATCTACAGAAACATCTGTCTATGACGCCCGAGGCAGCGGAAGATAATATGATTCATTAAAGGTCAGTATGAAATCCAGGTCTCGCCCTTCTACCAGATTTTACACCACTTTTATGTAGAGCTTCTTAAATCAATACCCTTGAGTACAGCTCTGGCCCGGAGCTCTTCTCCATCTGCTCAGAATGATGCTATTCCATGTCTTGAGCAGCGATAAAGAAGTACTTTGCATCTTTAAACAAAGACTTCAAAGTAAGTTTGGCAAGTTTGCTGCTACACGTTTCTTTATACTTTTATCAAGTGTTTTAATTCCTTTATGATGCTTATTTTACATAGCATCACGGGGGGCTACAGTAGCTATAGGGGATGTAGAGGTAGCAGCTGCGCCAGACTTTGGTACCTGAGAGGACTACAATATGAGACAATATAAGAAGACACCAGTATTATAAACTGCACATGGTCCGTAGGGGCCTGTTACAGATTTTGCATTAGGGTCCAGGCGCTACAAGTTCTATCTTCTTATTCCACAGTGTTGTATCAATGAGGTATTGTTAGGCTTAAAGGGATTGTTCTTTAAGAGGAACCCAGCCGTGTAGGAATCATCCAAAAAAATGGGTCTCTACTAGAGATGAGCGAGCGTACTCGGCCACGCCCCTTTTTCGACCGAGTACCGCGATTTTCGAGTACTTCCGTACTCGGGTGAAAAGATTCGGGGGGGCGCGGTGGGTGAGTGGGGGGTTGCAGTGGGGAATGGGGGGGAGAGGGAGAGAGAGAGGGCTCCCTCCTGTTCCCCGCTGCTACCCCCCACTCCGTCACACCTTCCCCCGCCCCCCGGCACCCCCCGAATCTTTTCACCCGAGTACTGAAGTACTTGAAAATCGCGGTGCTCGATCGAGTAATTACTCGAAACGAGTACGTTCGCTCATCTCTAGTCTCTACCTGAATTTAAAGAAGACTAAAATTATGACAACTGCAAAAAATGGCCAAATTCAAATCAAAATCGACAATGAGGTCATAGAATGCATGTGAGACTTTATCTTCCTTGGCTCAAAAATTGACCAGGATGGAGATAAAACATAGGATAGCATTGGGGCGAAGCACGATGCTAAACATGGACAAAATCTGGAAAAGTAGGAATATGGGTATAGCAACTAAACGCAGGATAGCACAAACCACCATCTTCCTCATAGCCATGTATGGATGTGGAAGCTGGACTGCGAAAAAAAGCTGATAGAAGGAGGATTGATGCGTTGGAGCTGTGGTGCTGGCGAAAGCTGCTGTGTATACCCTGGACGGCGAGAGGAACAAACAGAGAAGTCCTGAATCGTATAAGATCTGATACATCACTGGAGGGGAAGATACCCAGACTCAGACTCACAGATTTTGGCCATGTAATGTGAGTAGAGTCGCTTGAAAAATCTATAATGTTTGGACAGATCAGTGGTAAAAGAAGATCCGGCCGACAAAGGACACAATGGCCGATACTGTCAGAGCAGATACTGGCATGGATATCACATAACTGAAAGAACCAGCGCAAAACCAAAAAATGTGGATGGAGCCGAGGGTCGTGAACAACTAAACAGCTCACAACAACAACTTTAAGAGGCTCAGATGATATTTCCTTGGATGATATATGGGCAACCTCTATTGGTCGTCATACATCACTACATTTTGTGTAGTTCTTTATGGAGTGTTGTATACTATTTCTAGAGATGAGCGAGCACCAAAATGCTCGGGTGCTCGTTACTCGGGACAAAATTATCGCGATGCTCGAGGGTTCGTTTCGAGTAACGAACCCCATTGAAGTCAATGGGCGACTCGAGCATTTTTGTATATCGCCGATGCTCGCTAAGGTTTCCATTTGTGAAAATCGGGGCAATTCAAGAAAGTGATGGGAACGACACAGCAATGGATAGGGCAGGCGAGGGGCTACATGTTGGGCTGCATCTCAAGTTCCCAGGTCCCACTATTAAGCCACAATAGCGGCAAGAGTGCCCCCCCCCCCCCGCACTGTCAGCAAAAAGATCGTTCTCCTCTGCCACAGCAGTAACAGCTGTGGCAGAAAAGAACGATGTTAGCCCATTGAATTCAATGGAGCCGGCAATACAGCAGGTTCCACTGAAAGCAATGGGCTGCCGGCGTGCGCGGGATGAATTGTCGGGAAGGGCTTAAATATAGAAGCCCTTCCCTGCAATTCATCCAGAAATGTGTAAAAAAAAAAAAAAAATACCGTATATACCGGCGTATAAGGCGACGGGGCGTATAAGACGACCCCCCAACTGTCACCTTGTATGCCAGGAATACAGTGGAGCAAAGAATAAAAATCATTACTCACTACCCCCGGCATTCTGCGGCGCTGCTGCAGGATGTCGCTCCCTCCTGGTTCCCGGCAGAGCATTGCTTTCTGGACGCAGGGCTTGAAATCCCTGCCTCCAGAAAACACACGTGCCTTCAGCCAATCACAGCCAATGACAATGATGTCATTGAATGGCTGTGATTGACTGACGGCGTGTGTTAGCTAATCACAGTAGCTTTCTGGAGGCGGGGATTTCAAGCCCTGCGGCCAGAAACCAATGCTCTGCCAGGGACCAGGAGGGAGCGACAGCCTGCAGCAGCGCCGCAGAACGCCAGGGGAAGTGAGTAATGATTTTTATTTTTTGCTCCGCTGTATTCCCGGCGTATAAGGTGACAGTTGGGGGTCGTCTTATACGCCCCGTCGCCTTATACGCCGGTATATACTTACCTTGTCCCGGCAGACGGAGTTCAGCGCGGCCGGCCTACAGTGGGTGTGAAGGGGGTGTGAGTCAGACCTGCCCCCTGATTGGCTCAGCGCTGAGTCTGACTCACACCCCCTTCACACCCACTGCCGGCCGCCGCGGCTGAACTCCGTCTGCCGGGACAAGGTAAGTATATATATATATTTTTATTGTAACACATTTCTGGATGAATTTCAGGGAAGGGCTTATATATTTAAGCCCTTCCCGACAATTCACCCCGCGCACGCCGGCAGCCCATTGCTTTCAGTGGAACCTGCTGTATTGCCGGCTCCATTGAATTCAATGGGCAAACATCGTTCTTCTCTGCCACAGCTGTTACAGCTGTGGCAGAGAAGAATGATTTGTCTTCTATATGTTCTCAATGGGGTCGGCGCTGCTGCCGCCGGCCCCATTGAGCGCATATAGAGAAGAGAACAGGAATCGCAGATCGCACATAGGTGCGATCTGCGATTTCTATGGCCTAAGAAGGACCGTTGGGGTTCTTGAAGCCTAAAATCACTCCTAACGCTCTCCCTATAGCAGCTCCGGCACCAGCAGCACTTTCCCTCCTCTATGTCAGAATAAATCTGTGGCGAGCCGCGGGAGGGGCAGATTTTAATACTCGGGTGACACCTGATCTCGCCAGCCACTCACTGCAGGGGGGTGGTATAGGGCTTGAACGTCGCAGGGGGAAGTTGTAATGCCTTCCCTGTCTTTCTATTGGCCAGAAAAGCGCGCTAAAGTCTCAGAGATGAAAGTGAAAGTAACTCGAACATCGTGTGGTACTCGTCTCGAGTAACGAGCATCTCGAACACCCTAATATTCGCACGAATATCAAGCTCGGACGAGTACGCTCGCTCATCTCTAACTATTTCCCATTGGCTGCAGAGATCAGATGGGATGTCTGGAGGAACGGGGATGCTAGAGAGGTGCATGGGCCGGGTGTACTCTAGGTAGGAGCGAGACTAGCTAGGGAGCGATCCCAGTGGTACTCAGCCTTGAGAGACTGAATTGCAGGGAGAGATAGCTGCAAGAGGACACTTGGTAGGATTGCAATGCAAGGAATGGAAAAGATCTGGAAAAGTAAGGATATTAGCATTGCAACAAAAACCGGACATAAAAGTTTTTAAATAAATTGAAGTTTCATCTCCCCTCACTGATGCGATTGGTGAGAGGGGATAAAACATCTTACCGGAGGCCTCCGGATTTGAACTCCGATGCGATTCTCCTCCATGGACCTTTCCTGCTCTGTGCATGCGCCCGCCGGCAAAATGCAGGACAAATGCGCAGTAGCCGGGGAGCCCAGGAAATTTTAAATCTCCTTGCTCCCGATGAACAGTCCCTGAGAGCCTGGAGCAGTGACCTCGTTGAGTGGTCCCCGGTCACATGATAAAAAGGTAGCGCTCTACCATTAGGCCGGCCTCACATGACCGGATAGAAATTGCTGATTCCGTTTGCAGTAATACGCAGATCAATCGCACTGGATTACACAGTTCCGCTCACATTAGCGGGTCGGAATTAGGTAATTACTTGCAGAAAAGAGAACGCAGCAGGTTCAGCTTTACTGCTGATATTTGCAACATAGAGCCCATTGTGCTCCATGGCCGCAGATATAACCGTAGCCCATATGTAACTACATTGTGTACGGGCTGCGGGTACCGCTAAGTGACGGTGCGGGAAATACAAACAAAAAGCTGTGTACTGCTCATGACTGCCTGTGTTAGTAGGCAGTTATGTGCAGCACCACAGCCGGGCTCACAGATGGGATCCGCTGTCGGCCTCCGCATGCTGATTCCACATCCATCCGTGTGAGGCCGGCGTTATTCAGACCGCTACTTGTAATACGTAATTTACAAGAAGCCCCGGGAACGCTCGCCTTCCTGCAGTTCCAGGAGCAGCTTGTTGAGCGTCTTCTGTGTGAAACCGCCGCACCTCCGCAAGATTATGAAGCCTCACGGAGCGCCACTTTTTACACCCCATCCCTGCCTCTCAGGTCAGGAAATACCACCCCCCAAAAAAGCATAGGAGGAAGGATACCCGGTTTTATTGCCCCATGTGCCCATCCCAACCAGCCTCCGTAATTACCCCTGTCTTTGGACATACCACACAGTTTATATTATTACTTTTATCTAACATTTAGCGAATGAAAAAACATGGGTGCGGTGGGGGGGGGGGTATTTTTAGGGAGTCAATTTTTTTCTGCACAAGTGAGCAATGGGGCCTGGAATTTATTCAGTTGTGCCCTGAAATCCAACGGGTGCTCCTTCCATTATAGGCCTAGCCATGTGTGCTGTAAGTAGATTGGGGCTACAATGGGTATGATTCTGAACATGGGACAAAAAGGGGGATCCATTTTGGGGTGAATGTCTTCATTCCTATGTACACTGTACAAAAAAAAACTGTTTTTAAAATAACACACTTGCCAAAAAAATGAAAATTGTAATTTTTTCCTTCTGCTTTGCTTAGATTTATTTAAATACTGTGGGGTCAAAATACGCAGTACACCCCTAGATGAATTCGTTAAGGGGTCTAGTTTTCAAAATGGGGCCATTTGTGGGGGTTGTCTGTCATTTTGGCCGCTCAAGGGCTCTACAAGTGGTCAATGGGGCCTAAATCACCTTCAAGCAAAATGTCTGTTCTGAAACCCACCAGCTGCTCCTTTCAGTTTGGGCCCCATTGTGCATCCAGACACAAGATTAGGGCCACAAGGAGTATGTTTCTGAACACAGAACAAACAGGGGGATCCATTTTGGGGTGTAAATCATTTTCATGTGCACTATAGGAAAAAAACTGTCTTCAAAATGACATATTTGCAAAAATATGAAATTTTATTTTTTCTCCTCTAAATTGCATTAACCTCTGAAAAAAACCTGTGGGGTCAAAATACTCCTGACCCCCTCAGTGAATACAGACAGAGGTGTCATTTTTAAAATGGGGTCATTTGTGGGCGTATCTATCATTCTGACACCTATGAGCCTTTGCAATCTTGGCTTGGTGTAAGAAAACATAGTATTCCTCCTACTTCCATCTTTGGTGTGGATGGTGGCGCCATTTCAGTGTTCACCTCAGATACCAAAAAGCTTTGGTGCACCGCTGGTGACAGGTTCATCAATTCCACTTAGGGAAAGTGGGATTTAGTTACTAATTAAAAGGTTTGGGGCACATGGGTGGATACGGTTCATGACAGATATGGAGACAGCCACCACTCCAAGTGTGGAAATACATTGAAAAGCATGTAAAAAAAATGTAATCAGCGCTTTGTACAATCAAATTAAATGAGTAGGGGCACCATACATCCTGGCTGCGACGATACAAGTAAATACAAGTGCCCCCAACACTACTGCAAGCACTTAATATCTGAATTTAAATGGCATTCTTGTTATATTTACTGACATATGAAGATGTGAGGTTCTTAGCACACATTTTGATCAAAACATGTGAGCCCATCTGCCACGTCAAGGCGACCTCTTGTAGATGGGACCTACACTACTCTAACCTCTCTTTAGGCCTGCTGGGCTAATCCCTTTAAGTTCTCACTGTGGGAAGAGACAACTGTTACGGCACTCTGCCCCCCGAGCGCCAGTTGGGGTGCCCTGATCTCCCGCACCCCCACTGTCCCTGCCTACTTGCCTCGGCCCTGGCTAACCCCAGGCGGACAACTGGACGGCGGTCCCTGCCCTGGCTAGGGACCTGGCGACTGACAAGCAGGAAACTACCTAATGGGGGGAACAGAGTGCCGACAGAGGAGGCAGATGAATCAGACCAACAAAACATACAAGGCTGGAGATGGAACTCACAGGCAAACTGGCAGGGTGCTGGATAGCAACTAGTACTGACTGGGCCAGACTAGATTAGAGGCTAGCAGAACCAACACAAACAGACAGAGTAATAGGGGACCAGAGGGAGCTGACCGACAACTAGGGACTGGCTGAGGCGAACCGCAGACAGACTGGCTAGGTGCATGCAGAACCAATAACTGGCAATGAGCTCACTTCACTGCCAGTCTTTTAACCACAAGGTTCCGCCCAGGGGCGGAGAGTGGGAGGAGGCAACTCCGCCCACTGCTGTATAAGAAGAACGGAGGAGGGCGGGCGGCACCCTACGGGCGGACACGCCCATGCCGCCGCCCACAGCTGCTGGGACAACCTCGACACAGGGCTCCAGGCCGCCGGGGCCGACGCCGGAGCGACGCGCCGCGCTGTATGGTAACATTACCCCCCCTCTGACGGGGGACCTCCGGGCCCCCGGAAGCTCGACCAGGCTTATCCAAAAAACGGCTGCGAAAACGCTGTACCAACCCGAGAATGTGACCCTCCCGAGCGGTCACCATGGACTGATCCTCAGGTCCATGACTTCGGTAGCCTGTGGCTGCCCCATTTCCTTCAGGGGCTCTCCTTTCTACATCTTCTTCAGGACCAACCGTTGACATATCGTCGTGTTTCAGGTCGTCTTCCGAGTCAATGCCCGAACGTTCACCACTATCTCTTGTCCCATCCTCGCTCCCAATGACGCTGTCTTCAAAATATGAGGCAACTCCAATTTTAAAATCACTGTCATCTGAGCTATCATACTCCAAAAAACTCTTCCGGGGCCCCAAATATTGTAAGGTTCCTGTACCCCGGCGACAATCTGGGATCTCCTGAGCCTCGTGTTCAACTTCATCACAGACCAGGGTGGGCGGCGGGGGACCGGAGGTGGGCATCACAGAAGAGACAACAGGTTTCGACAATGACTTATGGAACCCCCTGCGACCCCTCCTTTTGCGATTTCCAGAGGACCGGTACCCCTTCTGTCCCACCCTGTACGGCTCAAATACCGACAGACTCTCCTCACAACGCAACTGCCTACGAGACCCCACCCCTTTCTTCCGTCCCCTATGCAGGGCATCGGTGGCGACATCAGCAGCAGGGCGGGCGGGCGGGGTTTGAAGGTAAGTGAGACCTCGGGGACTGAGTGCGGTATCGACTGGGCAGGGAGGAAGGGAAGCGTAATGGCTATGGCAGGATGGCCCCCACTGGGTTAGCTCCCCAGTGGCCCAATCGAATTGGGGGTTGTGCAACGCCAGCCACGGCATCCCTAGTATCATGTCTACCGACATTTTCTCCATTACCAGGAACGATAGACCTTCCGAATGGCGACCCCCCACCGTGAGTTGTAACACTGGGGTCCTCCATCGTACCAAGCCCGAAGCAAGAGGAGTAGCATCAATGCTAGCAAAACGAATTGGCGTCTTTAGCGCCACAAATTCAGCCCTCAGGGGCTCAACGAGACGCATGCTTATCAGGTTAGCAGCTGCTCCGGAATCAATAAATGCCTGCCCTAGGCGGGAGAAGTTCCGGAATCTAACCTGACAGGGTATCAGAAGTCTAGGACGTACCTGAGGTCCTAGGCGACCCTCCCTGCAATCGCCTAGGACTGGAAGTCTTTCTGCCGATTCAGACTGTGGGCGCTGAGGCCTCCGGGGGCAGGTTATCACCCGATGTCCAGCCTTCCCGCAGTAGAGACAGAGATGATGTAATAACCGAATCCGGCGTCGCACCTCGGGGTCCAGCAGGTCCAGTTCCATAGGTTCGGGAACAGAGACTGGTACGGGCGGGGAGGGGACAGGACAAATGACCTCCCTGACTCTATGGGTCGGTCTATCTTGCTTCCCAGCCCTGAGCCTCCTATCTGCCTTCACTGCTAACTCCATAGCCTCCTTTAAGGACCCGGGAACGGGATGGGAGATCAACAGTTCTTTGACCGCGTCCGAGAGACCTTGCATAAAAACGTCTTTCAGGGCGCTATCGTTCCATGCAGTATCACCCGCATAGCGTCTGAAACTGGAGCAATAATCCTCCACACAAAGCGACCCCTGATGCAGCGCCAGCAACCGTGAAACCGCCAACCCCACTCTGTCCGGTTCATCGAAGATGCCCCCGAGTTCCTGAAAAAAGGAGTCCACCGAATGCAGGGAGGGGGAGCCCTCGGGAATGGAAAAGGCCCAAGTCTGGGCAGAGCCCCGCAGCAGGGACATTATGAGCCCGACCCTCTGGACCTCCGAGCCGGAAGAGCGGGGACGCATCCGAAAAAACAGGCGACACGCCTGTTGAAAAACGAAAAACTTGTTCCTCTCCCCAGAGAACACCTCGGGAAGAGGGCACTTGGGTTCGGGACTGGTAACGGCATTCTGCTCCTGCGACAATGCCCACTGCTCCTGGGCCACCATGCGAGCTGACAAATCCCGGATCACCGGCACCAGGTCTTGCAGCTGGTTTGCAAGGGCGCTGATCGCCGCCATGAAAAGAAAAACAGTATTTTAAGGGCCAGTTATTATGTTACGGCACTCTGCCCCCCGAGCGCCAGTTGGGGTGCCCTGATCTCCCGCACCCCCACTGTCCCTGCCTACTTGCCTCGGCCCTGGCTAACCCCAGGCGGACAACTGGACGGCGGTCCCTGCCCTGGCTAGGGACCTGGCGACTGACAAGCAGGAAACTACCTAATGGGGGGAACAGAGTGCCGACAGAGGAGGCAGATGAATCAGACCAACAAAACATACAAGGCTGGAGATGGAACTCACAGGCAAACTGGCAGGGTGCTGGATAGCAACTAGTACTGACTGGGCCAGACTAGATTAGAGGCTAGCAGAACCAACACAAACAGACAGAGTAATAGGGGACCAGAGGGAGCTGACCGACAACTAGGGACTGGCTGAGGCGAACCGCAGACAGACTGGCTAGGTGCATGCAGAACCAATAACTGGCAATGAGCTCACTTCACTGCCAGTCTTTTAACCACAAGGTTCCGCCCAGGGGCGGAGAGTGGGAGGAGGCAACTCCGCCCACTGCTGTATAAGAAGAACGGAGGAGGGCGGGCGGCACCCTACGGGCGGACACGCCCATGCCGCCGCCCACAGCTGCTGGGACAACCTCGACACAGGGCTCCAGGCCGCCGGGGCCGACGCCGGAGCGACGCGCCGCGCTGTATGGTAACAACAACATTCAAGGAGGCATAAGGGAAAAGCTGCAGGGGGCACTAGATTTTATCAGAAGCGCACCACATTGTTCTAATATAATTGTTAAATTGTGGTCTAATGTTTGGGGTCTAAATAGCCAGATATTTTTTCATGGGATTAGCTGTCTGAGTGCTTTTTGTGGGGTGACTTGTGTTTTTCACTGGTAAAATTTAATACACCATAAAATATGCTTAAAAACTTCTGCAGATTTCTAAGTGGAATTAAATGAAAAAAAAATGCAATTATGCTTATTTTTGGACCTGTTGTTTTTGGTGTACACACTGTGGCACGAATTACATGAAAACGTTATTCTGTGTGTGTCAGCACATTTACCACAATTTACAAACTACTTTTTTTTTTTTTGTTATACTAATTTTAAAAATTTAAATATATATTTTTTTTAATTAGTTTCTGTCGCTATTCTAAGGCACCATCACTTTTTCATTTTACTGTTGATGCAGCAGATGTGTGGACTCAATTTCTGCAGGATGACTAGTGGTTGTGTAACTTTTTGATCGCTTTATATTTCACATTTTTTCTTGGAGCCAGGGTAATAAAAAAAATACAAATCTGGTGTTATCTATTTTTTTTACTGTGGTGTTCATCATCTGGGATAAATAATTCAATATTTTTTACAGATTTTTACGCAGGCAAATTACTTTTCTTTTCTTTTTAAATATAGGACAGGGGGTTTTTTAACCCCTTAATGACGCGGCCATTTTTCGTTTTCCATTTTCGTTTTTTCCTCCCCCCTTTAAAAAAATCATAACTCCTTTATTTATCCATCCACGTCACTGTATGAGGGCTTGTTTTTTGCGGGACGAGTTGTATTTTTCAATGGTGCTATTTAAAGTACCATATAATGTACTGAAAAACTTTTAAAAAATTCTAAGTGGAGTAAAATGGAAAAAAAACGACATTTTGCCATCTTTTAGTACGTCTTGCTTCTACGGCGCACAAATGGCAACAAAAACGACATGATAACTTTATTCTATGGGTCGGTACGATTACTACGATGCCAAACTTGTTTAGGTTTTTTTTTACTATACTCCTCTTTTTTTTTTTTAAAGACATAAAATTTTTTTCAATTATTTTCTGTGGTCATTTTGTGCGCGCGATAACTTTTTTATTTTTACGTCGACGTAGTTGAGCAAGGTCACATTTTTTGCGGGATGTCCTGTAGTTTCTGATAGTACCATTTTGGAATACATATGACTTTTTGATCGCTTTTTATTGCGTTTTTTCTTGGAGACAGGGTAACTAAAAAAGTGCATTTCTGGCGTTCTTCATTTTTTGTTTCGGACGACGTTCACCGTGCGGGAAAAATTATGTGCTACTTTGATAGATCGGACTTTTACGGACGCGGCGATATCAAATACATATTTTTAATTTATTATTTAGATTTTTTAATAATAGATATGGCAAAAGGGGGGTGATTTAAACTTTTACAACTTTTTTTTTTTTTCAATTAAAAAAAAACTTTATTGATTCTTTTTTTTACTTTACTTTGAAGTCCCCCTGGGGGACTTTAAGATGCGATGCTTTGATCGCTCCTGCAGTATGACGTAATGCTATAGCATTACGTCATACTGCTTTTTGACAGGCAGCCTATGAAGCCACCCTACGGGGACGGCTTGATAGGCAGTCTGCTAAGGCAGCCCTGGGGCCTTTCATTAGGCCCCCGGCTGCCATGATACGTGCAAGGCTCCCCCGATCTCACCGCGGGGGAGCCGCGCGGGACCCCCGAACATCGTTCGGGGGATTTAAATGCCGCTGTCAGAACTGACAGCGGCGTTTAAATGGTTAATAGCCGCGATCGGCCGCGCGGCCGCTCGCGGCTATTGCCCGCGGGTGTCAGCTGTTATAAACAGCTGATGCCCGCACTGTATGAAGAGAGGTTGCCACGCAACCTCTCTTCATACATACCCCGACGCTCCATGACGTACCAGGTACGTCATTGGTCGTTAAGGGGTTAAACTTTTTTAAAAGTTTTTTTACACTTATTTTTTTAGGCCTCTAATGGTGCTTGAACTTGAGATCATTTATTTTCTTTTACAACCCAAATGACCCCCTGCAAAGCCATTCCAGGGAAGGCCATTTGGAACATTTAAATGCTGATTAGGTCATTCAAATGCCACTGTAAGAATTGACAGTGGCATTAAAATACCCAACAGCCATAATTGAAGTTATTTCTGATCATAGCTGTTGCTTCCAGGTGTAAATTGTCAAAGACAGGCGGCGCCCCCTCAGTATATGGAGTGAGCTTGGGAGCCAAGTCCATTCCATACAGACCCCACACACATCTCCTGTACATGTACGGTAGATGTCACCAAGGGGTAAAAAAAAAAAAATCCGGCCTCCTCCACCCCTTAATAGCCGGCCAACACTCACCTCATTTCCCCATCGCTCATTACAGTACTGTTATGGGCGTGAGGAAATGCAATTACCAGTAAATGTGAAATAGTCATAGACATGTGCTAAGATAAAAAAAAAATCCGGCCTCCTTCCACCCCTTAATAGCCGGCCATCGCGCACCAATGTGTTTCCCGCCACCCGTGGCAGCACCATCAGCTGCTGCTGTCATTGGTACGGGGAACTCCATTTACTGGTAAGAAAAAAAATACACTGTTTAAGGTCTTTAGTGTAATGCACATGTCTATGAGTCTATGGGCGCAGATGTTGTGGCGCCTGTACTTACCGCCAGCTGGATGGTACTGCTGGCTCACTCCTAAAGGGTCCCTCGACGTCCTTCCTCTTGATGTCCTCACGGGGGCTCATTACAACTTCTGGCTCCGGTGATCGTCGAGCCGGTATCCAAGAGGGTCTTCAAGTTGGAAAATGAAAACCCTCTGAACATGGCCTGGTCTTTAGACGATGGATGGAAGTCTTTGGCCTCTGCTGCTTCCACGTTGTCCAGATCGAATGGCTGAAGAAGTTGAGGCTTAGATGGCACCTCAGGGATGTGCGGTGGGGCCAGCCTCAGGGTTTCCACAGAGTCCCATTCTATGTGCTGGAAGAACCGATGACCACGGATATTCCCATTGACTCCTAGACGCTTGGCTGGATTTTTCTTGAGGAGCTGAAATCAGAAATGTAGTTTTTAATACTAACTACAATGACAAGAATCTGACTAGTAAAGACATTAAAAGCATACAAAATTAGTAACATGCTTACCTGCATTATGATGTTCTTCGCTCCGGAGGTGGACTCATTAAAGAGTTTGTGATGATACTTACGCTCGCCGGTGATCATTTGATTCATGATGACTCCGAATGAAAACCAGTCTACGGCGGCGTTGTACTCCTCTCCGGCGTCCATCTGCCATAAACAGACAACAGTTAGTAAGTTGGGAAATAAGTTCTACATCATTATAACATAAGTCGTCTGCCCTAAAAGAAAGGCATTACATGGGATATGTGCACTGCTCTAGATTAGCATTGTGTAGAGACGGCAGTCCTCTATTCCATCCCTGGACTGCTGTCTCCATGATCCACAACCCAAGAACATTAATACACTTACATCCACAACTGGTAAGAAGATTGTATTCCTCTCACCTCAGGAGCAATATAGTCTTCGGTCCCAGCATAGTCAGTGGCTGTTAGACCTCCAAGCATGTTGTCCAGGGCGAGACCGAAATCGGTGATCTTCAGATGCCCCGTCTCAGCCACCAAGATGTTTTCCGGCTTCAGGTCTCTGTGGATGATCCCCTTGGCGTGGAGGTGTTGGATGCCGCACACCATCTCCGCAGCGTAGAATCTGTCAGAAAGAAGAATAAGGAGTTGGTGTGAAATCATGAGGAGCGACAAAATGCTCTGTTTCCTAAACTATAGCTAAATTATGTTTATTGGGTGGATCACTAATCATCAGCCATGTAGGAGGAGGCTTATGGTCAGACAATTGTGAGCTAATGGTTGTCATAAAAGTGTTGGCTCACCAGCAGCACATCTCCCCGTGTAAACAGCGGAATGTGCTGCTAACGAATTCTATCTGTATGTGGATGAAGGACCATACTAATGATCTTCTAATGTTAGACCATCTTAACGAGCAACAACCAACATGCTATCTTGTCAGTTGTTGCTTGTTAATAGGCAAAATATGTGCCGTGTAAAACCACCTTAAATCTTTACCTGGAACTGTTGATATCGAGCCGTCCCTTTGACTGTAGGAGTTGATTCAGGTCCCCGCAGCTTAGAAACTCTAATCCAAGTAGAACGTGCGTCTGCAATGTAGAAGAGACATGTAAGGAGGTTGGTTAATATGAAGTTATACTAGAAAGTCCACATCTGCGGTGCACATGGCGGTGGAGTTTGGAGATGTGCGATAACAACTATACCTTGGTCTGAAATGCAAATTCTGCATGGATGAGGAAGGGACTTCCAGACGTCATCTGCAACACGCGGTGCTCCACCATCACGTCCGCCAGTTCCACTTCTGCTAGCAGGGCCCTCTTCCTGATCACCTTCACCGCAAACTGCTGACAGGTAACGATGTCTTCTGCCAGCACGACTTCTCCGTAGGCTCCCCGGCCGAGCACATGATGAAATCGTAGTCTTTCTTGGATGATTGTAGATGTGGTGCTTCCTGAGCAAGTTGGTCGAACACCGCTGGGTCCTCCTAATAGTGATTATAATAGCACAATATACAGGCTATAGGTTATAATAGAGGTTGGTGCCTGCAGCCAGACGGTCAGATACAAGGCCCCTCTGGGAACTGTAATTGCTACGTTAAAATCGGCCATCACGTGACGGGAGCAGAAGGACAACCACTTTAACCCTTTCCAATCCAATTTGTATCCTGGTTTTCCTCTTACTCTTGGGCTTACTCTTTTTCTGCCAGTATATATCAGCGCTATCTGCTGGCTAAAGCCAATACTGCATGGGGTGACACATTGGATAGACTCCGACAGCAGAGAGGCTGGCAATATACAGTAAGAGAACCCCAATGGATGTCTTCCAACATCGGAGCTGTACAGCCTTAAATCATAATGTCTTTAGACGTCAGACAGTGGATTGGAAAGGGTTAATACAGAAGATAACGTCTTATATAGTCTGTAGGTATTAACTATCACTCCTATAAGTGGCTCAGTATGTATTGTATCTGTATTATGGACATGTGACGTAGGCTTTAGATATATATTTTACTAGTCCGGGCCTTATTTGCCTAGTTATGTGATCAGTAACTGCGAATGCTGTATATAGTGTGTAAAAAATAAATAAATAACAGATCAGACCTCATAAGACAGCAGGAAAACCTTCTCCTATGGAAAGATTGTCCTGCTTACTCCTGGGTTCCATTGGATTTTTGGTATAAAGTATATAGCACTCAGGTACAACAATACAGCTGAGGCTAAAGTCTGGACACACACGTTTAAGGCCGCCTGCAGACGAGCGGAAATCCCGCCGCGGGATTTCCCGCGGGATTTCCGCCGCTGAAAGTCTGCATAGGAGTGCATTACAATACGCACTCCTATGCCGACGGCCGCGGTTTGGCCGCGCGAAATCTCGCGCGGCAAACAAACCGCGGCATGTTCTAATTTTCTGCGGGGCACGCACTCACCTGGCCGCCGGCTCCGGTCTGCGCATGCGCCGGCTGCGCGGCAGCCGGCACATCAAAGAGCCGGGGCCGCCAGGCGCGGGTGAGTACGCGCTCGTCCCTGCAGGCTCTGGGGTCGGATCGCGCGGCGAGATTTCTCGCTGCCGGATCCGACCCGCTCGTCTGCAGGCGGCCTAACTGGTATAATAATGAGCAAATTGATTTCCAAAGTGTGAAAGTATAAATTGGGGAGGTGGCTGCATTTCTTCGTGAAGAGGATGTTTTGGTAGGCCATTTTGACATCCAACATATTGAATTAGCTTTGGTTTTTCCAATAGGAAGGGGTCATGTGATATCACAGAATGGTAGAGTTGGAAGGGACCTCCAGGGTCATAGGGTCCAACCCTTTGCTCAGTGCAGGATTCACTAAATCATCCCAGAAAGATGTCTGTCCAGCCTTTGTCTGAGCACTTCCATTGAAGGAGAACTCACCACCTCCTGTGACAACCTGTTCCACTCATTGATCATCCTCACTGTCTAATATCTAATTTGTGTCTCCTCCATTTCAGTCTCATCCCATTGCTTCTAGTCTTTCCTTGTGCAAATGAGAATAGGGCTGATCCCTCTGCACTGTGACAGCTCTTTAGATATTTGTAGACAGCTATTAAGTCTCCTCTCACCCTTCTTTTTTGCAAGCTAAACATTCTCTAATCTTTAACCGTTCTTCATAGGACATGATTTACAGACGGCTCACCATCTTGGTAACTTTTCCCTGGATATAATATATATAATAGTATACTTAGGAATATAACAGTCTTGACTAGATTTGACTCAGACACACAATGGGAGGGTCAGTGTTGACCAATTTTATTGCTCAGCGGTTAATTGACGGGAAAGTCTCACAAAGTGCTCTTTATGATGTGTTGATGTGGCCACCATTCTGTTGGATGCTCATGGCTAGACATTTAATTCAGTCTTCATGAACTCGCTGAATTCGCTGTTTCAGGTGAACTGTATTGGGTATTTTTTTTGCATACACAAGGGGCTTTAAATGACCCCAGAGTTAAGGCCCATTTACACTGGACGATTATCGCTAAAAAGTCGCTAATCGGCGATCGTTTTAGCGATAATCGGTGCGTCTAAATGGGCGCGGAGCACCCGCATTTCGGGCAATTTTTGGTGATCATTAAAATCAAGCTCACTTGATTTTAACAATCACTTTTCTCAGTCATTCTCCCTCCCCCCACCCCTCCCCCAGCCCACGTGGTGAACAAAGGATCTGAGAGCAGATAATTGCCTCTGGCTATTAGCCTGCATTCAGTGAAGGCTTCATTTACATACATAATTGGTATTTAAGTAGCTGAGAAGCTACTTGAATACCAATTAATTTTTATGCAAAATAATCGCTCAAAACTGTCGCTCAAAAGGTTGTTTGAGCAATCTTTGAGCAATTATCTGCTCATGTAAATAGGCCTTAAGTTTGCTGGACTTAACATCTTTGGACTTTTATCTTTGGGGCCATTTAAACTACCAAACATTGTGCAATAAGGCTCCAGCCCCATCCCTAATGCTGACCACAGCCCCTCGTTTTTGTTCCTCCAGTCTAGAGGTACATTCTCCGGTCCGTGGAGGAGTTACCACAGGCAGCACAGATATCCTCAATTTGGTTGTATTCCCAAACATCCCCTTTATAGACTGGGGAGTCTCTGCCTCAGGTGGCCCCTGGCTGTCCCTGCTCTCCTGCCGGCACAGGGCCCCCCAGGCTCGGACTAGCACACTGGACTGTTCTTTGGCTATAATCCATGACAATAATTAGGCTACAGCTAATGAAAAGTGCCGGAGTTTAGAGAGCGGTGAAAGGGGATGTCAAGTACTGATGCCTATGGCTGCCAGTTGTGTGCAGTGAGTGACAGGGGAAGTATATATAGATTGTATGAGGGAAATATACACTTTGGATAAGATATACATTTGGGTCCTGTGTCTATTCTATGAGTGGCGTCAGTGTGCGCTGTGTCCGGTGTGTAACTGGTGAGGGCAGTATTTGCCTAGTGTGTAAATGGTAGGTGTGCAGTACTTGTACGTGGCATACGTGGTAAGTGTGCAGTGTGTGAGTAGTATCAGTGTCCGGTGTGTAACTGCTGTGTGCAGTATTTGCCTAGTGTGTAAATGGTAGGTGTGCAGTACTTGTATGTGGCATACGTGGTAAGTGTGCAGTGTGTGAGTAGTATCAGTGTCCGGTGTATAAGTGGTATTTATCAAGTGTGGAAGTGGTATCTGTGTCCAGTTTGTAATTGTTAAATGACAAGTAAATAAGTGGCCAGAACGTGTCCAGTGTGTAAGAGGTAGGTGTCCAGTGTGTAAGAGGTAGGTGTCCAGTGTGTAAGAGGTAGGTGTCCAGTGTGTAAAAGGTAGGTGTCCAGTGTGTAGGTGGTAGGTGTCCAGTGTGTAAAAGTTAGTTGTCCAGAGTATAAGTGGTAGGTGTCCAGTGTGTAGGTGGTAGGTGTCCAGTGTGTAAGTGGTAGGTGTCCAGTGTGTAAGTGGTAGGTGTCCAGTGTGTAGGTGGTGGGTTTCCAGTGTGTACGTGGTAGGTGTCCGGTGTGTAACTGGTAGGTGTCCAGTGTGTACGTGGTAGGTGTCCAGTGTGTAAGAGGTAGGTGTCCAGTGTCTAAGTGATAGGTGTCATGTGTGTAGGTGGTAGGTGTCCAGTGTGTAAGAGGTAGGTGTCCAGTGTGTAAGTGGTAGGTGTCCAGTGTGTAGGTGGTAGGTTTCCAGTGTGTATGTGGTAGGTGTCCGGTGTGTAACTGGTAGGTGTCCAGTGTGTACGTGGTAGGTGTCCAGTGTGTAAGAGGTAGGTGTCCAGTGTCTAAGTGATAGGTGTCATGTGTGTAGGTGGTAGGTGTCCAGTGTGTAAGAGGTAGGTGTCCAGTGTGTAAGTGGTAGGTGTCCAGTGTGTAGGTGGTAGGTGTCCAGTGTGTAAGTGGTAGGTGTCCAGTGTGTAACTGGTAGGTGTCCAGTGTGTAAGTGGTACATGCCCAGTGTGTAAGTGGTACGTGTCCAGTGTGTAAGTGGTATGTGTGCGGTGTGTAAGTGGTAGGTGTCAAGTGTGTAGGTGGTAGGTGTCCAGTGTGTAGCTGGTAGGTGTCCAGTGTGTAAGTGGTAGTTGTCCAGTGTGTAACTGGTAGGTGTCCAGTGTGTAGGTGGTAGGTGTCCAGTGTGTAAGAGGTAGGTGTCCAGTGTGTAAGTGGTAGGTGTCCAGTGTGTAGGTGGTAGGTGTCCAGTGTGTAAGTGGTAGGTGTCCAGTGTGTAACTGGTAGGTGTCAAGTGTGTAAGTGATAGGTGTCCAGTGTGTAAGAGGTAGGTACCCAGTGTGTAAGTGGTAGGTGTCCAGTGTGTAGGTGGTAGGTGTCCAGTGTTTAAGAGGTAGGTGTCCAGTGTGTAAGTGGTAGGTGTCCAGTGTGTAGGTGGTAGGTGTCCAGTGTTTAAGAGGTAGGTGTCCAGTGTGTAAGTGGTAGGTGTCCACTGTGTAGGTGGTAGGTGTCCAGAGAGTAAGTGGTAGGTGTCCAGAGTGTAAGTAATAGGTGTCTGTTGTGTAAGTAGTAGGTGTCTGGTCTGTAAGTAGTACGTGTCATTTGGGTAAATGGTACGTGCCTGGTATGTAAGTGGTAGGTGTCTGGTGTGTAAGTGGTAGGTGTCTGGTGTTTAAGTGGTACATGTCCAGTGTGTAAGTCGTACGTGTCCAGTGTGTAAGTGGTATGTGTGCGGTGTGTAAGTGGTATGTGTGCGGTGTGTAAGTGGTGAGTGTCCAGTGTGTAAGTGGTTGGTGTCCAGTGTGTAAGTGGTACATGCGCAGTGTATAAGTGGCTGGTGTCCAGTGTGTAAGTGGCTGGTGTCCAGTGTGTAAGTGGTACATGTACGGTGTGTAAGTGGTAGGTGTCCAGTGTGTAAGTGGTAGGTGTCCGGTGTGTAAGTGGTATGTGCCCAGTGTGTAAGTTGTATGTGCCCAGTGTGTAAGTGGTAGGTGTCAAGTGTGTAGGTGGTAGGTGTCCAGTGTGTAGGTGGTAGGTGTCCAGTGTGTAAGTGGTAGGTGTCCAGTGTGTAAGTGGTAGGTGTCCAGTGTGTAGGTGGTAGGTGTCCAGTGTGTAAGTGGTATGTATCCGGTGTGTAAGAGGTAGCTGTCCAGTGTGTAAGTGGTATGTGTCCAGTGTGTAAGAGGTAGCTGTCCAGTGTGTAAGTGGTAGGTGTCCTGTGTGTAACTGGTAGGTGTCCAGTGTGTAAGTGGTAGGTGTCCAGTGTGTAAGTGGTAGGTGTCCAGTGTGTAAGTGGTAGGTGTCCAGTGTGTAAGTGATAGGTGTCCAGTGTGTATTTGGTAGGTGTCCAGTGTGTAAGAGGTAGGTGTCCAGTGTGTAAGTGGTAGGTGTCCAGTGTGTAGGTAGTAGGTGTCCAGTGTGTAAGTGGTAGGTGTCCAATGTGTAACAGGTAGGTGTCCAGTGTGTAAGTGATAGGTGTCCATTGTGTAAGAGGTAGGTATCCAGTGTGTAAGTGGTAGGTGTCCAGTGTGTAGGTGGTATTTGTCCAGTGTGTAAGTGGTAGGTGTCCAGAGTGTAAGTGGTAGGTGTCCAGAGTGTAAGTCGGAGGTGTCTGT
The DNA here is from genome assembly GCF_035609145.1 of Eleutherodactylus coqui. Classification (NCBI taxonomy): domain Eukaryota; kingdom Metazoa; phylum Chordata; class Amphibia; order Anura; family Eleutherodactylidae; genus Eleutherodactylus; species Eleutherodactylus coqui. Next base: position 26,442,593 of record NC_089847.1, on the reverse strand, counting down.
TGTGTAAGTAGTAGGTGTCCAGTCTGTAAGTAATAGGTGTCTGTTGTGTAAGTAGTAGGTGTCTGGTCTGTAAGTAGTACCTGTCCTTTGGGTAAATGGTACATGCCTGATATGTAAGTAGTAGGTGTCTGGTGTTTAAGTGGTACATGTCCAGTGTGTAGGTTTTACATGTCCATTCTGTAGGTGTTAGGTGTCTGGTGTGTAAGTGGTACATGCCCAGTGTGTAAGTGGTATGTGTCCAGTGTGTAAGTGGTATGTGTGCGGTGTGTAAGTGGTATGTGTGCGGTGTGTAAGACGTAGGTGTTCAGTGTGTAAGTGGTTGGTGTCCAGTGTGTAGGTGGTAGATGTCCAGTGTGTAGGTGGTAGGTGTCCAGTGTGTAAGTGGTATGTATCCGGCGTGTAAGAGGTAGCTGTCCAGTGTGTAAGTGGTATGTGTCCAGTGTGTAAGAGGTAGCTGTCCAGTGTGTAAGTGGTAGGTGTCCAGTGTGTAACTGGTAGGTGTCCAGTGTGTAAGTGGTTGGTATCCAGTGTGTAAGTGGTAGGTGTCCAGTGTGTAGGTGGTATTTGTCCAGTGTGTAAGTGGTAGGTGTCCAGAGTGTAAGTGGTAGGTGTCCAGAGTGTAAGTCGGAGGTGTCTGTTGTGTAAGTAGTAGGTGTCCAGTCTGTAAGTAATAGGTGTCTGTTGTGTAAGTAGTAGGTGTCTGGTCTGTAAGTAGTACGTGTCCTTTGGGTAAATGGTACATGCCTGATATGTAAGTAGTAGGTGTCTGGTGTTTAAGTGGTACATGTCCAGTGTGTAGGTTTTACATGTCCATTCTGTAGGTGTTAGGTGTCTGGTGTGTAAGTGGTACATGCCCAGTGTGTAAGTGGTATGTGTCCAGTGTGTAAGTGGTATGTGTGCGGTGTGTAAGTGGTATGTGTGCGGTGTGTAAGAGGTAGGTGTTCAGTGTGTAAGTGGTTGGTGTCCAGTGTGTAAGTGGTACATGTCCAGTGTGTAAGTGGCTGGTGTCCAGTGTGTAAGTGGCTGGTGTTCAGTGTGTAAGTGGTAGGTGTCCGGTGTGTAAGTAGTAGGTGTCCAGTGTGTAAGTGGTAGGTGTCCAGTGTGTCAGTAGTACATATCTAGTGTATGTGGTAGGTGTCCGGTGTGTAAGTGGTATGTGCCCAGTGTGTAAGTTGTATGTGCCCACTGTGTAAGTGTTAGGTGTCCAGTGTATAGGTGGTAGGTGTCCAGTGTGTAAGACAGAGGTGTCTGTTGTCTAAGTAGTAGGTGTCTTTTGTCTAAGTAGTAGGTGTCTGGTCTGTAAGTAGTATGTGTCCAGTGTGTAAATGGTACATGCCTGGTATGTAAGTGGTAGGTGTACGGTGTGTAAGTGGTATATGTCCAGTCTGTAGGTTTTACATGTCCATTCTGTAGGTGTTAGGTGTCTGGTGTGTAAGTGGTACATGCCCACTGTGTAAGTGGTACGTGTCCAGTGTGTAAGTGGTACATGCCCAGTGTGTAAGTGGTATAGGTGTCCAGTGTGTAAGTGGCTGGTGTCCAGTGTGTAAGTGGTACATGTACGGTGTGTAAGTGGTAGGTGTCCGGTGTGTAAGTAGTAGGTGTCCAGTGTGTAAGTGGTATGTGTGCGGTGTGTAAGTGGTAGGTGTCCAGTGTGTAAGTGGTTGGTGTCCAGTGTGTAAGTGGTGCATATCTAGTGTATAAGTGGTATATGCCCAGTGTGTAAGTGGTATGTGCCCAGTGTGTAAGTGTTAGGTGTCCAGTGTGTAAGTGGTACATGCCCAGTGTGTAAGTGGTATGTATGCGGTGTGTAAGTGGTAGGTGCCCAGTGTGTAAGTGGTACATATCTAGTGTATAAGTGGTAAGTGTCTGGTGTGTAAGTGGTATGTGCCCAGTGTGTAAGTGGTACATGCCCAGTGTGTAAGTGGTACATGCCCATTGTGTAAGTGGTATGTGTCCTGTATGTAAGTGGTATGTGTCCGGTGTGTAAGTGGTATGTGCCCATTGTGAAAGTGGTATGTGTCCAGTATGTAAGTGGTATGTGTCCGGTGTGTAAGTGGTATGTGTCCAGTGTGTAAGTGGTATGTGTGCGGTGTGTAAGTGGTATGTGTGCGGTGTGTAAGTGGTAGGTGTCAAGTGTGTAGGAGATAGGTGTCCAGTGTGTAGGTGGTAGGTGTCCAGTGTGTAAGTGGTAGGTGTCCAGTGTGTAAGTGGTAGGTGTCCAGTGTGTAAGTGGTAGGTGTCCAGTGTGTAGGTGGTAGGTGTCCAGTGTGTAAGTGGTATGTATCCGGTGTGTAAGAGGTAGCTGTCCAGTGTGTAAGTGGTATGTGTCCAGTGTGTAAGAGGTAGCTGTCCAGTGTGTAAGTGGGAGGTGTCCAGTGTGTAACTGGTAGGTGTCCAGTGTGTAAGTGGTAGGTGTCCAGTGTGTAAGAGGTAGGTGTCCAGTGTGTAAGTGATAGGTGTCCAGTGTGTATTTGGTAGGTGTCCAGTGTGTAAGAGGTAGGTGTCCAGTGTGTAAGTGGTAGGTGTCCAGTGTGTAGGTAGTAGGTGTCCAGTGTGTAAGTGGTAGGAGTCCAATGTGTAACAGGTAGGTGTCCAGTTTGTAAGTGATAGGTGTCCATTGTGTAAGAGGTAGGAATCCAGTGTGTAAGTGGTAGGTGTCCAGTGTGTAGGTGGTATTTGTCCAGTGTGTAAGTGGTAGGTGTCCAGAGTGTAGGTGGTAGGTGTCCAGAGTGTAAGTCGGAGGTGTCTGTTGTGTAAGTAGTAGGTGTCTGGTCTGTAAGTAGTACGTGTCCTTTGGGTAAATGGTACATGCTTGATATGTAAGTAGTAGGTGTCTGGTGTTTAAGTGGTACATGTCCAGTGTGTAGGTTTTACATGTCCATTTTGTAGGTGTTAGGTGTCTGGTGTGTAAGTGGTACATGCCCAGTGTGTAAGTGGTATGTGTCCAGTGTGTAAGTGGTATGTGTGCGGTGTGTAAGTGGTATGTGTGCTGTGTGTAAGAGGTAGGTGTTCAGTGTGTAAGTGGTTGGTGTCCCGTGTGTAAGTGGTACATGCCCAGTGTGTAAGTGGCTGGTGTCCAGTGTGTAAGTGGCTGGTGTTTAGTGTGTAAGTGGTAGGTGTCCGGTGTGTAAGTAGTAGGTGTCCAGTGTGTAAGTGGTAGGTGTCCAGTGTGTCAGTAGTACATATCTAGTGTATGTGGTAGGTGTCCGGTGTGTAAGTGGTATGTGCCCAGTGTGTAAGTTGTATGTGCCCAGTGTGTAAGTGTTAGGTGTCCAGTGTGTAGGTGGTAGGTGTCCAGTGTGTAAGAGGTAGGTGTCCAGTGTGTAAGTGGTAGGTGTCCAGTGTATAGGTGGTAGGTGTCCAGTGTGTAAGACGGAGGTGTCTGTTGTCTAAGTAGTAGGTGTCTGTTGTCTAAGGAGTAGGTGTCTGGTCTGTAAGTAGTATGTGTCCAGTGTGTAAATGGTACATGCCTGGTATGTAAGTGGTAGGTGTACGGTGTGTAAGTGGTATATGTCCAGTCTGTAGGTTTTACATGTCCATTCTGTAGGTGTTAGGTGTTAGGTGTCTGGTGTGTAAGTGGTACATGCCCACTGTGTAAGTGGTACGTGTCCAGTGTGTAAGTGGTACATGCCCAGTGTGTAAGTGGTAGGTGTCCAGTGTGTAAGTGGCTGGTGTCCAGTGTGTAAGTGGTACATGTACGGTGTGTAAGTGGTAGGTGTCCGGTGTGTAAGTAGTAGGTGTCCAGTGTGTAAGTGGTATGTGTGCGGTGTGTAAGTGGTAGGTGTCCAGTGTGTAAGTGGTTGGTGTCCAGTGTGTAAGTGGTACATATCTAGTGTATAAGTGGTAGGTGTCCGGTGTGTAAGTGGTATGTGCCCAGTGTGTAAGTGGTACATGCCCATTGTGTAAGTGGTATGTGTCCTGTATGTAAGTGGTATGTACCCATTGTGTAACTGGTATGTGTCCAGTATGTAAGTGGTATGTGTCTGGTGTGTAAGTGGTATGTGTCCGGTGTGTAAGTGGTATGTGTCCAGTGTGTAAGTAGTAGGTGCCCAGTGCGTAAGTGGTACATATCTAGTGTATAAGTGTTAGGTGTCCAGTGTGTAAGTGGTATGTGCCCAGTGTGTAAGTGATACATGCCCAGTGTGTAAGTGGTAGATGTCCAGTGTGTAAGTGGTAGGTGTCCGGTGTGTAAGTGGTATGTGCCCAGTGTGTAAGTGGTATCTGTATTATCTATCTCGTGTGAGGGTAGCATCACTGTAGAGGTATGAAATGAACCCAGTAGGACATCTACACGCTCCACAAATATCAGCTTTATTAATAAATAACACTGATTAAAAACATTAGAACAAACTCCCAACGAGACATAAAACTCAATAAGTGGCAATAAATACCATCAAAAAGCAGTAAAATATCAAATCGTGTGCAAGCGATGATAAATATACAGTCCATGCCCCACATAGCACAATAACATATAAGTGCTGTATATACTGCCCACCGGCCGAGATACTGGGGACTGGCCAACAATATACCTCTGTAGGGATGAAGAGGGATCTGTGAGCAGTCCTGTCCGGTCCCATCAGCATGTAGAGTCTACGACTAATGATGTATACTAATGTACAGCGTGTATCAGGTGGTCAGAGAAGTGGGGCCCCCTCTGTTTGTCCAGGACCGGAGGGTCGCTGTAGGCGGTACAGCCCATTGTATATATATATTCTGCACCCCTATACACGGCTCTGATTACACTTAGTAGCAGTTTGTTCTTTATGGTTTTCTTTCATCCTTCTCTCAGTAATAACACAAACATTATTTCTCTTTTCCCCTCAGATCCAATAGAATATGAGTCAGTATTTATAGTGTTTGCTCTGTGACTGAGGCTGGAGTGATATCAGTATACTCATATATGTCCCTTAGGTCTAGATCTGTTTCATCTGGCTGTCGTATAGTCACTTGCGCAGGTGAACTCAGACATATTTGGTGCGTTGGCCCTCGCACGTGGTATTCTGAATAGGTTTTATGTTGCCCTTTAATAGTATTTGGCCTTTTGATGCATGCAGGCCAGCTCTAGATTTACATGGGCCCTTGAGTGACAGATTCACAGTGACCCCCTGAGTCATTTATAGGCCTTGCTCCGCCCCTTAGTATTCTAGAGGTAGCACTGTGCTCCTAAGTAAATTATTTGCCCCACTGTGCCCCCTGAGTCATTTATAGGCCTGACTGTTTCCCTTGATAAATTAGTAATGCCCCACTAAGCACTCCAGTCATTTATAGGCCCCACAGTGCCCCCGGAGTCATTCATAAGCCTGACTATTCCCCTGGACTAATTAATAAGGCCTCACTAAGCACTTAAGTCATTTATAGGCCCCTCTGTTCCTCTTGAATCATTTATAGGCCCCACTGTTCCCCTTGAATCATTTATAGGCCCCTCTGTTCCCCTTGAATCATTTATAGGCCTCACTGTGTACCCCCAGTAATTGATATGGCCCCACTGTTCTCCAGCAATATAATGATAATAAACCCACCTCCATCACATCCTCTGCCCTGGCCTTTTCTGGCCATGAATATGTAGACCAGCGCAGGCGGTGCAATGACATTACCATGTTGTCTGTGTGGTAGAGTAAGTTCCGGGTGGCAGAACAATAAGCGCTCGGCTTCCTGCAGTGTCGCTGCCACAGCTTATTGTATTTGCATCTTACAATGGATTTAAAAATACCTAGAACCAGATTAATCCCACCCCATGTGGCCCCCCAGGCTCAGTGTGTCCCCATATCTGCCCCAGGTTTGCCGGGTGGTAACGCCGGCCCGGCATGTATACTGTGATTCCTCCGGCACTAAAGATAATCCATAGTTATTGTGCTTGGAATAGGAAGGGTGCGCCTGACTTTATATACTCCCCATTATATTATAACCTCCATCTACGTCCTATCGGCTCACAGACGTGGCGGTACAGTTATCCATATAGTGTGGGCACATATCTGCGGATGCTGGTTGCCATGTGGGTAATCTATCGGTCATATCTAACTGTTGTAGACGTTTAGCGCACTTGGCCGTGTCTGTGGGTGTTACATCTGGTTTATTCAAGTGGCTGCTGCGCAGGCGCTTCCTACTAGGAGGACCGATAACATAAGGGAATCTTACAGGATCTCGCAGTATTTGGGGAATCAGTTATTATATAAGTGATGCAGGGCAATGTGACATATTCTCACCATATTTACTAGCACATTCGCATTTCGTTGCATTAGGGGAACTAGCTCGTGCACATACATGTTCTAGACCCTCCCAGATTCATACAATATACATTAGGACTGGTGAAGAGGCAAAAAAGTTGGGTGGAGCAATGCTGGGCTGGTGCCTAAAGGCTTGCATGCAGGAATGTAACTATAGGGGATGTGCTTGCACTCAGGCCCAAGAGCCTTACGGGACCCATAAGGTCTCTCCTTCCATGTAGGGAGCCCAGTACTATGAATTAAGCACTATAGTTGGGGGCCCTGTTACAGGTTTTGCATTAGGCCTAGGAGCTTCAAGTAACGCCTCTGCTTGCATGGTTATATGGAAGCTGTGGGGGGATAATGGTGATGTGTCTATTGAGGAGCTGCTGCCCAACCAGGTAACCAGCCAACTAATATTGGCCACACAGAGATGCAGAATGAGCTCAAGATAAAAGCTGGAGAATGGTTCAAACTCCCACTAACTGCTACATGATGTAAGTTTACGTCCCAGCAGGGTGGCACTTAATGCAAGAGGACATAAACTTGCATCATGTAGATGGGGCCTGATCCATCCCTCAGTGGGAGTCGGCTGTGACTGTTTGTAGCCTACTGCTACAACAGCGGGGATCGATGAGTATAGTCCACCCCGCTGTTAACTCCTCCATGCCACGACCAATATACATTGCGCCACGTAACAAGCTCACAGAGGGGGCATGATGGCTTGCCATGTCAACCAGATGCCAGTCACTGATGTCCTGGTCTGCAATAGCCTATGATCACTATTGTAAGCAGTAAGAAAGCAGGAGTCGGGAGAGATTAGCAGGTATTGGTGTTTTGTAGTGTCCCTCATGTGTCAGGCTCTATACAGTCAGTCATACAGCGGATACTCTTGTATCTCTTGTAGCGGTGCGGACCCCTCAGATATGCTACATTATAGACCAGAAAGTGGCGTAACTTATAGCGAGAGTCTATTGCAGTTTCTGGCTGGCAGAGATCTCCTTCTGTGGCACTCGGGCAGTCGGAGGCGTTCCTTATATAACATACATTACTAACATATATATAGTAAGGGCATTAATAGACGGCAGATCACCCACCACGGTCCATTATTGTTTATTGCACTGACATATATAGCACATACATATTCCACAGCGCTGTACACAGTTTAGCATTACATTGGGCTTTGTCCCCCTGGGGGCTCACAATCTATATTCACAATGGAGTGTGGGAGGAAACTCACAAAATATGGGGTCATATATGAACCCAGATACCCCCATACTGAAAGGCAACGGAACCACCATGCTGCCCGCAGGAAAACGACCATTTCTTTTTCAAAAACACCACATTTTGGTACTTGTCAGGGCTCCTACCCACTAGGGGTTTTTAACGCTAAGATATCGCTGCGCTTTTTTAACGCAAATGTCAATGGGATTTCTAATGTTATAAACCCATCACAAGTTGGCGCTTTATGATTTTTATGCGATGCGTTTCTAACATTAGAAAGTCCCATTAACAATCGTGTTAAAAAAACACAGCGATATCGCAGCGTTAAAGAAACCCTAGTGGGTAGGAGCCCTGACACAGTGGGGGGCAGCCATAGCGCTGTGATCACCTCCGCTGAGGAACAATTGCTGAATCTACACACTTCCTAAAGGTTTAGTCACAATTTTTGGTTGAATTTTGTCCGATTTTTGTGCAGATCTGCAGCAGATTTCATCCTTTCATTTAAATACAAATTGCATGGGTGACTGCTGCGGCAGATCTGCACCAAAATCTGCAGCAAATCAGCGATGTGTGAACGTATCCGAAGAATAGGTCATCTAACTGGAAGAAGACGAGTAACAAGGAAGCTGTACATTTCAGCAGCACGTGTTTGCGCGCCCAAAATATGCCAAGATCGGTGTATTTCGGACACAAACATATATATAGACAGAATATCTCATTCAGGTCTCCGGAGTATTCACAACGCATTTGCACAAGCGCATCAATGGGCTCTTGCATTGTGCAAAACTGCAGAAAATCGGGCATATTTTGGGGCGTAAGCAGAAAAACTACATTTGATTGTCCCATTAAAATGAATGGGTTCTGTTCGCTGCGGGCGCAATATGCTGCACAAGTCAGGATGTGGGCATTGGGCCTAAACAACAGGAACATCTGACATTTCACAATTTACATAAATACAGCATACCCTGTTTCCCTGAAAATAAGACATAGCATGATTTTTCTGAATTTTGGAGGATGCAAAATGATTTTTCAGGCTTTTTGAGGATGCTTGAAATATAAGCCCTACTCTATAATTAAGCCCTGCTAACTGTTAATTAAAAAAGTCAATTTAAATACTGTCCAGTCAGCCATACATGTAAAAAAGTTAAACCTTTTTGAACAAAAATTAATATAAGACACTGTCTTATTTTCGGGGAAACATCATAATACAATGTAACATTTGTATCTTTTCTCCCCAAAATACAACACACATGAATTGTAAGAAGAACCAGAAAACGGTACATTCCAGCAGCTCATCTCTAAGGGCTCCTGCACACGGGCGATTTTGCTCCCTCAAACCGCTAACATTCAGCGTTTTTGCACCTGTATTTCCGTTGGGAAAAAAATTTCGAAATGCCCCCGAGCCGCCATAACGGCGCGATTGTGCGGTATTAATTGATAAAACTCGGACTGTTTAGGCCGCTCAGCCAGCTCTAAAATGGGTGTGAGAGACCTCCGCAGCGCAAAAAAGGACAGTAAGCAGCGTGGAAAGGTTCACGTGAAAACGTAATAGCGCTCCATACACAGCGCAATCGCACCATCTTCTTGCGAGCGTTTATACGTCACACGTGTGCAGGAGCCCTTATCACAGTAATATTGGACATTTCACATTATACAATGTACATAAATACAGTTTGATACAATGTAACATTTCCATCATTTTCTCCCCAAAACACGTGAATTGTAAGAAGACGACGAACCAGAAAACGGTCCATTTCAGCAGCTCATCCATAACCGCAGGAACATCATACAATGTACATACAGTGTAATACAATGGAACATTTGGATCACTTTCCTCCCTCCTCCTCTCCGGCAGACAACCCCCATGAATTACCAGACATGGCGGTACAGTGTGGGACCCTCAGGCTGCGTTCACACTTAGCGGACTTACTGAAAATCTGCACCAAAATCCGCATCAAATTCTGCGTCCAAACACAAACCATTGGTGTGGATTCTAATGTGGACTTTGATGCGGATCCTGAGCAGACTTCACCCCTTCAACCGAAAAGATGAAATCTGCTGCCGATCTGCACCAATATCTGTCATGTGTGAATGCGCTCCTACAGCTCCGCAGATCTCCAGCGGTACCTGGGCCTCCCGGGTCTTCTTTCTGTATCTTTACAGGTGGGTTCTTTTCTCCCACCGAAGAATCCAGATGCCTCTTCTTGGGTCGCTTCTTCCCAACGAGGTCTTTCTTCACCGAATCAGTCGGTGGAACGATGGGCTTCGCTGAGCTCGATGACTTCCTCCTCCTCTTCCTCCTCTGGCTCTTGCTTGAAGCCTCATCTGAAGAATCCAAGACATGTCTTGGTCTTCTCACTCCTTTCTTCCTCCGAATCTCCTCCTCTCCCTCCATAAAATCGCTCTGCTCTGGTCCAGCAGACATCGCCTCCTTCTCCATCGCCAGTCTCCAACACTCTCAACTGCCAACTGCCGCGACAACACAATTGCCCTGGCTGTAACCATGGCAGCAGTCATGTGATCAGTAACTGACCAATCACAGCCAACCATGATAAGTTTGAAATCGTATGTCCGCAGTTACTGAGATGTGATGAAGGACATTTACAGGAATATTCTCACCATTTTCCTCAGACTAATGACAATCTTTATTATTATAGTGGGAACTTGTCATGTCTGAGTGCTGAAGCCGTCCAGGACTTGGTGCGGGGTGATATTTGGGGGCCACATTCACATTCTTACAGTTTATTCTTCTTTCTTACTGCCAGATATTATTATTTTCGTAAATATAATCTTATATTATAAGATTTTGAATCCATCCACCATATTAACCTTCACATATAAATCAGCATCTGTAATAATCCACGTTGCGGTTGTGTCAGATTTGGCAGATTTCCCAATATGTCCCCATTTTCCCCCATATGACCTGATGATAGATTAACCACAGGCCGGGTCTCTTGTATAGATATGGTGATTAATGATAATATCTCTCTACAAGGTGTCTCCATGGTTCTACTTGTAATTGGCGCACACATGTTCGGGGTCTCCGGATCCCTCGCTCCCAATGACATAGCCATAGAGAAAATGATAAAATCCTGACGGCTGCCATCACTACCAGCTGATTAAAGACAGATGTAGTTTTAGGCCCATCAGAACATCATCCTGCTCACAGACATGGCTACACAGTGCACCGTTAGTACTTGTCCTAAAATATAGGGGACCCAGACATGACTACACAGTGCAGCCTTAGTACTTGTCCTAAAATATAGGGGACCCAGACATGACTACACAGTGCACCCTTAGTACTTGTCGTAATATATAGAGACCCAGACATGGCTACACAGTACAGCCTTAGTACTTGTCCTAATATACAGGGGACCCAGACATGACTACACAGTGCAGCCTTAGTACTTGTCGTAATATATAGAGACCCAGACATGACTACGCAGTGCAGCCTTAGTACTTGTCCTAATATACAGGGGACCCAGACATGGCTACACAGTACAGCCTTAGTACTTGTCCTAATATACAGGGGACCCAGCCATGGCTACACAGTACAGCCTTAGTACTTGTCCTAATATACAGGGGACCCAGACATGACTACACAGTGCAGCGTAAGTACTTGTCGTAATATATGGAGACCCAGACATGGCTACACAGTGCACCCTTAGTACTTGTCCTAATATATAGGGGACCCAGACATGGCTACACAGTTCAGCCTTAGTACTTGTCCTAAAATATAGAGGATCCAGACATGACTACACAGTGCAGCCTTAGTACTTGTCTTAATATATAGGGGACCCAGACATGGCTACACAGTGCACCCTTAGTACTTGTCCTAATATATAGGGGACCCAGACATGACTACACAGTGCACCCTTAGTACTTGTCCTAATATATTGGGCCCCAGACATGACTACACATGGCAGCCTTAGTACTTGTCCTAATATATAGGAGACCCAGACATGACTACACATGGCAGCCTTAGTACTTGTCCTAATATATAGGGGACCAAGACGTGACTACACAGTGCACCGTTAGTACTTGTCCTAATATACAGGGGACCCAGACATGACTACACAGTGCACCCTTAGTACTTGTCGTAATATATGGAGACCCAGACATGGCTACACAGTACAGCCTTAGTACTTGTCCTAATATACAGGGGACCCAGACATGACTACACAGTGCAGCCTTAGTACTTGTCCTAATATACAGGAACCCAGACATGACTACACAGTGCAGCCTTAGTACTTGTCCTAAAATATAGGGGATCCAGACATGACTACACAGTGCAGCCTTACTATTTGTCTTAATATATAGGGGACCCAGACATGACTACACATGGCAGCCTTAGTACTTGTCCTAATATATAGGGGACCCAGACGTGACTACACAGTGCACCGTTAGTACTTGTCCTAATATACAGGGGACCCAGACATGACTACACAGTGCACCCTTAGTACTTGTCGTAATATATGGAGACCCAGACATGGCTACACAGTACAGCCTTAGTACTTGTCCTAATATACAGGGGACCCAGACATGACTACACAGTGCAGCCTTAGTACTTGTCCTAATATACAGGGGACCCAGACATGACTACACAGTGCAGCCTTAGTACTTGTCCTAAAATATAGGGGATCCAGACATGACTACACAGTGCAGCCTTACTATTTGTCTTAATATATAGGGGACCGAGACATGACTACACAGTGCACCCTTAGTACTTGTCCTAATATATAGGGGACCCAGACATGACTACACAGTGCACCGTTAGTACTTGTCCTAATATATAGGGGACCCAGACATGACTACACAGTGCACCGTTAGTACTTGTCCTAATATATAGGGGATCCAGACATGACTACACAGTGCAGCCTTAGTACTTGTCCTAATATATAAGAGACCCAGACATGGCTACACATTGCTCCCTTAGTACTTGTCCTAATATATAAGGGACCCAGACATGACTACACAGTGCACCCTTAGTACTTGTCCTAATATACAGGGGACCCAGACATGACTACACAGTGCAGCCTTAGTACTTGTCCTAAAATATAGGGGATCCAGACATGACTACACAGTGCAGCCTTAGTACTTGTCCTAATATATAGGGGACCCAGACATGACTACACAGTGCACCGTTAGTACTTGTCCTAATATATAGGGGACCCGGACATGACTACACAGTGCAGCCTTAGTACTTGTCCTAGTATATAAGGTACCCAGACATGACTACACATGGCAGCCTTAGTACTTGTCCTAATATATAGGGGACCCAGACATGACGACACAGTGGAGCCTTAGTACTTGTCCTAGTATATAAGGGACCCAGACATGACTACACAGTGCAGCCTTAGTACTTCTCCTAATATATAGGGGACCCAGACATGACTACACAGTGCACCCTTAGTACTTGTCCTAATATATAGTGGACCCAGACATGGCTACACAGTGCACCCTTAGTACTTGTCCTAATATATAGGGGACCTAGACATGACTACACAGTGCAGCCTTCGTACTTGTCCTAATATATAGGGGACCCAGACATAGCTACACAGTGCACCATTAGTACTTGTCCTAAAATATAGGGGACCCAGACATGACTACACAGTGCACCATTAGTACTTGTCTTAATATATATGGGGACCCAGACATGACTACACAGTGCAGCCTTAGTACTTGCCGTAATATATAGGGGACCCAGACATAGCTACACAGTGCACCATTAGTACTTGTCCTAATACATAGGGGACCCAGACAGGACTACACAGTGCACCGTTAGTACTTGTCGTAATATAAATGGGGACCCAGACATGACTACACAGTGCACCGTTAGTACTTGTCGTAATATATAGGAGACCCAGACATGACTACTCAGTGCACCGTTAGTACTTGTCGTAATATATAGGGGACCCAGACATTACTACACAGTGCACCCTTAGTACTTGTCGTAATATATAGGAGACCCAGACATGACTACACAGTGCACCCTTAGTAGTTGTCCTAATATACAGGGGACCTAGACATGACTACACAGTGCACCCTTAGTACTTGTCCTAATATACAAGGGACCCAGACATGGCTACACAGTGCAGCCTTAGTACTTGTCCTAAAATATAGGGGATCCAGACATGACTACACAGTGCAGCCTTAGTACTTGTCCTAAAATATAGGGGACCCAGGCATGACTACACAGTGCACCATTAGTACTTGATCTAATATATAGGGAGCCCAGACATCACTACACAGTACACCCTTAGTACTTGTCCTAATATATAGGGGACCCAGATATAGCTACACAGTGCACCCTTAGTACTTGTCGTAATATATAGGAGACCCAGACATGACTACACAGTGCACCCTTAGTACTTGTCCTAAGATATAATAGACCCAGACATGGCTACACAGGGCACCGTTAGTACTTGTCCTAATATACAGGGGACCCAGACATGACTACACAGTGCAGCCTTAGTACTTGTCTTAATATATAGGGGACCCAAACATGGCTACACAGTGCACCCTTAGTACTTGTCCTAATATATAGGGGACCCAGACATGACTACACAGTGCATCCTTAGTACTTGTCTTAATATATAGGGGACCCAGACATGGCTACACAGTGCAGCCTTAGTACTTGTCTTAATATATAGGGGACCCAGACATGGCTACACAGTGCACCCTTAGTACTTGTCCTAATATATAGGGGACCTAGACATGACTACACAGTGCAGCCTTAGTACTTGTCCTAATATGTAGGGGACCTAGACATGACTACACAGTGCAGCCTTAGTACTTGTCCTAATTTATAGGGGACCCAGACATAGCTACACAGTGCACCATTAGTACTTCTCCCAATATATAGGGGACCCAGACATGACTACACAGTGCAGCCTTAGTACTTGCCGTAATATATAGGGGACCCAGACATGACTACACAATGCACAGTTAGTACGTGTCCTAATATATAGGGGACCCAGACATGGCTACACAGTGCATCGTTAGTACTAGTCCTAATAGATAGGGGACCCAGACATGACTACACAGTGAACCCTTAGTACTTGTCCTAATATATAGGGGCCCAGACATGACTACACACGGCACCGTTAGTACTAGTCCTAATATATAGGGGGACCCAGACATGACTAGACAGTGAACCCTTAGTACTTGTCCTAATATATAGGGGCCCAGACATGACTACACACTGCACCGTTAGTACTAGTCCTAATATGTAGGGGACCCAGACATGACTACACAGTGCACCCTTAGTACTAGTCCTAATATATAGGGAACCCAGACATTGCTACACAATGCAACATTAGTACTAGTCCTAATATATAGGGGGACCCAGACATGACTACACAGTGAACCCTTAGTACTTGTCCTAATATATAGGGGACCCAGACAGGACTACACAGTGCACCGTTAGTACTTGTCCTAATATATATGGGGACCCAGACATGACTACACAGTGCACCGTTAGTACTTGTCGTAATATATAGGGGACCCAGACATGACTACACAGTGCACCGTTAGTACTTGTCGTAATATATAGGGGACCCAGACATGAGTACACAGTGCACCCTTAGTACTTGTCGTAATATATAGGAGACCCAGACATGACTACACAGTGCACCGTTAGTACTTGTCCTAATATACAGGGGACCCAGACATGACTACACAGTGCACCCTTAGTACTTGTCGTAATATATAGGAGACCCAGACATGACTACACAGTGCACCGTTAGTACTTGTCGTAATATATAGGGGACCCAGACATGAGTACACAGTGCACCCTTAGTACTTGTCGTAATATATAGGAGACCCAGACATGACTACACAGTGCACCGTTAGTACTTGTCGTAATATATAGGGGACCCAGACATTACTACACAGTGCACCCTTAGTACTTGTCGTAATATATAGGAGACCCAGACATGACTACACAGTGCACCGTTAGTACTTGTCGTAATATATAGGGGACCCAGACATGAGTACACAGTGCACCCTTAGTACTTGTCGTAATATATAGGAGACCCAGACATGACTACACAGTGCACCGTTAGTACTTGTCGTAATATATAGGGGACCCAGACATGAGTACACAGTGCACCCTTAGTACTTGTCGTAATATATAGGAGACCCAGACATGACTACACAGTGCACCGTTAGTACTTGTCGTAATATATAGGGGACCCAGACATGACTACACAGTGCACCGTTAGTACTTGTCGTAATATATAGGGGACCCAGACATGACTACACAGTGCACCGTTAGTACTTGTCGTAATATATAGGGGACCCAGACATTACTACACAGTGCACCCTTAGTACTTGTCGTAATATATAGGAGACCCAGACATGACTACACAGTACAGCCTTAGTTCTTGTCCTAATATACAGGGGACCCAGACATGACTACACAGTGCACCCTTAGTACTTGTCCTAATATACAGGGGACCCAGACATGGCTACACAGTGCAGCCTTAGTTCTTGTCCTAAAATATAGGGGATCCAGACATGACTACACAGTGCACCGTTAGTACTTGTCCTAATATACAGGGGACCTAGACATGACTACACAGTGCAGCCTTAGTACTTGTACTAATATACAGGGGACCCAGACATGACTACACAGTGCACCCTTAGTACTTGTCCTAATATACAGGGGACCCAGACATGACTACACAGTGCACCGTTAGTACTTGTCGTAATATATAGGGGACCCAGACATTACTACACAGTGCACCCTTAGTACTTGTCGTAATATATAGGAGACCCAGACATGACTACACAGTACAGCCTTAGTTCTTGTCCTAATATACAGGGGACCCAGACATGACTACACAGTGCACCCTTAGTACTTGTCCTAATATACAGGGGACCCAGACATGGCTACACAGTGCAGCCTTAGTTCTTGTCCTAAAATATAGGGGATCCAGACATGACTACACAGTGCACCGTTAGTACTTGTCCTAATATACAGGGGACCCAGACATGACTACACAGTGCACCGTTAGTACTTGTCGTAATATATAGGGGACCCAGACATGACTACACAGTGCACCGTTAGTACTTGTCGTAATATATAGGGGACCCAGACATGAGTACACAGTGCACCCTTAGTACTTGTCGTAATATATAGGAGACCCAGACATGACTACACAGTGCACCGTTAGTACTTGTCGTAATATATAGGGGACCCAGACATTACTACACAGTGCACCCTTAGTACTTGTCGTAATATATAGGAGACCCAGACATGACTACACAGTGCACCGTTAGTACTTGTCGTAATATATAGGGGACCCAGACATGAGTACACAGTGCACCCTTAGTACTTGTCGTAATATATAGGAGACCCAGACATGACTACACAGTGCACCGTTAGTACTTGTCGTAATATATAGGGGACCCAGACATTACTACACAGTGCACCCTTAGTACTTGTCGTAATATATAGGAGACCCAGACATGACTACACAGTGCACCGTTAGTACTTGTCGTAATATATAGGGGACCCAGACATGAGTACACAGTGCACCCTTAGTACTTGTCGTAATATATAGGAGACCCAGACATGACTACACAGTGCACCGTTAGTACTTGTCGTAATATATAGGGGACCCAGACATGAGTACACAGTGCACCCTTAGTACTTGTCGTAATATATAGGAGACCCAGACATGACTACACAGTGCACCGTTAGTACTTGTCGTAATATATAGGGGACCCAGACATTACTACACAGTGCACCCTTAGTACTTGTCGTAATATATAGGAGACCCAGACATGACTACACAGTGCACCGTTAGTACTTGTCGTAATATATAGGGGACCCAGACATGAGTACACAGTGCACCCTTAGTACTTGTCGTAATATATAGGAGACCCAGACATGACTACACAGTGCACCGTTAGTACTTGTCGTAATATATAGGGGACCCAGACATGACTACACAGTGCACCGTTAGTACTTGTCGTAATATATAGGGGACCCAGACATGACTACACAGTGCACCGTTAGTACTTGTCGTAATATATAGGGGACCCAGACATTACTACACAGTGCACCCTTAGTACTTGTCGTAATATATAGGAGACCCAGACATGACTACACAGTACAGCCTTAGTTCTTGTCCTAATATACAGGGGACCCAGACATGACTACACAGTGCACCCTTAGTACTTGTCCTAATATACAGGGGACCCAGACATGGCTACACAGTGCAGCCTTAGTTCTTGTCCTAAAATATAGGGGATCCAGACATGACTACACAGTGCACCGTTAGTACTTGTCCTAATATACAGGGGACCTAGACATGACTACACAGTGCAGCCTTAGTACTTGTACTAATATATAGGGGACCCAGACATAGCTACACAGTGCACCATTAGTACTTGTCCTAATATATAGGGGACCCAGACATGACTACACAGTGCACCATTAGTACTTGATCTAATATATAGGGAGCCCAGACATGACTACACAGTACACCCTTAGTACTTGTCCTAATATATAGGGGACCCAGATATAGCTACACAGTGCACCCTTAGTACTTGTCGTAATATATAGGAGACCCAGACATGACTACACAGTGCACCCTTAGTACTTGTCCTAAGATATAATAGACCCAGACATGGCTACACAGTGCACCGTTAGTACTTGTCCTAATATACAGGGGACCCAGACATGGCTACACAGTGCAGCCTTAGTACTTGTCTTAATATATAGGGGACCCTGACATGGCTACACAGTGCACCCTTAGTACTTGTCCTAATATATAGGGGACCCAGACATGACTACACAGTGCACCGTTAGTACTTGTCCTAATATATAGGGGACCCAGACATGGCTACACAGTGCAGCCTTAGTACTTGTCTTAATATATAGGGGACCCAGACATGGCTACACAGTGCAGCCTTAGTACTTGTCCTAGTATATAAGGGACCCAGACATGACTACACAGTGCAGCCTTAGTTCTTGTCCTAATATATACGGGACCCAGACATGACTACACAGTGCAGCCTTAGTACTTGTCCTAGTATATAAGGGACCCAGACATGACTACACAGTGCAGCCTTAGTACTTGTTCTAATATATAGGGGACCCAGACATGACTACACAGTGCACCCTTAGTACTTGTCCTAATATATAGTGGACCCAGACATGGCTACACAGTGCACCCTTAGTACTTGTCCTAATATATAGGGGCCCAGACATGACTACGCACGGCACCGTTAGTACTAGTCCTAATATATAGGGGGACCCAGACATGACTAGACAGTGAACCCTTAGTACTTGTCCTAATATATAGGGGCCCAGACATGACTACACAGTGCACCGTTAGTACTAGTCCTAATATATAGGGGACCCAGACATGACTACACAGTGCACCCTTAGTACTTGTCCTATTATATTGGGGACCCAGACATGGCTACACAGTGCACCCTTAGTACTTGTTCTAATATATAGGGGCCCAGACATGACTACACACGGCACCGTTAGTACTAGTCCTAATATATAGGGGGACCCAGACATGACTAGACAGTGAACCCTTAGTACTTGTCCTAATATATAGGGGCCCAGACATGACTACACAGTGCACCGTTAGTACTAGTCCTAATATATAGGGGACCCAGACATGACTACACAGTGCACCCTTAGTACTTGTCCTAATATATAGGGGACCCAGACATGACTACACAGTGCACCCTTAGTACTAGTCCTAATATATAGGGGACCCAGACATTGCTACACAATGCAACATTAGTACTTGTCCTTTTATATAGGGGACCCAGACATGGCTGGACAGTGCACACTTTGTACTTGTCCCAATATGCAGGTTACCCAGACATGACTACACAGTGCACCCTTAGTACTTGTCCTAATATACAGGGGACATAGAAATGGCTACACAGTGCACCCTTAGTGCTTGTCCTAATATATATGGAACCCAGACATGGCTACACACCGCACCCTTAGTACTTGCCCATTCTTGTTGCCCTGCTATGTGCCGCCACTCTGCACCCTGACATGGAAAGTACATGTGAGCAGCCACACATAGATATTTCAGGGTCTAGATGGCTTGGGTGGCACAGAATGGCACTGTGGGCCACATGTGGCCTCCAGGTGGTATGTTGTGCACCCCTGGCTTACAGTACCAGTAGAGTAACATCCTGGTTTGTGATATAAGTGCTTCCATAAGGCCGGTCCTAATATATACTTTGGTGAACACTTTGGTATTTATTACGGTTTTAGCTGTTTTTTCCTCTTTGGTTTGCTCTCATATAGTTCTAGTGTGGAGACGAGGCTACTGCCCAAAAGCTGGTAGAGAAGTCCAGGTTTCTGCAGCTTTTGTGCTCTATTGAAAGGCCTTCTTAATCTTTCCATTTCCTCTGTTAGCATACCAAGCGGGCTCTGGGCAAGCAGGGAGATTGGGCATTGGCTGTGTCTATTGGAGGTCTTTCTTATTCAAAAGAATGGGGTGACATGCAATACCAGCCACTAGCAGTGGACAAGAGGGGC
Source organism: Eleutherodactylus coqui (assembly GCF_035609145.1). Taxonomy (NCBI): domain Eukaryota; kingdom Metazoa; phylum Chordata; class Amphibia; order Anura; family Eleutherodactylidae; genus Eleutherodactylus; species Eleutherodactylus coqui. The sequence continues at coordinate 26,422,637 of NC_089847.1, read as the reverse complement.
GCTATCAATAGAAATAAGCCGTTTAAAAGTGTGAAGTTTTGACTGTACAATCTGCCACCATCCATAGTTACAGTTTATAGGTGACCCATATTAATACTCCTGTTCTGCGGTTCCTCAGACTGTAATTAAAGGGGGTTTTCCTGATGCTACAATAAAGTATTAATCTTGCCTTCCTTATATTACATGTACGACTGTGAATACCTCCACATACTTTTACTTTCTTTTTTTTTTCTACACATTTCCATGAAACTGATGGATCCTCCATTTGTTGGGTTGGTTGCTTATATCCTTGCCTTCTGGTCTGCAGCAGTTTCTGGGCTCCTATGGCGTCAATTTACACAATACACAGCATTGGCATCTCAGCCAAATTGTGAAGCCACCCACTGCATCGCCCTCTTACTCATCAAGCCCACCCACTGTATCTCTCAGCGCCATCTTGGAATCATCTGTACTTCCGTGGGGGCACATAAACACGTCCCACAATAACTTTGCAGTGCTCTGATTGGTCCTGTTATGGAATTCTCACGCATGCGCAGCAGAACCTTTTCAATGAGCATGCATGGCAAAAACCTGGATGTTTTAACTGCTCATGCTCAGTATATGTATCAACATTTCCTCGGTTGACCATTAAAAACGCCGGAAGGAGCTAGAATCTGAAGTAGAGAGGACATCAGCAGAAGCCATGAGACTGAAGGGGGCAGCATCACGTGACCGGTGGGGTGATCAGAAAATCTGTAGCAATTCTAAAATGTAAGTGTAATGCAAACTGGGCTGTTTTTAATGCTACAGTGGATTTAGTATTAGGTTTTGTGTTGTAAAACCCTCTAAAGGGATATTCCCATTTCAGCTAGTAATCCCTTATTCACAGCATTGGGGATTACTTGCCGATCGTTGGGAGTCCGAACAGTGGGAACACTACCAATCCAGAGAAATCAACCCCAGTGGGCCAAAAAATGTTAAGTGAGGGTGGCCGAGCATGCGCAGCATTCACTTCCTTGGGACAGATGGAGGTAGCAGAGTTCAAGCACTTGGCAATCTGGGTCAATTCTCATTAATGTCACAGTGGTGCGCATGTGCAGCCACTACTGTCAAACTTCAGGGATGTCTTGGGGACAATTTCTCTGGATCTATGAAGGTCCCAGTGGTCACATTCCCACCAATCTGCAGACCGGCCTGTGGATAGGGGATAACTTGCCGAGATGGAAATATCCCTTTAAGTCAGTAGGCCAGGACTGGGACCATAGCCTGCAGATACCTCACACTTAGGCCTCATGTCCACGGGGAAAATCAGATCCGCTGCAGATTCTACATGTAGAATCTGCAGCGGGTCCCTCCTGCCCCGCGGACATGAGCGCCGAAAATAAGAATTTAAAAGTATTTACCATCCGGCGCGGGCGGAGAAGATCAGCTGTTCCTCACGGCCGGATCTTCATTTTCGGCCGGCGGATGAATTCCTGACGCCGGCGGCACGTCGCCGGCACGTCGCCGACGTGCCGCGCGCATGCGCCGGGCACATCCGCCGAGCCGAAGCAAGGAAGATGCGGCCGTGAGGAACAGCTGACCTTCCCCGCCCGCGCCGGATGGTAAATACTTTAAATTCCTATTTTAGGTCTCCCGCGGATCCGGACGGCTTCCATAGGCTTCAATAGAAGCCCGCGGGAGCCGTCCCCGCGGGAGACCCGCACGAAAATGGAGCATGGTCCGGATTTTTCCATGCTCCATTTTTTTTAAAATCCCTTTTATTGACGATCCGCGGGTATTTATCTACCCGCGGGTGGTCAATGCATCCCTATGGGATGCGGATCCGCATGCGGGAGATCCGCTGCGGATCTTAAATCATATTTTGCCCGTGGACATGAGCCCTTAGTCCTGCTTTACCTTTCTCACCTTTTAAAAGTCACGTTCAAACCTGCTGTGAACCAATGATCATGAGAATGCAGCGGTAACAAAACTCTCATGTACTTTACAATACTTCCAGTTTATTTAACACATTCAGTAAACCAACATGAAGAAACGACAGCAGTAACATCAGTGTAAGGAATAGAAGGAAATGGGCCCTCTAAAGGGAAGAAATATAACAGGTGAACGGAGATGAATAAATATGACTATTTACACGATATCCTCTATTAGACTTATCAGATACTGATGGGAAGCGATGGAACGTTGGTCCACCGATAGCACCTTGTGAGTCGGCTCTCGGTCCCCCATAATGGTGCAGCTGGATTTATATCCTATGTTTTCCCATATAGTGAAGCCACTTAGTTCCTCTTGCATTAAGCTGGCGGCTGCTCTTAGATTGGCGCACATCATCCCTTTTTAAAATGTCTTCCTGCATTATAAGGCACAATGTAACGGCGCCGTTCTTCTGTCAAGTTGCAAGGATCTTCCTGTGATTCTCTTCATAATGCTGAATCATCTCCTCCATGTTCTTATCGGCATCTATTACCTGAAAAAGAGCGAGACCAGATGAAAGAAGAGGAAGCTGGAGATACAATACGCTCAGTCCGTGCCATTTGGGCTCTACTGACAACTCGTTCGAAGTTCCGTACTTTTACAGTTTTACTGAAGTATCCCTAAAATATTACAATGTGAGATCAGTGCCGGTCCGACCGCCGAGATCACCACCAGTCATAAGAATGAAGGAGCCAATGATGGCGATAGGGCTGAGCTGCAATACCCAACACTGCCAATAGAGGAGAACAGAAATGTGTCTACACTATAAGGGGCAGCAGCACTCCTACAGGTATCTTGGCCCTCCATTCTTGTGATCAGTAAGGGTCACAGCGATTGGACCTTCTTCCCACCCAGACTGACAGATCACTCCCAGATTGTGTATAGGGAGAGAAATGTCTTTTTGGCCAGTTCAAACAGGTAAACGTAGACTAGCCCCGCCCCCGTGACTCTTGTCCGTGTTCCTGGAAGCTTTTTAAAGCATATATATGTGCAGGGTTAAATAACAAAGCTTACATTCCTGTGTGAATATGCTAAAGGGGTGGAAATGAAAAGTACTTTGAAGGGGTTTTCCAGGTCTTCAAAAAAATGTACGGGCTTAAAATAGCGGAAAATAAAGAAAATATATTTAATATTATTTAAAGTCCGAGAAAACCCTTAGAAAGTTGCAAAACTTCATTATGCAACAATTAATTCTAATGATTTGTTTATATTTCTGCTCGTTGAGGCCTTAGTCAGACGGGTGTTTTTTCGCGCGATTTGCGGATCGCATGACGGATGCGCATCCGCAAATCGCGGGACCGGTGCGCGCAAGTCGCCCGCAAATCGCCCGAAAATCTGCTCCTAGCCGCGTTTCAATTAGCCGCCTCCATTTAAAGCAATGCGCTGCAGGCGAGCCCGGGATGAATTGTCGGTAAGGGCTTAAATATATAAGCCCTTCCCTGCAATCCATCCTAAAATGTGTTAAAATAAAAAAAAATTGTATACTCACCTTCTCCCGGCAGCCGGAGCTCCGCCCGGCCGTCCAGCAGTGGGTGTGAAGGGGGTGTGAGTCAGACCTGCCCCCTGATTGGCTCAGCGCTGAGCCAATCAGAGGCATGCCTCACTCACACCCATTCATGAATTCATGAATGGATGTGAGTCAGACCTGCCCCTGATTGGCTCAGCGCTGAGAGGCAGCAGTCACTCACCCATTCATGAATTAATGAATGGGTGTGTGAGTGAAACCGGCCTCTGATTGGTCAGGGCTGTGACCAATCAGAGGCAGATCATTCAGCAGGCGGGGATTTTAAAGCCCCGCCGGCTGAATAGTGCCGAGAAGCAGTTCAGGAGAACTGACAGCGGCCGCGGCTGGACTCCGGCTGCAGCGGAAAGGTGAGTATACAATTTTTTTTTATTTTAACACATTTTAGGATGAATTGCAGGGAAGGGCTTATATATTTAATCCCTTCCCGACAATTCACCCCGCGCACGCCGGCAGCCCATTGCTTTCAATGGAGCGGCTGTATTGCCGGCTCCATTGAATTCAATGGGCAAACATCGTTCTTCTCTGTTACAGCTGTGGCAGAGAAGAATGATTTGTCTTCTATATGTTCTCAATGGGGTCGGCGCTGCTGCCGCCGGCCCCATTGAGCGCATATAGAGAAGAGAACAGGAATCGCAGATCGCAGATAGGTGCGATCTGCGATTCTTTGTTCTATAATTTATCGGACGAGCGCATAAAAAGCGCTCATGTGTCCGATACCATTGCAAAGCAATGGTTTTATAAAATCGCACATCGCATGCGCATGCGGAAATCGTGGCTAAAAACGCCCGTCTGACTAAGGCCTAAAGGTGTATTACAGTTTTATCATATAGTGGTTGGTTGATACTAAAGTATCGTAGTATATTGTACAAGGAATTAGTTGCTCGTTAGTACAAGGTCCTGTATGGACTTAACCCTTTCCAATCCACTGTCTGACCTTTGAAGACATTATGATTTAAGGCTGTACAGCTCCTATGTTGTAAGACGTCCGTCAGGGTTCTCTTACTGTATATTGCCAGCCTCTCTGCTGACACAGCCTATCCAACGTGTCACCTCATGTAGTACTGGGTTTAGCCAGCAGATAGCGCCATTGTATAATGGCAGAAAAAGAGTAAGCCCCCTAGGAAAACCAGGATAGAAATTGGATTGGAAAGGGTTAAAAGGAAAGTTAAAAAAAAGATTTTTTTTTTATTAATTAGCAAATGTAAAGCCCTGCCCACTGTGACAGCAGAAAAATCTATCACTGCAGCGCACCACGATTATGAATGTCTAGATCTTGAAACATGTGGCACGGCGCAGCAGCCGCTGGGTCAGTCATGCAGAACTTCTTACAAATGGTTCATTCCAGCACCCATGAATATTAGCACTGCTTTATTTAAGGAGTACCTGCACGATCACCGGGGCTCTCCGGCTCCATCGGGCATTTTTGACTTTTTCCGGCAACAGAAGATGGCCCCATATAGCCTCATATAGCGCTTGTAGATATTCCACTGCTGGGAGGAGCCTAAAACAGCTGACAGAGCAGAAGACACTGGGACCTCATTAGGCTTTATAGCCATTTGTATCGGGATGGTGGGGGTTCCCTTCCCCGTGTGAACATGCCATGCCTGCGCAAATACAGTAAAGTACGCAGGCATGTGTGCGCTCACTGCATTGTGCGGAGGGGAGCGTATTTGTGCATATGCTCATCTGAAGGAGCCCTTACATGGGTTGACTATCGTTTGACTAGACTGAATACAAACTATAGTCGTCCTGCTTGAACACGGCCACCGGCAAGGTCATCAGGGATGATTTGCTCACTGGTCATTTCATTTCCGCTCACCTAAAACATAGTCACTGATTGATCAAAAGTCATCGGGTGTAAAGTCGCACTAGAGCGAATTATGAACAAATTTGAATGGAGATCCCCTCTACAAACAATATTTTGTATGACTGCTGTTCATACACTTTTTCTGAGTGATGAGCTGAGTAATAGTTGCTCCGTGTAAAAGGGGCCTTGTATTGTTTGATATTGGGAAGTCATCATATTTACCCAGAGACCAGGAACTATTACTTACCCCCTATTGATTGATAGATTTTTTAGGCCACCCCCCGCTCTCTACCTGCAGGGTCCTCATCTTCTACTCACTAGCTTACGGCACTCTCATCGTATCCAACCACACAGACCAGAGCAACTACGGACTAGCTGTGGGACCGTCTGACATGGTTATTAGCAACGTAATATTGTGTTTCCCTGAAAATAAAACCCTGCCATATTAATTTTTGCCCCAAAAGAGGAGCTAGGTCTTATTTTCAGGGAATTTCTTATTATACTTACCTAACAAATTCTATCCAGGCTCCTCCCACTGCTCTTTGGAGTCCCGATGATCCGCGCCATGGCATTGATTGGCCAATTCATTAATCTTGCCTACACAATGCAATGGCTGTGATTGGTTCTTCGACCACTGTTCAGCCAATCAATGCAGCGCTCGAGAGCCAATCACAGCCATTGCTTCTTGGAGGTGAGATTTATGAACCCCGTAAACAGAAAGTGATCTTCCGTGGGCGAACGAGGACTGCAGAGCTCCAGACAGCAGCAGGAGGACTTGGACTGAGCCTGCTAGGTAGGTATTCCTTTTTTTAATGTAATGCAGCTAGGGTTTATTTTTGGAGTATGGCTTATATTTCAAGCCTCCCCAAAAATCTGGCAAAATCAGGGTAGGGCTTATTTTCAATGTAGGTCTTATTTTCGGGTGAAACACCAACAGCATCTCCATGTCCCGGACTTACTGACTGCACACACTGCAGAACTGTTGGTACCAAAGTTCTGCAACAATGTATAGTGCAATGTAAATGAATCACAGTGGAAAAATCTGCAGCAGAAAACAGACATGCAGCCGATTTTCAAATCAAACACAAACACTAAAATCCACATGCAGATTTTGCTGCAGATTAAGGCCTCATGTCCACGGGGAAAATCAGGCCCGCCGGGGATTCTCAATGTAGAATCCGTAGCGGGTCCCTCCTGCCCCGCGGACATGAGGCCTAAAAATCAGAATAAACTCATCTGCTCCGGACAATGCGGATCTTCCTTCGCGGCCGGATCTTCTTTTGTTCGGCCCGGCGGATGTGCGCGGCACGCTCTGGCATGCCACGCGCATGCGCCGGGCACATCCGCCAGGCCGAAGAAAGAAGATCCGGCCCTGAAGAAGGGAAGAACCGCATCGCCCAGAGCAGGTGAGTTTAATTCTGGTATGGGTCTCCCGCGGATCTGGACGGCTTCCATAGGCTTCAATGGAAGCTTGCGGGAGCCGTCCCCGCGGGAGACCCATACGAAAATGGAGCATGTCGCGTTTTTTTTTCCCGCATGCGGATCCGCGCCTGACGGGAAAAATGACATCCGCAGGTATTTAACTACCTGCGGGTGTCCAATGCATCCCTATGGGGCGCAGATCCGCGTGCGGGAAAAACGCTGCGGGTTTTAAGCCCGTGGACATGGGGCCTTACACTTCTGATTATTTCTGTCCCCCCAGCTTGCAGTCTTCCTGCTTCTGGTGAACTATACCATCTGTCCGCTGCCATCTGGGGAAATCTTCCAGGGCTTAAACAGACGGGCGCATGCGCAAAAACACTCGCCGCTATGGAGCGTATTAGAACATGAACCAGTGGAAAGTCTTTTTTTTTAACTGTTCAAACTCCACGCCATTGGGCCTGCGAGAAAAAATAAAGCTGAAAGATAAGGCGAGTTCTATCTTTTCTCGCGCGTGGTAATATCTCACGAGAATTACGCTAGTCAAAATGAAACCATGGAAATCAATGATTTTGTTTTGTCACTTTTTGCGTCTGCAAAAAGCTCCACAAACACGGCCATCTGTTTAAGCTCTCAATAGTGTGAGACGGTGACCGGCAAGGTGCTGGAGGGCAGGTATATATCGCCTAGGATGCTCTCCTATGCTGCTTTGGGGAGCGCTTGGGCAGATACGTGCCACCGAGCAGCCTGGGCTCGGTGGAGGAAGCCGGCAGTATAGTGTTAGTAGCATTAAGCTACTAACACGTTGTAGTAAGTAAGTGGCTCCAAGCCGCATAATCCGGGCCGGCTTTTCCTGGAGTGACCAAAGTGAAGGGTGGGATGGTCACTCCCACGTACCAGGTGGGGCTGGTACCAGGCCTTATAAAGCCTGGGCCTACAGGGCCAGGGGGAGAGCTGAGACCTCTGCAGGTCTGAGAGTCCTGGCTGGCTGTGTGCAGGAGCCATTTTGATTACCAGTGTGTAGACAGGAACGCTACATGTTTAGTAAGTGCTCAGACGAGCAGGATTTCCTTTATGTTTGCCTGATGTTAAGGCCTGTCTTTTGCTTTTGTTTGCTTGGAAATAAACCCAGGCCAAGCCTGGACTAAAGACTTTATCCTATGTGTCACTGTCTCTGACTGCTCATGCCCAGGTTGCTACCGATCCTAAACGCTAATCCCTCACAATAGGAAGAAAGTGTTGATGTTAAATTTGTACGTCTGCTAAATGGTTAAAAAAAAATATATATATATATATCTTAGCAAAAATGTGTCCAGTATGTTTGCACATATTAGATATATTACAATTGAAAATGTAAAAAAATGACAATTAAAAAAAAAAAATTCCCAATTTTGGCGCTTTTAATAAATATACACAAATTCTATCGGACTATTTTTACCACCTAAATGAAGTACAACATGTGGCGAAAAAACAGTCACTTGGATATGCAAAACCTTTATGGAGTTATTCTATCTTAAAGTGACACATGTCAGATTTACAAAATTCCTGTTCCCTTCCCGCAACAGGGCGTAAACTTACGTCCTGTGGATAGCGCGAGATCACATATGATCCCGTGCTATCCCACAGCGGGAGCCAGCTGTCAGTCACAGCCGGCCCCCCGCTGTTAACCCCTTCCCTGCCGCGATCTAAGTAGATCGCGGCAGTGAAAGAGTTCACAGAGGGAGCGCGCTCCCTCTGTGTCTTTGGCCGGCTCTCGCGATGTTATCGCAAGAGCCCGGCCTGTCGCAATGGCAACAGGATGCCAGACTCTAGCGTCCTGTGTTGCCAGAGCCTGAGATCGCTGTATAAGTGATAAGGCATGGCAGGGCAGTAGCCCTGCCATGCCTTATCACAGCGATCAATAGGGCTGTGGTAAAACTCCCCCAGGGGGACACAAATGTTGTAAAAAAAAAAAGATTTAAAAAAATGAATTAAAAAAATGTAAAAAAAGTAAAAAAAAACCTTTTTTATGCTTTTTCTCCGATTAGCATAAAAAAAGGTGAAAAAAACATTAAAACCCAACATATTTGGTATTGTCGCATCCGTAACGACGCGTACAATAAGTTGAACATGCTTTTGACTGTGCATGGAAAAAAGCGTTAAAAAAACCCTAAAAAACTGAGGCAAAATGCTAATTTTTAGCACTTTGCCTCACTAAAAACGCAATAAAATTGATCAAAAAAGCCTTATGTACCCCAGCATAGTGCCAATTATAACTACAGCTCGTCTTGCAAAAAATAAGCCCTCATAGAGCTCCGTACATCAAAAAATAAAAAAGTTGCAGGACTTTGAATGCAGCGATTTAGAAAAAAAAAAAAGATTTCCAAAAAAGGGTTTTTATTGTAGAAAAGTGGAAAAACTTTAAAAAAATGTAAGAGTTTTGGTATCGTTGTAACCGTACTGGTCCGCAGAAAAAAGGGAATGTCTTATTTATGCTGCATGATTAACGCTGTAAAAAAAAATAATCTATGGCAGAATTGATGCGTTTTCTCTCCCTGCTATCATTAAAAAAAAAAAATAAAACTTTTACAATATAGTCAATGTACCCAAAAATGATGGCGATAAAAACTACAGTTCGCCACGCAAAAAACAAGCCCTCATTCGGCAGCGTCGACGGAAAAATAAAAAAGTAATGACCTTTGATAAACGGAGAAGAAAATCCACCAAAAATCGTTGCGTCCTTAAGCCCAAAATAGGCCATGTTATTAAAGGGTTAAGGCGCAAACAGGTTTGTTCACTAAGGGTTTAGAATCCCATTAATTTCTAAGGTGTTTCCATATTTTTGTCCACCCCTGTATGTAACAGACGTTATACACTGTATATAAATAAATGGATATCGGCTCCCTTTTAATGAATGCAAATGAGATTGGTTGCTACGGGCAAATCTGCTGGTTCTGAAATATGTAAATCAGTTTGCATTGGATATTAGCCGGCGTTGGACGAGCGCGGTCACCAGGTGATCCACGAGCGCTGCGTAGCTGATGCCCATCACATTCTGCCGCTCTCTCCTAATGTAATGCGACGTGTATTAGGAGAACACAGGGGAAGCTGACATATTTTGGGCAGTAATATTTTGGCATAAACCGCACTAATGGAGGAGTGTGAGGAAATATGTTTAATATCAGGAATTGGCGCCAGACGTGATTAGCGCTCGCGGTTTGAAGGAAGTGACAAATGCCTTTTGACAGCTTCCTTATCTTGATGTACTTGTCTGCTGGAAATAATGTGCGGATAAAAAGGGAGATTTCCCAAAAACCGTGTATTCTCCAGGAGACACTGAAATACAGAGAAATGTGACAACTTCACGCGACGCTCGGGATATATGATTGTATTACAAGCACAAATAAGAAGTCGGGGGAGTTGGTGCCAGGATCAGGTAGCCTGGGCAGTGCCAAGTTTCTATGTATTTCCGAGCAGATGTTCCGGAGGCGCCGTATTTTCTCATCTGTAGAAATTAATTTACAAGTTGCTACAGGTGCGAGGAGCCGGATTATTCCCAGAGCTGCAGGAGATAGACACATGGGGGAAGGGGGGGAGGGAGAACGGGGCAGGTACACAGCAGCCAATCAGATTACAGCTCTGTGGAAAATTAGGAATTAGATATGATTTGTTGCTATAAGCATCTACTTCAGCTTACGGTCGCCTGCACGCTGCCAGGTCAGATTGCGCATGCAGAATCCGACCCTGTGACCGGTCGGCGACCCCAACATACCTGTCTGCCGCCTTCTAATCTGTTCTGCGGATGTGCCGGCTGGCGCATATGCGCGGTACAGATTGTGCCGCGCCATCGCTAGACGATGACGCAGACCTTTCCGCTTGTGGACGGGTCGCGGGGCGGACAGCTTCCATTGACTTCAATGGAAGCTGTCCACACGGAAGCCACACAGAATACTGCGATTTCTTCTCCACGAGCGGAAAAATGCAATCGATTTCCGCTCGCGTAGAGGAAATCGCGTTTTGCCATAGCATGCTATGGGCGGTATTTGCCGCAATGCTAATCCACCTGTGTGCAGCCGACCTTACATAGGTGTTGGTGTATATACAGGTCCTGTTCTTGTAGCACATATGCAGGGTCCTATAAATGGGGTGGGACATCCATATATTGTCCAATGGGACTTGCTTCAGAGAAAAGTCATTCAAAGCGCGAAAAAGTTGCGTTAAGGCGCGCGCAATTGCGCTTACGCTCATGGGACGCCGGCCTTGGGGTGTGATTAAACAGGACGGAAATGCTGATGGAATGTCCGCAGTCAAAAGTCACAAAATTTAGCATCCAAAATACCATCACCTGACCAGCGGCGCTGCGCTCAGTATCGGGTGAAGGAGCGCGCTGACAGACGATGACATCAGAGGTGAGCGCCAGATCATCTTACATCAGCTGCGGGATCACACTGACATCGAGTCAAAATCCGATTTTTGAATCAGAATCTGCAGATGTTGAATATGTTTTGGATGTTCTGCTGCGGACATTCCGCAACAATTCCACCCCGTGTAAACATATTCTTAGGCCGGCTTCACGCGACCGTAAGCGTATCTATGCGCACATTAGCGCCGCACGTTTGCGCTGTAGGCGTTGCATTTTTGTGAGCTTCTGTAATTATTTTGCAGTATTTTTTCCATGTCCTGCATGTTTGCGCCCGCAAAAAAGCCCACAAGCACGCTGCCGCTGATTTCAGTAAGTGGTTTAGAGTAATTAGTTTAAGGGCTCCGTATGCGTACAAACCCTCGCGAGAGCATTACGTGATTGCGCTGTGAATGGAGTGCCAGCACGTGTGTATTCACCCATTCTACTGTTCTTTTTTGCGCTCCTGGGCCCGTTCACATCAAACCAGCAGGGCAGCCTAATTAGTCCTCAATGCTATCTGTTAGCAGCGTGAAAGCGATTTTGTGTGGACAGAGTGCACATCTGCGTACCCCCATAGACTCCTATAGTGCCATGGGTGCGCACATCACAAAAACAGAGCATGTCGCATTTTTCTCACGAGCACACTGAAAGTGTTGGAGGCCATTGAAATCAAAGGGTTCTATCGTCAGCGGTTTGTGAGAGCGATTTTGCATGCGCAGAAGTATGCGCAAAACCGCCCATGTGCAGGAGCCCTAATGCGTGCGCAATACACACAAAAATAGAATATACTGAACGGAACCCATCGAAATCAATACGTTCTACGCACTGCGTATAGTGCACGCTGATGTTGCACGTGTTATGCGTAGTTTAAATGCCTTTGCGTAAATAAGCGCCGAAGCTGGTGTCACACGGGCATAAGCGCATTTAGGGTGGCCACATACGGGTGTAAGCACATATACGCTTGCTATCGCGAGTCATATATGCACTATGCAGGGCACACGATTGCGAGCTATTGCGCCCAGATTGGTGATTTTACTGTACTTCATTGCACCACTGGAACCACTCACATTGGCGCGCTCCCAGCAGCGCCATGTTTCAGTAGGTGGGCCAGCGGGTCAGCTGATTTGTAAGTGGTTCAGGGACTCAGTAGGCGGGTCAGCTGACCTAGTAGGCGCTGGAGACATCATTTAACCCCGCAAAACCATGCAGTTCCATGCTCGATTTCATGCAGATAGGGGCTTCAGTGCGCAATTGCGCCTGAAAATAGAGCATGTCGTGTTTTTTTGCCCATGCTCAAAATGCGCACATATGAAGCAACCCATTGAAATCAATAGGTTCTATTTGCTGCCCATTGCAGGCGCAGATTTTGCGACGCGGCGAGTACGTTTACGCCGTATGAAGCCGGCCTTACCCAAGTTTCCCTTTAATATCGAGCAGAGAAACAACAAGATAAGTAATTGTACCGCTTTTTGTCAAATATCCTCCCTGTATTTTATGTTTTTAATTAAAAATGTTTTAGAGCTTCAATATCACTATTAGTAGTCGCTCACTAAATAATTACCGGCCGTTATTTGTACAAGTATTATATTAAAGCATAACGTTTGCTTCCCTCTCGAACAGTAAAGCTCAGCAGGTGACGCTCTCAGATCTGGATGAGATAATAGCACGAGGAGATATATAATGCACTAAGTGCGTGATATGTATATTTGCTCCAATTTGGAACAATCATAAAGCTGCCTCTCATTAAAGGGTTAAGAATTAGGTGTCTTGATTGAGTCTTGTGTCTTTCTTTGTATTGCCTACTCTGCAGCACTGAATGAGTTAAGTGTCTGGTATGCAAGCTGACTGTCTGGAAAATGTATCTTTTGTCTGTCATGTGACCAAGTCTAGATATATGTTTGCGAGATGTTGCAAGGGTGGTCCAAGTTCTGTTTGTCTGGTGCTAGTGAGAGGAGGACAAGGCAGCTGTCTGTGGGTACCTCCAACCCACAGACACAGAATGGAGGAGGCCGAGAGGATGGGCTGGTGAAAGTTGGGGACTACTGCTAGAAGTTCTGCAGCGTGTTTCCGTCCGTAAATGTAAACCGGAAGGTATAGAGAGAGACAAGTGTGGTATCAGGCCAGGACCTACAGATAACTGTGACTGTGGTGTCTCCTGTCACCTCGTGAGTTATCCCGGTCATGTCACTTCTCAAGAAGCTGCGGAACTATTTCTGTTTCTGAAGTTAAGTAAAACGACCAGTTGCCCGTCTGTTTCCGGAGGCTGTGTCTTAAATAGTCCCTATGTGTGTGTGGATTTACTCCGTCACCTAGGAATTCCCCCACGGAAGCTGCACGGGAGAGGATTTACTCAGGAATCCCCCACTGTGGATGAAACGGTGGCTTCACGAGACAAAACAGGACCTAAGGTAAGCCATTATTTGGGTTCCCCATTTATTAACCTGCTCTCACCCCTTGGACGTGTCACCGGTTACCCTCCGGATGGGAGACAGTGGGGCCATCGTGACAAGGCCCAAACTGTACCCTGCTGCCTCCTAGGCCGTGGCCCGATCCTCGGTCACTGCATTGACTTCAAATAGGGGGCACTGTAAAGGCATTGTTCCATATTGTTATTTGCATATTTCCCAGAGGAGCATGCATGGCCTTATAAGCCTCCACACAACTTCTAGGTGCTCTACCTAAGGAGAAATCATACCCTTCCCAACTCACTTCATAGGACTCTCCTGGCGCTAGCCAGTAAACCTACTGCACACTGATGAGGGGTAAAAAACTAGAAATAGTCTGCCAGTGCATGGTTTATCTTTTCCTTCTGGAGAAGACTCTGGCTTTGGCTTATATTCCCAGTAATTACAAGACCTGTGAAAAGGTCTGACATTGACTTGCAAGAAGGCTACCTTCTAATAGGTGGCACTGTAGAGACATTGTACCATCTTCGCATTTGCCTATTTCCCAGAGGAGCATGCATGGCCTTATAAGTTTTCTCACATCTTCTAGGTGCTCTCCCTAAGGAAAAACCATACCCTCCCTGACTCAATGGGATCATTGAAAGAAAGTCCCAAAAAACTCAGTGGTCCACCAAACCTGTTTGGGGCTGCCTCTCATTGGAGCGATCAAGCTGGGAATTATAAATGCCTTCCAAGAACCCCTGGGCCATCTTAGAACAGGGGGACACCTTGCATCTGAGTTGTTAGATCAAGGGAACATCAGGGAATTGAAGTGGCATGTCGTGTCACTCCCAAGTCTCTGAGAGCTGGTCATATATGTGGGTTCAATTCCCATCAGTTGAGAGCAACATTTTGCCATAACAGTGTAGAGGGTATGGCAACAAAATGCATTACAGTCTGTGAGTTGATCAATGGGCATCAGTCCTGAGTACAGATCGGTGCACAAGGAGCTGCTGAAGAGTCCTCAGGAGATCCGGCTGTGCAAGTGTAGTGGGTGGAAGGATAGAGACGTGGAATTCAGGATATGCTTGTAATGTTAAAATCGCAATTTACCGCAAGTCTATGTGACAGCACCCAACAGCGACAAGTCTGTGTGACAGCACACCCCACAGCGACAAGTCTATGTGACAGCACACCCGACAGCAAACAGCACAGCGACAAGTCTATGTGACAGCAAACAGCACAGCGACAAGTCTATGTGACAGCAAACAGCACAGCGACAAGTCTATGTGACAGCAAACAGCACAGCGACAAGTCTATGTGACAGCACCCCCACCCCACAAGAAGTCTATGTGACAGCACCCAACAGCGACAAGTCTATGTGACAGCACACCCCACAGCGACAAGTCTATGTGACAGCACACCCGACAGCAAACAGCACAGCGACAAGTCTATGTGACAGCAAACAGCACAGCGACAAGTCTATGTGAAAGCACCCCCACCCCACAAGAAGTCTATGTGACAGCACCCAGCAGCAAGTCTATGTGACAGCACCCCCACTGCAAAAAGTCTATGTAATAGAACCCCCACCCCCCCGTGCGCAGTGACAGCCCGCCCGACACCCGCACCCCCCCTCGCCCCGGGTGCTAAGTGACAGCCTGCCCGACTCCCGCACCCCCTCCCCAGTGCAAAGTGACAGCCCGGCCGACTCCCGCCCCCCCCCCCCCCCATGCAAAGTGATAGCCTGCCCGACTCCCATAGTCTCACTGCTCTTACAGTAAAGAACCCTCTTCTATGTTGGTGCAGAAACCTTCTTTCCTCTAGATGAAGATAACACCCCCTTGTTACAGACCTGGGTAAAAATGGATGACGGGAAAGTCCTACACAATTTCTTGCCAACTAATAGCCAAGGCAATGGAAACAACCAGGATGGGACCCCATCGCAACGGCAAGGTCTACCTCTATCGTACTACACCTTTCACTGAAGCCACACTCAGTCTATTTTATCCTGTTTCTATGTAGAATATTGGTCTCCTATGTTGCCTAGCAACACAATTCGCTGTCACTTATGCCACAGTGAGCATCTTGGGATATGTAGTTCAGTGACAGTAGCGAAGGTTGCGTCTCCCTGCGTTAAACGAGCCTCTAATAAGACGGATGACTGTTATTTTATCCCTAACATCAGTAAAAAGAGGATGTATGGGAGCAGAGGGACATTTTTCATGCTGTTCTTCTTTTGGCTTTTATGAAGTTCCTTTACTGTCATCTTCGATTAAGATTGTGCTTTGTCCCCATTTGACCCTTTTTTTTAAACACCTGGGCATTTTATGTGCCAAGCTTGCAGCCTGGATAATACTGCATGCATCACAGACACGCATGCTAAATCACCGTAATATATGGGAGACGCGTGATAGATTTGTGGACATCTGCGGCTGTTTTTATGCTCGCTGACGGTTACTTTACGGGAAACATATCATTGCATTTTACAGGGAGGGATAAATCCACAAATAGCGCCGTCGCTTTATGCTTTGTTTTTCATGCAGAGGACGGATGGAGAATCAGAAGAAAAGACTGAACTGACAATTTATTCTTTCCCTACTTAACAAGGCTTAATGATGTGGCTTGGAGGAACAACCAGATCACTGCTTCGGGAATGGAGCAGCCGACACTTTAGTTAATAGCAATCTTAATTCTTTCCCCAGTGATGCAAAATGAATTGAAGAGACCTGTACGGTCCATGCGGTGGTGATGACACTTTCTACTCGTGTGGTTGGGAATCAGAGCTGCAAATGACTGGCGCCGGGGGGAATTATGGGCATTGAGCCCCATTCAATTTTGTTGCAGTGCCAATTACATAGTTTATGAAAACCTACGAATATTGTATAGAAAGTGTAGGTAAAGTAGGTGGAGCAGTTCTTACTAAATGTGGACATTTGGCAGAATGATGATTATTCAGGTGACCAGGTTAAATGTCACCTTATACAGGATTCTCTTTTGTGGCCACCGATCGTAAGAAAAAAAAAACAATATACTCTACATTTAGCTGGCAGACGGCCTGCCTGTATTCTGTTAGTGCAGAAAGCCGCAAGATAGTAGCAGACCCACGTCATTGGAGTTCAGTGAATAAATACTAGACAAAGCTTGTAACATAATTACAGTTCCAGAACCAAGCTCATAACATGAATACAGCACCAGAACCATCCTCAGTACATAGATGCAATTACAGAACCAAGCTCATAACATAAACAAAGCACCAGAGCCGCTTGAGTACATAAACACAGCGCCAGAACGAAGCTCATAACATAAACACAGCACTAGAACCAAGCTCATAACATAGACACAGCACCAGAACCAAGCTCATAACATAAATACAGCACCAGAACCAAGCTCAGTACATAAACACCGCACTAGGACAAATCTTCTAACATAAATACAGCACCAGAACCAAGCTCAGTACATAAACACCGCGCTAGGACAAATCTCATAACATAAACACAGCACCAAAGCCACTTGAGTACATAAACACAGCACCAAAACCAATCTAATAACATAAATACAGCACCAGAACCAAGCTCAGTACATAAACATTGCACTAAAACCAATCTCATAACATAAATACAGCACCAGAACCAAGCTCAGTACATAAACACTGCACTAAAACCAATATCATAACGTAAATACAACACCAGAACCAAGCTCAGTACATAAACACCGCACTAGGGCCAATCTCATAACATAAACACAGCACTAGAGCCACTTGAGTACATAAACACAGCACCAGAACCAAACTCCTAACATAAACACAGCACTGGAACCAAACTCATAACATAAATACAGCACCAGAGCCACTTGAGTACATAAACACAGCACCAAAAACAAGCTCCTAACATAAACACAGCACTAGAACCAAACTCATAACATAAATACAGCACCAGAATGAAGCTCAGTACATAAACACCGCACTAGGACCAATCTCATAATGTAAATACAGCACCAGAACCAAGCTCAATACATGTACACAGCACTAGAGCTAGGCTCATAACATAAACACCACACCAGAATCAAGCTTATAACATACAGTACCAAAACTAAGCTCATAGCATAAATAAAGCCAAAATCAACCTCAGTGCATAGATACAATACCAGAACCAAGCTCATAACATAAATACAGTAGCAGAACTAAACAGTTATGTTGTGTGGGTGGCGATAGGCTGCCAGTCGTGTCTCAGAACATCAAAGGGGAGGAGCCAGAGCCAGGAGGATGATGATTCATATAGCTCCCCAAGATGCTGACACATGGAAAAAGGTTATCTAGCAGAGCCGACCTAAAGGAGGCAACGACCGCCAGCCTTTATCCCCACCCTCCTTATTACAAACTGGTGGCTGGTGCCCTGTGAGACCATGCAACCAACTGTCAGCCCCTGACTGGAGGGTCATTAACTATAATCATTATGTCTGTGATACTAAATGATTACTTCTGACCAATGGAAAAGTGTTCATCATTGTACATGTAAGCAAAAGCTCCGTTACCAATTGGCATCCTAATATGTAGGAACGCTGATCGAATGTCAAGCAAATGCTCTCTAACTAGCTTGAACCTGTCACATTGAATATGTGCTATATACAGGTAGCATGTTGTAGAGCAGGAGGAGCTGAACGGAATATGTAATATTGTGGGGAAAGATTCAGTAGAACCTGAAATAATTTTATGCAAATCTAAGCTTCCTTGGGATTATGAGTCTAGTGGGCGGTCCTACTTAACCAAATAGACCCGCCCACTGGACTCATAAACCCAGGGGGGAGCTTGGATTTACAGGAAATAATTCCAAGTTATACTGAATACTTACCCACAACATTATATATCATTCTGTTCAGCTTTTCCTGCTTTATAGCCTGCTGTCTGTAGAAAGGATGGCCTGTTCAATGTGACAGGTTCCCTTTAAGGTATCCAACCTGGACTCGTCATTGTGTAAAGTCCAGTGACATGATACAATGCTAATAATGAGTAAAGCAATGGGAGATAGAAGCATGTACTATACACCCTACCATACACGATGTCCACCAGATGTATGAATTTATCATCTACCCACACCGCAGACGAATTCCTCTAGACAGCTAAATATAAACTCATTAACTGCTGAAATCACATTAGCACCCACAAGTTTATTAGTATCATGAATTCACCACCTGCTTTGATGCTTTCAAGGGTTTTTCCTATCCCGATAAGTGATTTAAAAAATATGGCTAACTTTGACACATTGTATATATTCCATATAAAAACCACTTATTGCCTTCTTCCAGTTGTCCCCCAGCTCCTATGTTATCTCGCCATGAACTGGGATTACTTCCATGCTTGACTTCTGCTCATGTCACTTCCCTCTCCGCTCAACTCCAGTTCCTACCGGCCTTAGTGCTGGCTAAAGCTGACCCCAGCACGCTCAGGAATACCTTGTACATCCCTTTCACTTCCACTGAGCATGCAGAGCTCGAATTTAAAGAAGTGGGAACTTTGCATGCTTGAAGTAAACTCCAGTGTTGGCTTCTGTCTGCCCAATCATGTAATCTATATATAAGCCTGCCGCTACCGCTCATGGACAGAACCCGGCCCGGACTGCCCTACCAGGTAGATTCCTGGTGGTCCGCTGCCTTTGATCTGATAGGGGACGCTCATACCCAACCTGTGACTTTTAAATGTATAAATTCAATACTTATATATACTGGGCCGCCACACCAAGGCTTGGATAAGGGTCAGTCCTTAAGCATGGGACAACTGTTAGGCGCTTAAGCACCACCTCTCGCCTGTCTGTTGTACATGCCGCTCTTTTCCTCCTCTTACCGGTGCCCCGGCATGGTTGTCCACTGAGCTCTTCATAAAGCTATGTGCTCTATATATATCTACGTGTTTGTGTGCATTTGTGTATACTTGTGTGCGTAAAAGTATGCCAGCTAGCAGAGGCGTAACTTGAAGCTCCTAGGTCCCAATGCAAAACCTGTAGCAGGGCCCCCAACCAGAGGCGTAACTTGAAACTTCTGGGCCCCATGACAAAACCTGTAACAGGGCCCCCAACTATAATGCTTTATTCATAGTACTGGGCTCCCTATATGGAGAGGAGAGGCCTTATGGGCCCCCTATGGCTCCTGGGCCCAGGTGCAACTCCATCCCCTATAGTGACGCCAGTGCCTGCTATGTATGTATGTATGTTAAAGAGTAGCTAGGGGTGTATATGTGTAAAAGTGTACCTATGTGTTTGTAAAGTCTTGGGAGCAGGAAAATGACACATACTGGCCAATCAGATCTATCTTATGATGGACCCAAATTGCACCATCACCATTGGAAGATTGGTCTAGCTAGCCCATCTTCATGCCATTGGCAGACGCTTCAAAGCTGCATGCAGGTGAAATCACATAGCCAGCATTAGCACACGCCGGTGGATAGAAGGTAGAGGAAGTATATTGTAAAATTTATCATGGTGTAAGATGGGTTTGGCAGTGGGTATAATGAACTAATAAAAGGGTTCAGTCTAACAGCCCTGGAATAGGCCAGCTTCACACGGACGTATTTGCGCGTGCAATACACAGTGAATAGAGTCCATTTATTTCAATGGAATCATTCGCATGAGCGCATTTTCAGCCGCAAAAAAAAGATAGAACATGCTCTATCTTTCTGCGCATTTGTGCACCAAAACGTCCCCATAGAAGTCAATGGGGGTGCGCAAATGCGCGTAGAATACGCCAGAAGATGGGTGAAACACTGTGCAATTCCACTGCAAAAAAAAAAACTCATCTGGAACTAATTAGCCATATCAATCGGTGCTTCTGTTTGCTACACGCAAAAGAACATGCCCTGCGGGCAGTAAAGATGCAGCTCATTACACGGACGGATACACGTGCAAAAAAGCCTCATCCTTAGCGCAAAACAGTTGCAAAATTGTGCTTGTACCGTGTGAAGCTGGCCTTAATATTTAAAGTCACTCTCTGGTTTCAGGACAGAATTTGCGTGCATGTTTGCATATTTTTGCAGGAGCGCAAAAAAAAAGTAAGCATCCTTCCATTGATTTCAATGGGCAATTAAGTTAAATGAAGTTTTTCAGGATGTGCTGGGAGTAGTAGTTTCCCAGCCATCTTGGATAAACAGGTTGGAGGTACTAAGCAAGACAGTACAGGCTTTTCTCGTATATTCTAATACATGACCTGGGACCGTACAGCTGCTCAGGAAAAATGAATGTGACCCCCCACACATCCCCACCCCACCACGGGTGATATGTTCCATCCAAAAACACTCCTTGTCCTTAGTTTAATATGCTACTCAAGAGAGAGGAACTGGGGGTGGCAGACATCCTACATGACTGGCAATGCTTTCGGTATTAATAATGAATCACAGCCCACAAGACGCTGAAATCTATCTTATAATGCAGCTGTTAGTCAAGCAGAAAAAGAGAAATGAAATACTAAGCTGAATATATCAACTTGATTTCTTAAAGGACTCTAATGTCAGAACTATTTGAAAGAAATTTCCTATTCTCGCTGACGGTCACTGCCTCCCACAAGATCAACACAATCATCCTCTGCTGCTGCTAATTGAATAGGAACATAAGAATTAGTGCAACACATGAAGAGGATGTTGTAGGGGCCCAGCAGCTCAGGGGGCCTCTATTAATAAAGGAACCTCTCAGATGAGGTCCCACTAGTGAGCATTGTGTTGTCATTGTGAATCTGCATGACGTGTGAGGACTAAAAGTTAGTTGTGTGAAAGTTTGGGAGTATGTCCCTTTAAAATTAGGAACTCGTACAGAGTACTGCTGAGAAGGCCTAACTGCTCTTAGACCTTGGTCCAGCTCTTGGGCAAGAGAGACGCTGTTACATTGTTCTCCTGAATAAAAGTTCCAGTTGGCAAGCACGATGAAGTGGAGGGCTGAGGCTTGGATAAGCCATGGGACCACACTTTTGCCCAGAGAGTCCTGGTCCTAGTTAACCCGGTGCCATTACCAGTGGCTGCAGCATCCTAGAACAGGAGGTTACCCCACTGTCTCCTAAGTGGCACCCTTGACCCGAGAGTGCCAAGAAACAGCTCTACCCCAACATTTGCCTGCCTACACATTTACATCTATGGCTGTATGGTGGAGACAAACTGTTCAGTTGAGAATAAAGAGTTCTGAAGCAGAAAATGTGGTGCCATGGACAAAGTTGTTGCTAGCGCCATGATGACTGTAAGCCAGCCCTGCAATAGAGCCTTCTTCCTGAGGTATGACAACCAAAAAGCCTTAGTGTTTGGCTCATCCCACTGAGTTTTGCATTCTGTGTTCAGCATACACCTCTCGGAGCGCTTACCTGGCTACCAGCTGAGCGCTCCGAGAACACCACAGTTCTCGGAGCGCGTAAATGCACTCAATGATTATGGCTCAAAAGAGGGCTTTTGAGTGAATTTTGAGCAATAATCGTTGGGTCTAAATAGGGTATTAATCATTGGAATCTGCGCCGAAATCGGGAGAGTCTGGAGCCACAGCTGGTGAGACTGGTAAGGTATTACCAGAATTTGGACTTCTAGCCCCTCATAGACCTATACCTGTTAGTAGCAAAGTGCCAGTCCCTGTCCGATTCACTTCAGATGGAGTAGGGGAGAAAAATTGAGTAGGGAAGGCAGTAGAGGTAGTGGATGATAGAGTCCAAAGAGAAAAAAGACCAAAGAGGAGACACAGAGTGAAGACCATAATAATATTTTTTTTTATTTCCTAAATGCACAGACTGCTGATGGTGGTTATGGTGAAGTAGGGCCCTTTTCCAAGTATATCATTGGCACTTCATGGAGACCCTTGTGCTGCTGTGATCATTCCCATAGTATGATTTACTGCAGTATATTTTATGCCCAACCTCATAGCAGAACCCCTGTCCTCACTATGAGAGGAAAAGTCGCTGCCTCATACAAGATCAACACACTCGTCTCCTGCTGTGATGGTCATTTCCTTGATCTGACTGACTGCAAGCTTGGCTATCTCAGTTTATGACATAACCCCTATCACAGGCAGCATCCCTACCTGCTTAAAGGGTCTCTTGACAATAAGTTGATCCCAAAGCATCCACCAACTGAGGCCCCAATTATAAGCTGTTAGCCATGGAAAACCAAGTAGCAAGTGTTCAGTTTTTCTGCAGCACCAACCAAAAGGAAAATGAAGCATTACACATTGGCTATTCCTATCAGTAGGTTGTCTGTGTAATGCTAGAAAGATACCCTGTATCTGTTCTCCACTTAATAGATAAGGATCCTGAATAGAAGAAAGGGTGTAGCTAGAGGGTAGCAGTCGGGGCATGTGCTCCGGGTGCAGCTATGACTGAGGGGAGTGATGGAACACTGTACTGGCAGTCTGCAAGTATCCCTAGCCGGCAAGAACCTACACGGGTTTGCTGAAGGATCTTTGAGACACTGGCGTAACTATAGAGGATGCAGGGGATGCGGTTGCACCCGGGCCCAGGAGCCTTAGAGGGCCCATAAGGCCTCTATTCTCTATATAGGGAACCCAGTACTATGACTAAAGCATTATAGTTGGGGGCCCTGTTACAGGTTTTGCATTGGGGCCCAGGAGCTTCAAGTTACGCCTCTGCTTTGAGATATGGTCTCATGATCATATCACGTGATCCTATCTAAAGTTCCTCAAGTATGAGCATTAGATCAGCAGAGAAAGTCCTCCACCAGTCCAATTGAAAAATAGGTGACAGCGGCAGGCTACTTGGTAGCGCTCACTGGTGAAGGGTTGCAAGGGAAATGAACTGTCAGTATAGGCAAGGGGGTAATATGTGATGTTTAAAGAAGAGCGGCTTCTCCAAAAAAGTGCCTCTTATCGGAAATCTCTCCTCCCTGGCTGTCACGGAGGGGAGCACGCACAGCGCGGAAGTGCTGTTTTCACCAGGCGCTTCCTGTGCCTGGTCCTGCTCCGCTTTCTCTCTCCAGCCACATCTTGGACCAGGAGGTGGTAGAGCTACATGGAGCTGCCATCAGCCATGCAGCACTTTCCCCTTACAGAGAAAGAAGAGGAGGAAGAGGAAGAAGAGGACAAATATGTTTTCTTCTCCCTCTTCTTCTAGTGGGCTTGGCAGAGTTGAACCACCCAAGGTTCAGGTCCATGCCGAACCAAACTTTTGTCAAAGTTCAACCTGAAACAGAGTTCTACTGTTTCTGTTCACTCAACACTAATGCTGAGGATAGGTCATTACCAGTGAAGGCCTTGAAAATCCCTTTAATGGACCACATTATTGCCTATGGAGCCCATTCCCTGTATACCAATGTTACCGAAGTGTAACTATCAGGGTCCGATGCAGTGATTATTGGGAGATGGTGGGACCCGGCAGATGTTCCCTTTTTTGGACTAATCAGCGCAATGCCCCGTGATCCCCCATCTAATGACGGTCCTGGGCATCTATGTAATACACAGATGAGTGGCATCTGCCATAGGAAGAATACTGTCTGTTTAGTGACTCTGCAAAACGTGGGCAAGCAAATGAGGAATATATTTCTTCTCTCTTTAAAATTGTCACAACGCCTGGTTAACATTCTCTTCACAGAGCGCTGCAAGTCACTTCAGGTCTCTGGAAACAGATTGGCCGTACGCTATTATCTCCACTACTACTATTATGATGGTGATGATTATTAAATCATACTCCATAGCCTTGTTTTATCGAATACATTGCTAAATATTAGCAATAACAAAGCTACTCTATTTCTACATACAAGTACATAAAAGCACAAGGGATCCATTCTGCACAATGCCAGCATGCTATTGCCCTCTGCCGGCAGAAGCGCTACAGTCACGCATAATTAGCAGGCTATGATACAAATCAATTTGCATGGCTTTTCAGGCTTTTTGTATTTTTTTGCATTACTTCAGAGAAAAGTTAAACAGATATTAAAGAGTTTAGGAGCAAAAATATGTTTGTCGATTTCTTTTATGTTCCGATTGTATGATATAGACAGGAGTGGACTGGGTGACTAGTGCATCAATGCAAACAGTCCTGATATTCACAGACTGTCCAGGGAAACCAGACAGCTAAAGCGGTAGAGATTATGCAAATATCAATGAAATTTGGCATTTCTGGATGACTTTGTGGAATTCCTAGATCGGAAGAGGGTACGCTTAAAATGGCCAATAGTTTGGTATTTTCTTCCATGCGAATAGGGCCTGTTACAGCTCATGCAAAGTTGATGCTGTAGTCTCCATTCAGTTCTCTTATACAGGGTGTGTCATGGAAAAGTAGCCCGCCGCTGACAATATTGCAACAGAAAGAACCCACAAATGCTAGAAGTTGTCCTCATTGACTTCTATGGACCCGTGTGCACATTGTAACATGCTGGCTGATACTGCCTGCAGCTCTTCAACGGTGATGCTGTGGATAGTGTTGGTGATTTTTTTTCCTTCAGTTCAGCCAGGATATGTGGATTATTGGTGTACACTTTCTGCTTTAACTTTCCCCATAGATAAAAATTGCATATGGGCATATGGACAAGTACAGGGAATGTGGTGGCAATAACCTCTTGCTTATAATACACTGGTAAACAGGTCATGAGCCTGTGCCAGTGAATGCTGGAAAGTTGCCATGTTGTGCCATCATGTTGGAAAAAGCAGCTCATTCTTTCTTCTGGTGTTAGTTGGTCATAAAGCTGTTCAAACAATGTTAGATAAACTTCGGTATTCAAAGCTGGTTCAAAGAAAATTGCCCCTGCTATTCGTGTTTCTGACACTGCGTACCGCAGGCCAGTTTTCTGGTCGCGCAGTGGTGTTTCATGAGTTATTATTGAGCACATTGAGTAACATCCATAGTGAGAGAATAGTAAGTAAACCTCTGTGTTAATGACGTCTTCAAGAATTAATTGGCAAAAGGTGTTTTAATTAAAGAATAGAGATGAGCGAACCTACTCGGCCATGCCCCTTTTTCGCCAGAGCGCCGTGATTTTCGAGTACTTCCGTACTCGGGCGAAAAGATTCGGGGGGCGCCATGGGTGAGTGGGGGGTTGCAGCGGAGAGTGGGCTCCCCCTGTTCCCCGCTGCTACCCCCCGCTCCGCCACGCCTCCCCCCGCCCCCGGCGCCTCCCGAATCTTTTCACCCGAGTACGGAAGTACTCGAAAATCGCGGTGCTCGATCAAGTAATTACTCGAAACAAGTATATTTGCTCATCTCTATTAAGAAAAATTAAATTGAAAGTGTGAGGTTTGCAGGTGATTTGCCCATTGAATGAAGGTACATTGAGTTTGGTTACTGACAAATCTGTTCTTCTCAAGAAAGAGTGGTTAGTGTGAAGCACGCCTCGATGCAAAAAAAAGAAGACCTTAGAAGATGTGTCATAGGGATGAATGAAGATGAAAAATGCTATAAAAGCATTGCCGAAGATCTGGGTGTAGATGAATCAACGGTAAGACAGATTCTCTACAGGTGGAGAAAACTCAGGATTGTAGCTGCTCTCCCTAGGAATGGGTGTCCTGTTAAGATCATTTTACAGCTTTTTTTGCAAGTGTAAGGGGGGTCAGGTGACCTGAAGATTGTTGAAAAAATGCTTTATTATTGAGCATTTGTTAAAATGTGTGCTGTTTCTTTAAAAATCTGGTGGTAGAATTTCATTCTCGAGTCATGGAGGTAGAAATTGATCTGCACCACAGTTATTAAAAGAGGCCAAAAGTAGCTCTCTGTAGTGTTAGACTGCTACAGGGAAGACGTTAGTGTACATCAGGCATCAGTATGCTGGGTGA
Source organism: Eleutherodactylus coqui (assembly GCF_035609145.1). Taxonomy (NCBI): domain Eukaryota; kingdom Metazoa; phylum Chordata; class Amphibia; order Anura; family Eleutherodactylidae; genus Eleutherodactylus; species Eleutherodactylus coqui. Next base: position 26,396,437 of record NC_089847.1, on the reverse strand, counting down.
TGAGGGTGCACTACAGGACTGTGTGTCGTGTGAACCTGGCTGACGCAGCACCCACAGGGGTACAAGAAGACCCGCTACGCTACCCTGTAGGGTAACCAGTGCCACTGATCTCTGGACTCTTCTCAGAGGCGAAAGGGGCGCAGACCGGTAAAGTGTGAGTTAGGTCTTATTCCCACAGGCATTGCGTGCGTACACAGGCTGTATCATGGGCGAAAAGCGCATAAACGGGAAAAAGCTGCGATCAACTTAGGACTAAAGTTAGCGCCTTTTCATCTATTCTTTCGGTCGACATAAATCCTCAGAATTACCTCAAATCCTTTACTAGAGCCAGTGATTATGTTTTAGCAGCACTAGCCACTGCTAAACTCCCTCCTTTTTTCAGCAGCTCTCGTAGAAGGCTATGGGAGCCGCCAGTGTATCTCAGGCGAAAGATAGGGCAAGACCTATCTTTTCCAACTGTGGATAAAGTTGGCCGCCATATTCGGCCGCCGATAACCTATTTTTGCTGGTCGGACATTTTTTCACGGATAATAAAATCGGACATCTGAATGAATGCATTGGAATCCAATGCTTCCAATGGTTGCGATTTTTTAATAGCGGCTAAATTAGCCGCGCAAAACCACTTGTTGGAAAGAAGCCTTATATTGTATCCAGAACGTTTGCCCTGTAAAGGTTTTGTTAACTCACAATGTGGTCAAGTGGTGTATCTCACGGCTGCAGCACAACCCAAGCTACCTCCAGTTACCACCTGCCCATCGACTGACCTCTCCATGCAAAGGTGTATAATGTAAAGAGAACCTAAGTCCAGAAGAGGATATGTCCATTGATTTTGATGCATACGGTGTCCCCTATGTCACAAATGACTGGGGAGAGCATAGCATCATCAATGTTGTCAAGATCTATCTGAAGTTAAGTGAAGGATATCTGTCAGCGCTTCTGCAGCTATTAAACTAGTGGCACGGCAGGAACGTTAACCTGGGGGACAGCCAATACTTATCTCCCATGTGCTCAGCCTGCTTCAGGAGTTCCTCTCCAACCACCACGTGCCGTATGTAAACGGCGCTGAACCAATGAGCTGTTTATTGCTGGATAGTGCCTGGGATTTCTGCAGTAAATGATTGTCAACCACTTCTGGTGGATCTTGACTGGTTCCTAATGTCGTACTGGAGGCATCAATGAAGTGGCAGCGGGTGGGTTGGGCGATCGGTTTAAGTCGGTGGGAGCAGTGTTTGCAATATCCACCACCGCAATGTGCATAGAGCTGTCAGTTTCCTGTTTCATCCAGGTGAACAGCTGGTTACTTGGGGTCTTGACCTCCAGAACCACCACCGATCAATTATGGATGACCATGAGCTATCCAGAGGCTAAGTTATCAATAGTTAAGACCTGGACAACCCCTTCAACTTGACTTTTCAAAAACCCTTGTTAAAGGGGTTGTCCCGCGAAAGCAAGTGGGTCTATACACTTCTGTATGGGAATATTAATGCACTTTGTAATGTACATTGTGCATTAATTATGAGCCATACAGAAGTTATAGGAAATTTTTCACTTACCTGTTCCGTTGCTGGCATCCTCGTTTCCATGGAGCCGTCTAATTTTCAGCGTCTAAGCTCCAAATTAGACGCGCTTGCGCAGTCCGGGTCTTCTTCTTTCCTGAATGGGGCCGCTCGTGCCGGAGATCAGCTCTGTGTAGCTCCGCCCCGTCACGTGCCGATTCCAGCCAATCAGGAGGCTGGAATCGGCAATGGACCGCACAGAAGCCCTGCGGTCCACCGAGGGAGAAGATCCCGGCGGCCATCTTCAACCGGTAAGTAAGAAGTCACCGGAGCGCGGGGATTCAGGTAAGCGCTGTGCGTTTTTTTTTTTTAAGTCCCTGCATCGGGGTTGTCTCGCGCCGAACGGGGGGGGGGGGGGGGGGTTGGAAAAAAAAAAACCCGTTTCGGCGCGGGACAACCCCTTTAAGTCTCAATATCAAGTTTGCTATTTAATACATTAAAGTGGTTTTCTGGGCAGTTACTATTGATGATCTATCCTCAGGACAGGTCATCCGTGATTGATTGTCAAGGATCTGCTCAGAATCCCTGCTGATCAGGCCTTTCAGTGTAGTGGGACCAAACATCACCATCAGTGGTCAGGGCTGGAAGTGCGATAGAAAGCCTTTGCTCCTACTGAAATCAAAGGTGACAATGCTTCCCATTACACTTCCAGATCTGACTGCAATGAGAAGCTGGAAGTGTCATTGGAGGCATCACTAACATTTATTTCAAAGGGAGAGAAGCCACCTCTTACATTTCCAGCCTTGACCACCAATGACGATGACCAGCCTCGCTTTGCAGACAGCGAGTCAGAGATCGGCGAGGATCCTGGCCGATGGACCCTAACTATTGAGGCCCTATCCTAAGGATAAGTCATCAGTAGCAAAAGTCCCATCTGGAATATCACTTTAGCACATTGAATGTCAAGTTAGAATTTGCTTTATCTGCAGCATGTTCTGGCCTCTGATGCACCCAAAGTCTACCCTGCTGAACAGCTTAGTGTGGGCGCTCCTGATATTCACTTCATAAAGCTCTGTTATGTCACGGTGCGGCACATAGTCATCCTTGCCACACACTTTCCTCCCTCTGATACTCATGCTGTGCATGTTTACCGCTTCATGTTAATTAAAACATATTATCTTCACGGGTTCAATAGTCATTAAAACAGAATAAAAGAGAAAAAGCAAATAATCATCACAAAATAAACCCTTCGTGCTAGTGTTACACTGTCATTTCCAAGGCTACTAGCAGGAACACTTAGTATCAGTCTTGAGGATTTTGCAGTCCGTCTTATTATTGCTGCCTCCAGATGACACCAGAGTTTTTTTAGATAAAAGCAGATAGAGCTACCCGGATGGCAACGGCCCGGTTGGGCACCGCAAGCACAGCTCCAATGAGTTCAATGGGAGCTGTACCTATAATACCATACCAGGCTGCTGCCATGCTGACAGCGCTATCTGCTTCCAGCACAGCCACACTGACAGCGTGCCCAGCAGTCATCTGATTGGTGGGGATTCCAAGTGGCGAAACCCCCACAGATCTACTACTGATGACCTATCCCAAGGATAAGGCCTCATGCCCACTGGCTAATTCTATTTACAAAATCCGCGTGGGTGTCCCGCATGCGTGATCAGTGCCCCATAGGGATGCATTGTACACCCGCAGGTGAGTAAATACCTGCAGATGTCATTTTTCCCTGCCGCATGGATCGCACATGCGGGAAATCACCCGCAGCATGCTCCATTTTCTGCGGGTTTCCTGCACGGACGGCTCCCGCAGGCTTCCATTCAAGCCGTCTGTATCCTCGGCACACCCGCAGCTGAATTTCTGCTCTGCCGTGGGAGCACAGGAGAGCAGGAGTTCAAAAATTTAAAAAAAGAGTGCATGGCACATGCGCGCGGCACACTGCCGGCGTGCTGAGCACATCCGCCAGGCCAAAGAAAGTAGATCCAGCCATGACGGAGAGCAGATCCGCAGCGTCCGGACAGGTAAGTAAATCTTATTTTCAGGCCTCATGTCTGCGGGAAAGGAGGGACCCGCTGCGGGATTCTGCATGGAGAATCCGCGTGTGACCCGAATTTCCCAGTAGACATGAGGCCTAAGGCTCCAGAACATACAGTTACGTCATGGAGGTTCGTGGTTTGTATGGAGGGGGATCGAGAGGCTTCTGATAGACCCGAGGGCTGCCATTGTAGATTGCCTATCAAGCCATGCCTGTGGTGTGGCATGATAGATTGCTTGCCAGATCGCGGCATAATGTAATAATATTCTAAACGTTTTTCAGTACATTATATGGTACATTACATAGCACCATTGAAAAAAACAACTCATCCCGCAAAAAACAAGCCCTCAGACCGCTACGTCGATGATAGATAAATAAAAGTGGGGAGGAAGAAGTAAAAATGAAAAAAAGGCCACATCCTAGATGTGTTAAAAAAAAACAAAAAAACACAATTTTTTGGGGGTTAACTTCAGACATTTTTACCAATGACCATAAACTGTGAATATGGGTTCAAATCATGCGATGACGTGAAGCTGTCCCCAAGTTAGTCATGGAGCGCTTTGCTGCAGATTTCGCAGCTCTTGTGGAGTACAATATATGAGGACAGGTGAATGATCACACCGCGGGGGGGGGGGGGGGGGAGTCGTGAACAAGCTTAATTCTGCCATTAAAAAGTCACAAAGCTCTACTTGTACAAAAATGTGTGACTTTTCGGCTTTTTACGCCATGTTTGTCCCCTTTGTGGGCGGGGCTTGGAGGGAGGGGCACAAATGTATGGCGGGTTATACCTCCTATCGCCTTCAGCAGGTGGTGCATGGCTGGTCTAAGATGTGCCAGAAGTAATAAAAGGCTTGACATTTGGCACATCTTACTCAAGTGTCACGTATCTAAGAGCGGCACTCCGGTCCTACATGGATGCGGCCCTATAAACGACAAATGATAAATATAAACATCCGACTGACAATGTAAAGGTATCTACGCCTTCACCGAAAGCATGCCCAGCGGATGGCATAATAATGAGCAGGAACATAGCGGGTCACTGGTTGCCATGAAAACAGCACTGAGATATTGGGCAGCGAGAAGCCGATACGGAACTGCATCAAGTTATAATTAGAGTCAACAAACTTCTACAAAGTGTCACTCAAGTATGAGTTATTGTACGCCGAGCCGGTGCGGCTTAGAATAAATGTTCACGCCGCTGCTTAAAGGGTAACTCCACCAATCCTACTCACGGGAAATATGGCGTAAGATTACTGAAGGCTCTGTCATATCTCCGTTGTTCCTTCCATCGACAGTGCAGCATACATCAGGAGTAGAGATGAGTGAGCATACTCGCTAAGGACAATTACTCGAGCGAATATTGCCCTTAGCGAGTACCTGCCCGCTCGGGAGAAAAGATTCGGGGGATAGCGGGGGAGGGGGGGACAGAGGGGAGATCTCTCTCTCCCTCTCTCCCCCAGCTCCCTCCTGCTCACTTCCGCAACTAACCGCTCACCCGCACTGGCACCCGAATCTTTTCTTCTGAGCGGGCAGGTACCCGCTAAGGGCAATACTCGCTCGAGTAATTGTCCTTAGGAGTATGCTCACTCATTTCTAATCAGGAGTATTCCCCAATATATACCTTATCCTACAAAAAGTACTTGGACCCTCTTATCTGTAGAACGGATCGTGTCTATAAGACCCTCGAAGGTGTCAGCCATAGCTTGTGATGGGAACTGCGTGCTACTGGATATACGGGTTATACCGCTGCACACAAGCCATCCAGCATGTAGAGTAATGCAACGGCCCATCTAATTGAGCGATGGAAGAACATTCTATGGAGTGATGAATCACACTACTCCATCTTCACATCAGATGGACATACCCGGGTGTGGAAGACGATGGGGAACGTCTTTTACCTGAGTGTCTTGTGCCAACAGTTATGTATGGCGGAGGTTGTGTTATGGTCCCGGGATGTGTTACGTGGCATGGTCTCGGTCCGTTGGTTGCAGTGACAAGAACCATGAACATGGAGGCGTATCCTGACATTCTAGACAATAATGTGCTGCCGACAATGTGGTAATACTCTGGGAATGGTCGGCCATACTTCCAACCAGACAACACTCCTTGTCCAGATCCAACACTGTTCTACAGTGGTTTGAGGATATGGATGTTCCACAATTGGACCGGCTGAACCTACTGAACATCTTTGGGACCAACTGGAAGATCGGGTCAGGAAATATGAACAGCGTCTGTCTTCTTAGAGAAAACTCATCGGGTATTTGCAGGATGAATGGAGGGAAATAGCAGCTGAAGTGTATCGGACGTTAGTAGAAAGTATGCCACAGGGAGTATCTGATGTAATTTCTTCTGCAGAAAATCCACAAGCAGATACAACCCATGTGATCATACTCTCAGGGTGCCTTCACACCGGCGATAAAATAGTGCAAAGCAAGAGTGAGTGAAAGCGCAGAATTATGAAAACAATGATTTTCAATGGTTTCCTTCACTTATGCAGTGTGGAGTGAAAAAAAAAATCACAGCATGTCCTATCTTTCTGCGTTTTGCTCTATCTCCTATGTTTCCCTATGGAACCTCCTTTTTATCACATCGCAAAGCACAGACTTGCGATTTTCGTGCGATGCGTTGTCTTTCTTGTGAAAAAAATTGAGGAAAAAAATGCGCAAGTGGTAGCGATGATTTTGTGAGAGAAAGCAGCGCCAATGCTCAAAAATCTCAGGGAAAAAAGTTGTGGTTTTGCCGCGATTTTCTCGCGGCGATATCGCAATCGCCACTGTGAAGGAGCCTTGGGGTGCCTTCACAGTAGCATTTTTTACGTGCGTTTTTTTTCACGCGAGAGTCAATAAAAACACATCGCACAGGAAAACAGCGGGAAGACAGGTCCTGCCCTGTAGTAATAACTATATGGAGACAGGTGGGGGAAGTCCTATCATTTCTCTCATGTACTATTAACGGTTGAGAATACCACTAATGGAAACACGACCACTGAAATCAAGGGTTTTGTTTCGGCCCGTTATTCTGCCGTGATTATCACAGCCGCATAACGGGAGTAAAACGCGCCCGTGTGAAGAAGCCCTCGCACGGGTGTATTTGTACACACAGAATTTCATTTCAATAGCCTTGTACGCATGAAATACGGGGCACTAGCGGGACCTGACCATGTGTCAGTTATAGTAATGGTGGTGTATGTGTCAGCGAATATCACACCTGAGGGGTCAATAGCTACCTCCGCTCGGAATGCAGCCGCTTCCGATGTTGCCCATAGCAACCAGATTCCAACTTCTATTTTTTACAGACCAAGCTAGACAATGAAACAGTCACCTGATTGGTTGCTATGGGCAACATCTTCACTCCTGCCCTCGTTTCTACGCCCCATATAGACACTTTTATCTATTATTATGATCCTCCATGAGATAAGTATTCCTGGTCTAAAAATAATGTCAATATTTTTAACCCCTTAAGTACTCATCCTTTTTTTATTTTCTCTTAATTTTGGTTCTTCCTCCGCAACGACGTCGCTGTATGAGGGCTTGCTGTTTTTTGCGGGACGAGTTGTAGTTTTCAATAGTACCATATAATGTACTGAAAAACCTTTAAAGATTTCTAAGTGGAGGGAAATGGAACTACTGTACTACTTTTAAAAATTAAATTAGCTTTGTAAAAAATAAAAGTTTTTTCCTAGGGCGTCTACCCACTTGCGTTGCCAATTTTCGCGCGTTTTCGCACATTTTTTGCGCGTTTTTCGCGGCGTTTTTTGCAGCCCTCCATTGACAATCATGGGTGCATTAAGAGAAAAATAAGGAGACATATGCAACTGACAGTTCCTATGTGAAAAAACCCCACGAAACGGAAAAAAAACCCAGATGGACAAGAACACATTCTATACTAATTGCTCTTGAGAAAAAACGCAAAACATCACAGGAAAAAAAATCGCAAGTGAGTAGGCACCCTTAGCGGGACGAGTTGTGTTCGTTAAAGCTCCTTGGGGATGCACAGTCGATTCTGTATAAGCTCCTGAGATAGGGGTAAGATCAGACTTTTATGGACACAGCGATACCAAATATGTTGTTTGGGGGGGGTGGGAGGAGTCGATTTTTTAAAATTATTATTATAAATATGGCAAAAGTTTTTTCTTTACCTTATTGTGTTTTTTTTTTTCATGATTAATACAACTTTTTTTAAACTTTTTTTTTAGCCCCAATCGCAGACAAGAACATGATGGTTTAATCGCTCCTGCAGTATGATGTAATACCACAGTATTACATTAGGGCTTAGTCACACGGGTGCATCGGCAGATGCGGCCGTATCTCCGCAGCGCCAGAAGAAAGAACATGTGACTGGCTCCATTTCCGATCATGTGTTCTTTCTTCCAGCGCTGCGGAGAGACGTCTGTCCTGAAGTGCGTCCGTCTTCTTCGTGCAGTAACGCGGGCGCTGATGCGCCCGTGTGACTAAGCCCTTATACTGTGATCTGACACAGAGCATAGGTCATTTGCAATGGCAGCACTGGGGGCTTTCAGAAGGTTGATCTGGTAAGCGAACGGCACGCCTCATTTGGGACCCGTGAACATTTCAATACTGCTATCAGAATTGACTGCTGCATTTAAAGGGTTAACAGCATCGCTCAGCATTAACGCTGATCGCGGCTGTTGCTGGTGGGCGTTAGCTGTAAGAGCTGGATCGATGCCGCGATTCCCTTCCGTACAAACCCCTTGATATACGTCGCGGGGCATGAAGGGGTTAACATCCTCCTCTCCCTCGAGTCTCCTCAAATGTCCTCCATTAGGCCCATTTCAGCCACCCGCGGGCGCTGCGGCCCCGGGCACATCTGACAGATGATTGTGTGTAATTTACTGTACACAACCACCAAGTGATGTCGCATCTAATTTCCTACAAGCCGTAATTAAAAGGGATTTCTGAGCGACATAAACCGCATTTAAGCGAATAATATGCATGCCGCCGTGAATCTTGCCACGAAGGATGCCGCATCTGCTCCTCATGAATATATATTTTTAAGTCCATGAATTTTAAATGGTTTTGTGCGAGTTTATTACAATTAATTAAAAGAGAGAAATTCCTGTGAATGCCACATGCTTAAGAAAATAAAATGTACGGCGTCAATTAGCGGGATGCAGTTAACGTGCGCCTAGTTAATGGCTCTGCCTAAAACACGTAAGAAGATTTATTGGGAGGGGGGGGGTTTATAAATCAGACGGAAAAGGAGGGAAGAGACGGAAATTTACGGCTTTGAAATTTGAGATAATATAAATCCTGAGATAAAACGACAGAAAATGCCGCGATTACGCCGTCAGGAAATTGGGGTAATTAGCCGCCGTGTCACCAGGCAGAGAGCGGCGGCGGAGTATTTACAGGACAGAATAGGGAAGTGATGCGGCGACAATCCAATTCATACATATGTAGATATCCATTGTTCGCAGCAGCCAGTCAGGTTCTAGCAAAGGAATTCTATGGCACGGCCGCATGAAAATTTGCGCGCTGATCTCGCAGCAGATTCGTCCAAAGTAATCCAAAATTACAATTTCGCAGTCGTTGCTTTTAGTCATTGCTTTCTTTTGCGCCTTCATTTTGGGCGCCCGATTCTACACCATCTATTAGCACGTTGGACCGTTTTGAGCTGCAGGAATTCATCATGGCGTAAATTCCTCCAGGTGCGCCAAATTGCGTTATTAGCATGAAAGAGTTACGTCCATATCACTATCGAGCGTTCACCTCTACGCGCCATATAATCGCGTGAATGAAGATTAGCCACGATCAAGTCCTGATCTTGAAAAGCGTATTTTCTGCCATTCACATGGGCAGCTGCTGCGTATCGGGAAAAAAATACGCTGCGGCGAGGAAATCAGAATGACTAGTGATGGTTAAATAGAGCCGGCGGTCTGCTCTTCCCAGCGTTGGACGCTGCTAAACTCCCTCCCTTTTTTTCCACTTCCATAGAAGTCTATGGGAACTAAGTATTTCGGCAAAGGATGGGGCAAGGTCTTTTGACGCGACGTATAAAATCAGGGACTGAAAACGGTCGCGGATATGCTATTTTTCCTGGCGTGATTTTTTTTACGTGCCCAAAAATTGGTAATGTGAATGAATACATTGGAATCCAATCTTCAGATGGTCACGATTTTTGGGCGTTTTTTTTTAGCGCTGCTAAATTGCGGCATTTTCGCGGTCGTGTGAATAAGGCCTTATAGCGCATCCACACAGGTGAGAAAATCATGCTATTTGTGTGCGTTGAGAGATGCACAAAATCGCACACAATAAAACAACCAATTACTTGCGATGGGTGTATTTACACGGGCGACTTTTCTCTTGCGGCGACGCTGGAACACGGAAAGATTGCAGCATGTTCTATTTTTGTGCGAGTCTCACATGTGGAAAGAAGTTGCAGCTCTGTGGTCTCCCGCACATCATACAGCACAGGGACTGTGTCCTGTTCAATGCGACTCACGCCCGAGAACGTCAGGCACAATTCGCGGTCGCCTGTGTGAATGCACACAATGGCGCTGGAACTGGTCATCTGCTGCTATAGCCCATCCGTACTAAGAAATGACGAGCTGTACATTCGGACGCGTTAGTTGGAGCACCAGGGTTGTATCTTTCTATAGTGTGCAGCGTCTCCATCAGAACGATTCTTGACATCCTCCTCTGACCCCTTTTTTCAAGAAAATTCTTTCCATCCACCGGATCCCCTCTCGCAAAACGTGTTCCTCGATCACGCCATTCTCTGTATACTCTCCACACCGAAAAAGCCCCTGCAGTCAGCTATAAGACCCCGGCTGGTCCAGCTCCGATGACCCGGCCTCGTTGGAAGTCACTTGGATCGCTCAATTTGCCCATCTAATATGGATTCACACTGAAACTGATCCACGGAAAACGTGTCACATGATTTTATGCCGCAGTCCCCGCCCACGGCTCTAATTTCCATATAGGGACTCTTCAATTATGAAATGCGCAAAAACGCACGCGATCGCATGACTTTTTGTAGGTTGCAGTATCACGTTCATGAAAGTGATAAACCACTGGAAAAAAAATTGGGCGCTGCTCTCCGCATATTGTGCGTGCAAATTTTGCGCGCGCAAACACGCTCATGTGAATGAGCCCTAAAGTGTTCATTCAGAATATACACACGCATATTAACACCCGTGTGAATGAACCCAACGTTCAGTAATTCGTAACTCTTTGCGGGCATGAAAATCACGGTCACAAAACGCGACGAAACAAAACCGATGATTTCAATGGTTTCAGTTTCACTAGCGTGATTCTTGCGCAATAGAACTATCATTCGTAGTTTTTATACACGCAAAAAAAGGCAGGACCTACATTTCAGCTTTTTTTTTACCGCGCAAAAATAAGAAAAAAAACTAATTTTCACTAGTTCATGCGCAAATACTCTCTGTTGCGGTGAGCGTATTTGCGTATGCGCCCGTGTGCTTAAGTCCTTCATCGTAAATTTTTTTTCCATTCTCACTGCAGAAGTTCATATCAGCGCGGTTACAAAGTTTTTTTTTTGAACGTCAGGTTGGATTCATACGAGCGTACGACTATTTACGTTTTTTCGTGGAATGCTCGTTGCGTTTTTCCACGCGTTTCGGTGTATTTTAACGTACCGATGCGTTCAGCCATTGAAATGGCCAACTAGTTTAATGAGTTCTAGATGCGCAGGAAATAGAGCACACTGCGTATTTTTTTGCGCAACCGAAACGCAAAGAACAAAATGCGCTTGTGAACGAACCCATGGAAATCAATGTATTCTATTTCCTGCGTAGTGCCAATTTTTCGTGCTCAAATGAGCGCGCAAATACGTCCGACCTGAGAAGTCTTGGCTCAAGAGAGGAGGATTCTGTAGCCGCAGAAAGCTATGACCTCGTCTGAATAACTCGCCGTCGTTATTTTCGCAAACGTCTGTAGATATTGTAATAGAAAACACGCGAATGAAAAAAAAAGTAGAGCAAAAACCGCAGACGATTAAGCGGAGACGGCAAAAAGTAGCGGCTCATAAAAGCAATAAATCAAAAGGCGGAAGATTGCGATCTCTGACTGTACATGAGTAGCCTTTCCTGACAACAAATAGCGGCTAATCGCCTGGAAATGTGAAAAGGTCCATCGGCTCCCTCACTGGCATAAATGCCGAGCCCAGGGGGACTAATAGCGTCTGCTGGCATATATAGATACATCCAGCGCCGTACGCTGACCTAGAACCCACCGCTGACACATAGAACCTGAACATGCCTCCATTATCTCCTATATTACAGTAATGGCCTGTAGCCTTAATGAGGAGACTGCCTGAGTATAATCAGCTTAGAAGTGATCGCAGCGAATGCAGACGACTGCTAATTGCTGTTAGGCTACACTGCCCTCTATTGAGCCATTCAGGTTATTGCAAGCTGTGATTGCATTATTTTGTGCTGCCGTGGCCAGAGTCATAATGATTCAACGGTTTATCATTTTTGCATAATTGTATACAGGGGGGATGACTCCGTTATGGGGTACCACATACCTCCCATATAATACAACCATACAGTGCCCAGTTAGGCAGGACTGGAGCTCAGGGTGACGCTACCTTTACACCTTTCTGGATGAAAATTGTTGGATTAGGGGTGCAAGCTACAAGGGTCCATGTTATCAGGTCCAGTGGCGCCTCCTTTGATGTAGCCTCTGTGCCACTACAAGTTTTTCGCAGGTTTCACGTAGTGTTGCCACCTTGGTCATCAAAAAATACGGCCTAGCTACAATGGGCAGGTTTAGGAGAGTGGCTAGGGTCTTGGTTTGTCATAATGTATGTATTCACCTCCGTCATTAGTAATAATAGTGCCCCCTCTCAGTGGCCTCAATAGTAATAGGGCCCCCTTTAGTGGCTCCTGTAGTAATAGTGCCCCCCCTCAATGTGTCCACTAGTAATAGTGCTCACTCTCATTGGTCTCGCTAGTAATAGCACCCCCTTTCAGTGGCTTCAGTAGTATAAGGGACCCCTTTAGTAACCCCAATAATATTAGTGCCCCCTCTTAATGGTCCCAATTTTAATAGGGACTCCCTTTAATGACCCTAGCAGTAAAAACGGCCCAAGTAGTAATAGAACCCTCTTTCAGTGGCCCCAATATTGTAAGAGACCCTTTGGTGAACCCAACAATATTAGTACTCCTCTCAATGACCCTGTCAGTGTCCCAGTAGTAATAGTGCCCTCTTTAATGGTCCGAGTAGTAATAGGATCCCCCTGTCAGTGTCCCAGTAGTAATAGTGCCCTCTTTAATGGTCCGAGTAGTAACAGGATCCCCCTGTCAGTGTCCCAGTAGTAATAGTGCCCTCTTTAATGGTCCGAGTAGTAACAGGATCCCCCTGTCAGTGTCCCAGTAGTAATAGTGCCCTCTTTAATGGTCCGAGTAGTAACAGGATTCCCCTGTCAGTGTCCCAGTAGTAATAGTGCCCTCTTTCAATGTCCCCAGTAGTAATAGTGCCCCTTTAATGGTCCGAGTAGTAACAGGATTCCCCTGTCAGTGTCCCAGTAGTAATAGTGCCCTCTTTCAATGTCCCCAGTAGTAATAGTGCCCCTTTTATGTGTCCCCCTCCCCCATCACCCACAAACTTCCAGACAGGCAACAACAATATCATCAAGCACTATAACTCACTCTTAATGTCCAGTTCGTTCAATGAGACTCTTCCATGAGTGTTAGCCAGTAAAAAAATAAGTACTGGCACCGGGCTAAGGGGAAAGTTACCTGCTGGGTAGGTAGTTTACCGGCTGGCTGACAACCCTAGTTTGACGCTGGACCTGGCTATGTATTATGCTGGCTTCACACAGGCGTAAGTGCATTTATGCTACGTATTTGCACGATGGACGTTGCATTTTTGCGTGCGCCTGTGCCTGTTTTACTGTATTTTTTGCGCATGCCTCTTGGGTGTATTTGCGTATGCAAAAAAAAAAACACGCAAGCACGCTCCCATCCAGTTCTATGGGCAATTAAGTAAAATTAGTTTAATATGTGCTATGTTTGTGCGCAATACACACGAAAATGAGTTCCGCCCACTGCGTATTGCTATTATAAGTAGATAATCATTTCAGTTCATTGTATTTATGCATTTCTCATATATGCAAAAATAACCGATACGTCAACGGCCATATTGAATACGGCATTTTTAAAAGGTTTGTCTGGATCTTGGGAATGCTGAGTTAGAAGATGAGCTAGCTGCGATCAGGACCCCCATCTGGTAGCTGGAGTGGAGAGGGGTTACACAGAGTGCCGTTTGCTCTTCAGGATTCAACATGTCCTTTCTTTACGTGCACAGCACATTGTGCTCAAGGATACCCGTGTAATGACTTATTTCTCCTGCAGAGGCGCTGCTGGGAAATTGAACACTTGTTGCTGGGTTCTGCCACAGATTGCAGCTGATTGCTTGGGGTCCAGGCAGCAGGACACCCTGTGATCGGCTCATAATGCACAGTGATGCCACAGTACAAGGCTCATGCACAGAGTGATGTCACAGTACAAGGCTCATAATACACAGTGATGTCACAGTACAAGGCTCATGCACAGAGTGATGTCACAGTACAAGGCTCATGCACAGAGTGATGTCACAGTACAAGGCTCATAATACACAGTGATGTCACAGTACAAGGCTCATGCACAGAGTGATGTCACAGTACAAGGCTCATGCACAGAGTGATGTCACAGTACAAGGCTCATGCACAGAGTGGTGTCACAGTACAAGGCTCATAATACACAGTGATGTCACAGTACAAGGCTCATGCACAGAGTGATGTCACAGTACAAGGCTCATGCACAGAGTGATGTCACAGTACAAGGCTCATAATACACAGTGATGTCACAGTACAAGGCTCATGCACAGAGTGATGTCACAGTAAAAGGGTAAAGTACAAAAAATAAATGTAGGGAAAAAGTGGTTGTAGGAGCAATTCCCTTTTTTAAAGAGGCACGAGACGTATTTTTAAGCTCAACTCCTCTGTTTTTATTAAACATTAATGCAGCATACAATAGACACGTTTCGGGGCCATTGCGCCCCTTCCTCGGTATTTTAGCTGGGGACACAAAGACTAGCTAATATTCAGCTGTCCAGGACCTGATCTGTCAAGAGTCACCAGGTCCACAGAGAAGCCCCCTGGATGACGGAAGCCAAGCACACAATGCCACATCTGTCTGTGGCACAGCCTCCTGTAATCAGCCAGCGGTAACCTTCTGATGGCAGTGGTGACTTCGCCCCCGGATCCAGGCTCTTGCCGGCCGGCTAGCTCTTGTCTCTGGCTGGCATGCGAGGAGCGGGACGGCTGGTATTACATGGCTAATGTATATAGTGATGTCACAGTACAAGGGTAAAACACAGGGTGATGTCACGGTACAAGGGTAAAACACACAATGATGTCACAATAGAAGGGTAAAGCACACAGTGATGTGATAATACATGGATAATGCACACGGTGATGTGATAGTACAAGGGTAAACCACACAGTGATAGTACATGGATAATGCACACAGTGATGTCACAGTAAATTGTTAATGCACACAGTGATGTCACAGAACATTGATAATGCACACAGTGATGTCACAGAACATTGATAATGCACACAGTGATGTCATAGTACAAGGGTAAAGCACAAAAAAGGTTACTAGGTACACAGAATGAGAAAAAAAACATAGTGATGTCATATGCAGGCATTAGTACAAAGATAATGCAGTGATGTCACAGCACGGGAGTAATGCTGCGGAGAAGGGACAATGCATACAGTAGATAAGCCTAGGGCTACATACTGTAGTAAAACTTTAGATGAGGCTGTGTTCAATTTTCTACATACTTTCCCATCATCTTTAGTGATCACTAAAGGTACCTCATGTCAGAGTGGGAATTGGGCCCCTTATTATTGGGCCCTAATAGCAGCTGCTAAACCTGCAACCTTGGGACCTAAATCTATGTAATTAATGCCTTGTGCCATTTGAGATAATACATTTCTTGGAGTGACCTCTCCAATGAAAAGCCTTTGAGGAACTTCTGAACCTCATGGGAAATAAAAACAACACATATACGTCACTAAGTTTCCATCTACTAACAAAATGGGAAAAAAATCTATATGGCTTGTTAGAGTCACGAAAACAAAGAGAAAAGCTAAAGAAAAAACAGCGCTTAGGGATTTGTAGCAAAATGTCAAATTTACTTGAGCTAGGGGTTAGCGAACCCAATCAACTACCCCCTTCCATGAATTATCAATAGCCATGCATCAACATTCTCACCACCATTGAATGTCCAACTACCATGTATAAGAAAGAAGAGTCTTGGGAAGAATCTTGCATTTACTTAAGACCACCGGAGTTATAATGTATCATGTTTTGGATGTGTTACATTCTGGGAAAAGGAGGGAATGTAACACCTTCGAAACGCGTCGCATCATAACCTCTATGGCCATGAATAAATGCAAGATTCCTCTTATACATGGCGGCTGGACAATCATTGGCACTAAAAAATTTGCTACATGGATATTGGTTATCAATGGGAGATCCTTGAAGGAGGCAGTTGGTTGGGTTCACCACCCCCTAGCTCAAGTAAGTTATACTTTGCTCCCATATAACACATTTTTGAGGTTTTGCTACAAATCCCTAAACACTGTTTTTCTTACATGTTCCCTTTGTTTGCATGACTGTTATTTATACCACGACCTGAACGGATCCGTGGTCAAACTGGCACTCCCCTAGTGAATGTCTTTTTGGACAGAGACGTGAGCTATTAATCATTCACTTGAAGTCTCCAAAGATCCATCGTTGTGAAGATGAACCCCAACTGGCCTCTACACCCTTCATATTATCTAATATTTCACAGGAGTTATCAAACACAGAGCGCTGTCCTTTTTTTTACTTTTTGTGTATATACTGTACAGCTTATTTACTGACATGCCAAAAGTCATGGGACAGAAAGTAACATTGTGTAGGATCTCCTTTAGGGTGCCTGTCCACGGACGTGATCACACCGTCTGAAGCTTTCCATAGCATTGCCCCCTGTCCACGAGCGGAGAACCATTGCGATTCTCCGCTCGCGGCCGGCAATTCGCAGCATGCTGCAAATTGCCCCAATTCTCCGCAATCAGCCTATCTATCAGATTAGGCTGACCTGCAGAGAACTGTCTGCGGCTCCTGCTCCCGGGCGGTGGCTCCCGTGGCGGAGCTCCGCCGCGGGATACCGCAACGCCCTTGGACAGGGGGCCTTAGTCCGATGAAGTGTAGCAACTCAACATGGCATCAATTTCACAAATGGACAAAAGACTTCTTGAGGGATGTTGAGCCATGCCACCTGGATTGCCCCCTACAGCTCTGTGGTATTTGTAGATGCAGGATCTCCGGGGTGATTGGGCTCATGTTGAGTAAACATGCAGACCACACCATTCATAGGAACTTTTCACAGTGCTCCTCCAACCAATGCTGGTCAACTTGGGCCCAATGGCATGACGCATTATCCTGCTGAATATCCCATCATTGTGGGGGTACATGAAGTCCATGATGGGGTGCAAATGGTCATCAAGCAGTGAACTGTAGCAGGACCTAACCAATGAGGTGTGGCCATGAGGATGCAAAGGAAAATGAATTTTGATACATTTTATCTTTCTTCCCCAATTCCTTCTACTCCGTCCGTTTTTTACATCTAACTAGATATTTCATGTCTTAGTGCTTTTATTGTATTTTGACCTTGTTTATTTAATTGTAGTTCAATTTCTGCATTTCGTACTCCTTAATAAGTGTGGGAAAACCATTTATATTAAGTTGTTTGCACTTATATTGTAAAAATGTTACGATTTGCCGTAACGTACTTCATACATAATTCCTCTTCCGGTCTTTGGAGAAACACACGTTTTATTGGTCTCTGTTTACCTTAGTCCTTATTTCTCATTTTTTATTATTTGTCAACCCATGCCATGAGAACACCCCAAAACAGTATGGAACCACCACCAGCGTCCAGTGCCTCATGACAGCTGGGTTCCATGGCTTCATGGGGTTTTCGCCACGCACAAACCCTACCATCAGCCTGAGATAATTGACTCTGTGACTCATTGGACAACACCATATGTTTCCAGTCCCCTAGGGTCCAGTTAGCAATCTGATGAGCCCAGATGAGGCGCCGTGGCCGGTGTCGTGGTGTTAGAGGCACTCTGGTGGGTCTTCTGCTCCCATATCCCATGGAAGCTGAAGAATACTACACTGACCAATGGGATCTGCATGTGGGGCTTCCTGCATTGAATGTAGATGTGATTTCTGCTGGAGTCGTTTACCTGTTTGTACAGACAACTCTAGATAGGTGCCAACGGTCGCGATCATCAAGCACCTGTGGGCAACCACTGCGCTGTCCACTGTTTTGGTAATGCCTTCTATGATGTTTTCCTGGCACACACATGACTCTGAGGAACAAGGAATGTTAAATGCCCACACAACTTCAGAAATGGAAAGTCCCATCCATCTGTCACCCACTAACATGCCTTCTTCCAACTCCGATAATTCACGTTGCTTTGCCATGAGCACGCCGGCCGGTGATCAACCTCACTCACAAGATTACACATCACAACTTATACAGGTGTAGGTGTTCCCATGCCGTCACCTGAGATGACACCACTTCATCTTCAATTTACCTATTGCTATCCCATGACTTTTGGCATATCAGTGTATATCTGTTCCTAGTAAAGCTAAGACAACCATAATCACCTCCTTTCCCATTTTTCCTTATTGCTGCAGAACTAAGCAGATTTGCCACTTGGTGGCCACAATAACGGCCATATGGGTTGCCACCACTGGCGTAACTATAGGGGATGTGGTTGCGCCCAGGCGCCATAGTGGGCCCATAAGGCCTCACCTCTCCATATAGGGAGACCAGTACTATGAATAAAGCACTATAGTTGGGGGCCCCATTACAGATTTTGATTGGGGCCCAGAAGCTTCAAGTTACGCCTCTGGTTGCCACCCAACTTTCCCAGGAAATGATATAGATAAAAATTGTAAACTATCGGACTGGAGAACATTTATATTTACTGGTGATTGTTCGATTTCAGGGGGGAAGTACTCCACGAACGTGGCCAGTTATACACTATTTCTTCACCAGCTCCTAAGACATCTTGTTCTGCGTTCCTTCAAACAGATCCTCATCATTTTAAGTCTTGTCAAATTGTCACAGCGACCTGTTTTTTCTCTCCGCCGGCTAATTAGTTTTAGCTTTTGGAATTGAAATATTTGACACTCCGCAATCTGCCAGAACATGTGTACATTTAACTCCCATAAAATATATATAATTTTAGCACCCTGGGGAAAATGCTGATCTCTCTCCCCTGTCTGTAGCAGTTACAAATGACTCCGTGCACGCAAGCATCTCTCTGAGCAGCCGACATATCTGCATTCTGCAAACACGGGCGCTGCCGCCACCGCCGCCAATTATTCACCTGCTTAAAAATTGATCGTTATTTTTCAATATATTTTTCCAATACATTAGAGGAGAAGCCTCCGTAATAGCCTGGGAGTGCAGTGTGCTGACTCTACGGCTCAATATCTGTTTGCTGAAGTTTGCCCAGCATCATTAGTATCTCATTAGATGCGTCTAACAAATGGCGACCAGAACACCGTAAGGTAAAGTACATAGCAAGAAAAAATAAACATACTCATTGCGGGATGCTGACAGCCATTGATCTTACCTAAAGAAGCATTGCATTTTAAAGGCTGCAGTTTTCGCGGCGTAGGATTTGTTACATCTGACAGGTAACATAAACTTTAACCCCTTCCCGCTTCAGGACATAAGGGTACGTCATGGAGCGTCGGGGTATGTATGAAGAGAGGTCACAGGGCCTTCTGAAAGGCCCAAGGGCTGCCTTAGCAGACTGCCTATCAAGCCAACCCCGTGGGGTGGCTTGATAGACTGCCTGTCAAATAGCAGTATGACGTAATGCTATAGCATTACGTCATACTGCAGGAGCGATCAAAGCATCGCATATTGTAGTCCCCCAGGGGGACTTTAAAGTAAAGTTTAAAAAAAATCAATAAAGTTTTATTAATTGTAAAAAAAAAAAAGTTTATAAAAGTTTAAATCACCCCCCTTTTTTCCATATCTATTATTAAAAAATCTAAATCATAAAAAAATACATATTTGGTATCGCCGCGTCCGTAAAAGTCCGATCTATCAAAGTAGTGCATTATTTTTCCTGCACAGTGAACGTCGTCCGAAAAAAAAAATAAAGAACGGCAGAAATGCACTTTTTTAGTTACCCTGTCTCTTAGAGAAAACGCAATAAAAAGTGATCAAAAAGTCATATGTATTCCAATATGGTACTATCAGAAACTATAGGACATCCCGCAAAAAATGAGCAGTGCACAGTCCAGCAAATTGCAGCCAAATTCAACACTGATGCTCCAGCTAACGAGTTTGAACACACAACTTGTCGTTTCTAAGGGCTCTTTCCCACAAGCGTATATCGGCCCGCCGTTTTCACGGCCGGCTGATATACGTTGTGATCGGATGCATTGGATTCCAATGCATCAGATCACATGGCCGTATTCCTGAGACGTAAGAGCAGCGGCCAGGCCAATATGGCGCCGGGCGTTTTTATGTAAGGCCGAAAAGATAGTCCTGGAACAATCTTTTGGACCGGAATACGTCGGCCGCTGCATGGGCTCCTATGGGAGCCCATGGCAGCGGCCGGAGGTAGGAGGGAGTTTAGCAACGTGGCTGTGTGGGAGGGAGTTTAGCAACGGGGCTGTGTGGGAGGGAGTTTAGCACCATGAAAACGAAGGCCGATATACGCTCTTGGGAAGGAGCTCTTAGTGTGGGTGAGCTATAACAGCATATGACCAGTTCCACACAATTGTGTCTTAGAAAAACAGAAAGGTGAGACCCCAGTGGGCAAAAGTTCACAATAATTGGATTACTGAGCAGTGAAAGAACATCTTCTAGTCGGATGCATCCAGATTTCTGTTGCACAGTGCTGATGGAAGGTTAGAATTTGGCACAAGCAGCATGAGTTGATGACCCCTTCCTGTTGGGCTGATGGAGGTGGAGTAATGGTGGTACTGATACCTGTGAACGGACACCACAATAAATTGATTCTGATTTCTTTTTTTTCTAGATTACAAAGTTCTCAATAAGATCTATATAGAGAAAACAGGAAGCGGCAGTACTGTTCTCTCTATTGGACCTAGAGATTACGTGATCACCGGTGATCCCGGGTGATCCCCGGCATGGCAGAGGTGCTTGTTCTGAGCAAACCCCAGCCCAGCCCTGGCGGTGACTGTTGGCTCTATAGTGGGGTGTTTTCCTATGTAACTGAGGATCTATGGATGTGTGTATGTGCAATCTGTTAGTTGACGGAGGCGTTACCACTGGCCTTTACGTAAGTATATATATTCTGGCTCCGCCAGGACTTGGCGTGGGTCATTTCATCTTCCTTGCCTGTGTGCATGCATGCTCTGTTGGCTAAGTCTGATGTCTTTGTGCCCTGTTGGTCCGTATGGTGGTTGGTGAGTGCATGCTGTCTAGGACTATGTATGTTGTTTGAGTTAGAGCTAGCTTGAGTCATTCTCATACACTCTATCTGGACACCTGATTCCCCTCGTCTGCATGTTCTACGGACCCCTGCTCCACGCTCTTTTGTCAAGTGTGGCTCCAGGCATTGGATGTCTGTACTCTGTCAGATGGGTGATGTTTGATGCCATAGTCCCTTTTCCATAAGATAGGTGATATCTGCTGCCGTAGTTCCTTCTTGATCAGATGGGTGATGTCTGATGCCATAGTCCTTTCTCTGTCAAATGGGTGATGTTTGGTGCCGTAGTCCCTTCTTTATCACACAGGTGATGTCTGATCCCGTAGTCCGTTCTTTATCACATCGATGATGTCTGACTCCTTCTTCCCTTCTTCGTCAAATGGGTGATGTCTGACGCCATAATCTCTTCTTTATCACACGGGGGATGTTTGACTCCTCTGTCCCTTCTTCATCAGATGGGTGATGTCTGATGCCGTAGTCCCTTCTCTGTCAAATGGGTGAAGTCTGATGCCATAGTCTCTTCTCTATCACACGGGTAATGTTTAACTCTTTCTTCCTTTCTTCATCAGATGGGTGATGCCTGACACCATAGCCTCTTCTTTATCACACGGATGATGTTTGACTCCTTCGTCCCTTCTTCATCAGATGGGTGATGTCCGAAACCATAGTCTCTTCTTCATCAACCCAGTTAGAAAAATATTAGGTCCATTGAACCATCACATGCATACAATCGCTAAAAAGTATCTGGTCCTTTCGGACTGAAACACTGTGGTCCTTAAGGAGCTAGACAAATGCAGACCCTAGATGAGGCCCCCTAAATACAGGACCCTAAACAATACAGATCCCCTAAATAAATATGTTGCCTATGAGTATAGGAAAGCTAGGTGACAACCCCGTTGGGAACTATACTTGAGGCCATACTAGTTGCCAGCCGGCAAATTACTTAAAATGCAGAAAAAATAAGCAACCAACGCGGCTCACTACTGATTACTTTCCTCAATGATCCCCATTTATCCAGCAAAGGCGTACTTAACTCCAGCATTGCTTTCTCGCCTGCGAATCACTATAAAGCAGCCTATAATATATATGATTTGGTAAATTCCATCCCGTCAGCCGGTCTCGCGGCTCTATGCATTTCTAAGTTCACCACCAAGTCTAAGCATGGATCAGTTTCCTGCTATTATTGAGCCTGAATTGCTGCTGGCGCCTTGCCTGAACTCGGTAATAAATGGGCGCTACAGCGCACGGGCATGAATATGTGAATTCTCCAGTGTGTGGAGTGGGATAAGCCAGTGTGACTCATTTAGAGGAGATAGTCGGCTGCTTTGCTTTCTTTACTTCTCTGCTCGGTTTAGAAGTTAATTATTGTGACAAAGACTCCCTCAAAGCGGTAACTTTCCTGCCTTTATGCAGCGTTCAGCTACAGCGGTCGCATACAAGCGGAAAACAATGGCAAATGAGGCTTAGTATGCAGGAAGAATAGACCCTCTCCCCCAGGTGATATAAGTGGAGTTTATATATAGACCTCATGCAAGCTTTGGGTTATATGGAAGTCTATAGGGCCACTATATACTACTATACATACTATATAATGTTGCCATACGGAGCAAATGCTGCTCAAGAGGGAAGAGACCATGCATATATTATACTAGTAGATAGCCCGTCCCAGGATGGGGACTGTAATAGGAAATGCATCCACTGAAGGGCAGAGTTTTGGCACAGGAACTGCTTGGCACAAGTTGCCGCTAAGCCTGAATCCTCTTGTGCTTGCTAGCACCGACTTTCATGCTGCACATTCTTGTACAGAGCTTCGATGTTGGTGCTGAATGGGAGCGGGTGGCACGGTATCATTATCATTCAACTGGTGAGTGCGGGCTATAGTGTTCTCTACAGTTTGAAAAAATTAGGTGTCAAGTCGCCCTCTATTGGCCCATGTATATACCGTAGTTTCCGGACCATAAGACGCACCCAGGTTTAGACAATAGAAAATAAGGTAAACATATTTAAGACTAAACAAAACTTACCAGTGAGATGAAGAAGCGGAGGGTTTAGTTTCAAATGGACATGGATATCCACAGTGGCCTCAATAGTAATCATGCCCTCTCTCAGTGGCACTTTAGAAATTGTGCCCCTTCTCGGTGGCCTCAAGAAGTAAGGGTGGCCCCCAGTTGTCCAGTAGTAATAGTGCCCACAGTTGTCCAGTAGTAATAGTGTCACCAGCAGTAATAGTGCCCCTAGTTGTCCAGTAGTAATAGTGCCCTCAGTAGTAATAGTGCCCCTAGTTGTCCAGTAGTAATAGTGCCCTCAGTAGTAATAGTGCCCCCAGTTGTCCCGTAGTAATAGTGCCCCCAGTAGTAATAGTGCCCACAGTTGTCCAGTAGTAATAGTGTCACCAGTAGTAATAGTGCCTCTAGTTGTCCCGTAGCAATAGTGCCCCCAGTAGTAATAGTGCCCCCAGTTGTCCAGTAGTAATAGTGTCCCCAGTAGTAATAGTGCCCACAGTTGTCCAGTAGTAAAAGTGCCCCCAGTAGTGATAGTGCCCACAGTTGTCCAGTAGTAATAGTGCCCCCAGTAGTAATAGTGCCCTTAGTTATCCAGTAGTAAAAGTGCCCCCAGTAGTGATAGTGCCCACAGTTGTCCAGTAGTAAAAGTGCCCACAGTAGTAATACTGGCCTCCAGTGGTAATAGCGCCCTCTGGGGATCCAGTAGTAATAATGGCCCCTATTGGTAATAATGTCTTAGTGGTTCAGTAGTAATAGTAACCCAGTAGTAATAGTGCCCACTGTGGTCCAGTAGTAACAGTTCCCCTAGTAGTAATAGTGCCCACTGTGGTCCAGTAGAAGTTGTGGTTCCCAGTGGTAATGGCAGCCCACAGTGGTCCCAGTAGTAATAGTGTCCCTAGTTGTCCAGTAGTAATTGTGCCCCCCAGTGGTAATAGCGCCTCCTGGGCATCCCGTAGTAATAATGGCCCCTAATGGTAATAGTGTCCTAGTGGTCTAGTAGTAATAGTGCCCCCAGTTGTCCAGTAGTTATAGTGTCCCAAGTAGTAGTAGTTGCCCTCAGTGGTAATAGCGCCCCCTGGGGGTTCAGTAGTAATAATGGCCCCTAATGGTAATAGTGTCCCAGTGGTCCAATAGTAATAGTAGTAGTAATAGTAAGATGGGGATCCAGTAGTAGTTTTGCGGTGAGTAGATAGCTCATTGTCTCATCTGGTTAGTTGTTCGGTAAAGGGTGTAACTGTCAGGGGAGTTTTAAGGGCATTTACAACTAATTTCACGTAGAACTCATTTTGGTGAACAGTGAAACCCTACACCTTTTTTGGTCGGTTGCGGACATATAAAGCTGCATGTCAACACGACACTTTATCTCCGGGAGGAACATTGTAGGTCCGTGACAACTGAGCAACAGACTCCACAGTGAGGTGGGCTGGCATACCAGGGGCACACAAGGCGTGCGACAGCTTCCCAGGAAGGTTGTGGCCGTACGGATTGCGAAGTGGATAATCGGGTGCCTGAGAGGGTCAGTCATGGGCCCTATTGGCCTAATGCAAGCCTGGGACAAGTTTTCTGGTTAAGGTGCATTTAGACATAACAATAATCTTTCAAAAAAGTGTTCAAATGAGCAAAAGTGAACGATTATGTTCAGTCTACGGGTGGCTTCACACGGGCGAAAACCGAGAGAACAAAAACGTGATTTTGGAGTGATTTTTGAGCGTCAAAATCGTGGTCGCCTATGTGGAACTACCCTAAGGCTAGAAAATGGCGTCAAAATCGCGTTTTTGTACCTGTAATTTTTGGGCGTCGGCAATATATATATTTTTTTTTAGAATAATCTCACATCGCATTGCTGCTGCCCACGATAAAATGGCAATCTTTTTTTTACGCGGAAGTCAATAGGACTTTCCAATGTTAACATCACATCGCACGTTTGTTGCCTTGCGATGCGATACAAAGGAAGTCTCATAGGGAAAAATGGGAGTTAAAAAAAAAAGCACATCGCAGAAAGATAGCGCACGCCGCGATTTTTGTAAAAAAATATCGCTAATGGGAAGAAGACCATTGTAAATAAATGGTTTCATAATCTGCTTTTTTACTGACTCTCACATCACGCACAAATCGTGCCAAAAACACGCGATTTTCTCGCCCGTGGGAAACAACCCTAAGGCCGCTTTCACAAGGGCTACAAAATTGCACAATTCTGTAGCGATGTGACAGTGCTACAAATCGCATGTATGTGAAGCCCATGCTTTCCAATTGGGTTCTTTCACAAGAGTGACGTTTTGTAGGCTGCTACATTGCGAGAATACAAAATTGCAACATGCTTTAGACAGACGCGATTTGCGGGGTTTTTTTTACGTAGCCCATGTTTTCCCATGGAGCCTCCTTGTTTAACATTAGAAAGTCCTGTTAACCTTCTCGTGAAGTTAAATATCGCTGTTGCCCGTGTGAAAAAGGCCTAAACACTGCCAACATTTGGAACGACAAATGAGAATCATTCGCTTTTCATTCATCATTCATTTTCTGCAGGCGTAAAAAACATCGTTGGCTTGTTGACTTATCATTCGGTTTAACCAGCGCTCATTCCGTCCCCCTCAGTCACTTAAAGGGGTTGTCCCGCGAAAGCAAGTGGGGTTATACACTTCCGTATGGCCATATTAATGCACTTTGTAATGTACATCGTGCATTAATTATGAGCCATACAGAAGTTATTCACTTACCTGTTCCGTTGCTAGCGTCCTCGTCTCCATGGTGCTGTCTAATTTCAGCGTCTAATCGCCCGATTAGACGCGCTTGCGCAGTCCGGTCTTCTCCCTGGTGAATGGGGCCGCTCGTGCCGGAGAGCTGGTCCTCGTAGCTCCGCCCCGTCACGTGTGCCGATTCCAGCCAATCAGGAGGCTGGAATCGGCAATGGACCGCACAGAGCCCACGGTGCACCATGGGAGAAGACCCGCGGTGCATCGTGGGTGAAGATCCCGGCGGCCATCTTAGTAAGGTAAGGAAGAAGTCGCCGCAGCGTGGGGATTCGGGTAAGTACTAAACGTTTTTTTTTTTAACACATGCATTGGGTTTGTCTCGCGCCGAACGGGGGGCCTATTGAAAAAAAAAAAAAAACGTTTCGGCGCGGGACAACCCCTTTAAATGACAACTGTGAAAGATGGAATAATGTGTGGTGCAGAATGCTTAGCTCTGACCTTCATCATGACCCCTTCATGACCTGCAGGTTGTGGGTTCAATCCCCGCCTGGTTCAGGTAGCCAGCTCAAGGTTGACTGATCCTTCCCAGGTCGGTAAAATAAGTACCCAGCTTGGTGGGGGTTAATAATAATTACTTGATATTTGTTAATGCTATACAAATACCAAGATTTATTTAATTCTCGTTTGACGAGCCAACGATGTATCTGCTGTATAAACAGGCTGACCGAAAGCGAACGAGTTAGCGGTGACGTCACTTGCTCGTTCAAACGAGAATCGGAAGTCGTAAAGGACCCTTAGAGAAGAAGCTGAACCTGCCCTGTGCACGCTGCTGATGGCACATTGCGGTATCATGATGGAATACGACAAAAGATGACAAATCTGCAGCTGACATACTCAACTCTGGGAAAATCAGTCACCTAATGCGCCCAACGATGTAGACGGTGCGCGCCGTTTAGGGAGGTTTGTTTCATTTCAGTCCCTCGCACTTCATAAAAATGGTCTCCTGACAACATGGATTAATAATTTACGCTGGATGGATTTAAGGAAACATCGTCCCTTTCATTCGGCTCCTCGGCACCGGAGTGAATAAAACATGCCTGTGTTTGTGTTGAATAAAACATGACATTGTAGGTTCCTCGTTTATTCCCTTTCATGCTTGTGTTCCCCGAGGCATCTGCCATTCATATCTGTTTACTCTCCGCCTGTGGAAAGCCTCCTAGACTATATACATGGCACATACTGGCTCGAATCGGTGGCGGGTTAATAATAGGGGGCCACAGTCGTACACCATGACCGCTCAGCCAATCACTGGCTATAGAAGAAGCCTGTGATTGGCTGAGCAGTCACACCCCCAATGAATGGCTTGTGGCTGCCAGTTGGCTTCTCCTATGTTCTAAGCTTTAGGCTGAATCAGGGCAATTTGTGTTTTTTTTTTCCATTTTATACGTTTCTGAGCGGTGAAATTTTTTTAAGCCTCGGAAAACCCTATAAACTCTTCCGGAAATCTGTGCTTCCGTCTATACTTGTTACATGTTGACAACGATTCTGTGCGGAATCAGGAAATCCGCACACAAATTTACCCCATTGGATTAAGCTAAATCCTTTGCAGCAAATTCACAGCAGACAACTGCATTAACCCATTAAGGACCAAAGTGTTTCGGTCGTAAAGGAACAGATACTTTTTAGGGGTTTTACCCATATGGTGGTTTTACGCCCCTTTTTTTTTTCTCCAGGTGTCAAAATGATTTTTGTTTCATTGTTTCTTTCCGTGATATATCGCCCTATTTTTTAATATCTTTCATTTTTAAAATTTTGTTTCTCGTTTTTTAGTGTTATTCGAGGTTAAAAGCTAAGAAAAAATGATTTTTTTAAGATTTATAGTTTTTTAGTTCTTACATTAGAATATTTACCCTAAAATAAAGTATAGGAACGGGTTTGCCATTTTGTTTCAGACGTTTTGATATATAGTTTTGTATAGTCTTGGATTACAGGGCGCATATGGTGATGGTTTAGGTTTGCTTTGGCGGTGGGTCGTTTTCTTTTTTAATATATGGTATATACGCCAGGAAATAGAGCAAGCCCTACTTTTATTCCGAGCGCTAATGGGAACGAACCCATTGAAGTCAATGGGTTCTATTCTCTGTGTTTAGCGTGCCTATATTTTGCGTGCGCAAATACAGCCGTGTGAAGAATCCTTTAGTGTTGACTTGTTTTTTCCACGGAACGAATGGCGTAGGGAGGCGGCAGAGGAGACCCATAGTCAACAAGAGCTGCTGGGTCCATGTTGTTCAGACGTCAGTCAAATGAGGCCACATGTTCTGCAGCTGAGATCCAATCAAGAAAACCGTAGGCGGCAAAACACCATTTTTTGACACCTATCAAAGGAAAAAAATTTCAGTGTATTTTTAAAAAATATTTCACAAACTGTGACCAAAAATATCTACATCTAGAAGCCAGTATGAGACGTCATTCACAAGTAAGCTTTCTGACATGCTGCTTGTACAGTGAAGACTTAATTCTTTCCTGGAAGGAATTCTATTTATATCATGTAACACGGAAAGCCGTTTGTATATAGAACTGTAGGATGGGATGTATATCGCCGTATGTTCCCAGGTTCTGCAAACCAAATTCCCATAGTGCTAAATACTATACTTTACTCAAAATATCCTCTCACCCCCACCCAAGCTGGTCTGCACCCTTGGGACTTCACTTCTATAGTTCTGTTGTTGACAGGGGTATAAATGACGTACAATTACCCAAATGGCTATTCTAGTATTTGCAGTTGGCCC
This sequence comes from Eleutherodactylus coqui, assembly GCF_035609145.1. Lineage (NCBI taxonomy): Eukaryota > Metazoa > Chordata > Amphibia > Anura > Eleutherodactylidae > Eleutherodactylus > Eleutherodactylus coqui. The sequence goes on along the minus strand of NC_089847.1, from coordinate 26,367,901 downwards.
CCTGGGGCATGGACAACGCCACGTCACGTCTCCTCTTCCACCAGCAATAACAAGGCTGCCTCTATATGACATGTATGGGGAGTAGAGATGAGCGAGCGCACTCGGTTCGGGTGTTTTTGAACTCGAGCACCGCTTTTTCCGAGTAACTCACTACTCGGAAGAAAAGATTCGGGGGGCGGTGTGGTGGAGCCTGGGGTAGCAGTGGGGAACAGGGGGGAGGTCTCTCTCTCTCCCCCCCCCACTCCCCCCTGCAACCACCCACTTACCCCTGGCGCCCCCCGAATCTTTTCGTCCCAGTAGTGAGTCACTCGGAAAAAGCAGTGCTCGAGTTCAAAAACACCCGAACCGAGTGCGCTCGCTCATCTCTAATGGGGAAGCTTGAAATATAAGATTCGACCACTTAAAAGCCTACAGAGCCCAAAGTAGAGTGCGGAGGCGAATTAGGTGTCTAAAGATTGTAGGAAAGTCAAAAGGGCCAAATGCCCTGTGCCCGCTATCATCTGACACCCTACTCAGGATGGAGCTCCAACTTCCAGTGTTTTAGGGTACTTTTGCATGGGGCAACTGTCGGGTACTGGGAAAGTATTGAAGTGACTTATGTTACATGTGTTATTCTGGGGTGAATACAGTTTAGTCCGAAGCTCTTGACAGCAGTGTATACTGGCCTCGTTTAGTGGGGGCTTGAGCGTTTCCTGGAGACCATATTTAGTCATTGTATATACATTCCGTACTCTCAGCAATGTAGGTAATGTAGTCACACGTCACATTATGTATTCATTCATCAGTATTCAACTTTTGTACTAATTTGCTACCTTAATACTGCAATAAGGTGTTACTTAGGTCTTATTCACACGAGTGTTTTATGGTGGAGCCATTGGCCAAAAATTGTGACCATCTAAAGTATTGGATTTCAATGCATTCATTCAGATGGGCAATGTTTAGCTGCGTAAAATCGGCCAGCCTGAAAAGATAGAACATTCGCTGCCGAATACGGCGGCCGATTTTACGCACGGACAGAAAAGATAGGACTTGCCCTATCTTTTGGCTGCAATCATCTGGCAGCTCCCAAGGAAGCCTATGGGAGCTGCCAGCAAAGGGAGGGGGAGGGAATTTAGTGGCGGCTAGCACTGCTAAACTACCTCTCCCTCCTTTTGCCGGCAGATCTCCTAGGCTTTTATGGGAGCTTCTTTTGCCGGGAGCTGCTAGCAAACGGAGGGTGTTTAGAAGCATTTGCGCTGCTATATTGTCAGATGGTTCTATTGGATCAGTTAAAGGATCTCTCCCCGGGCGAAGGAATTCCAGACTGCATCGTATATATGCCGCACCAGGTTGTGTGATTGGGCAAGAAAGAGCAAGTTTTAGTCGTGACTTTGTTCATGCGTTTTTTCCGCTGCGATGCAGCCGGCCGAGAAACACAATGTCTATGGGAAAGAGACCTTAGGGTGCTGTCCCCTGTGATTGGACCACTACATATTTCTTTGCTCTACTTTTGCAATAAAACTCTTGTGAATGAGTTACTTCTAGAAATGAGCAAGCACGCTCGTTTAAGGCTGCTACTCGATCGAGTAGCAGTCTTATCGAGTAACTGTGTACTCGCTCGAGCAGCATTCGGGGGGTGGGGGAGCAGGAGGGAGCGGGGGGAGAGGAAGAGAGTGAGAAAGATTTCTCTCTCTCTACCCCCCACTCCACCGCCGCTCCCCCGCATGCTGCTCGGGCGAGTACACAGTTACTCGATAAGACTGCTACTCGATCGAGTAGCAGCCTTAAACGAGCATGCTCGCTCATCTCTAGTTACTTCCTTCAGAAAAGCCCTGTGTTCTTCTCAGATGCACTGTACAGACAGTTGAATATACCTGGTTGATGATGCTTCAATACCCCTTGAGTGCAAAGGCCGAGCGGAGCACGCGAAGGTGGGGGAGACCACGGGGATTGCAACATGGTTGTCACAGGTGGCTCTGCAATCTCTCCCGACAGTGCCAGCAACAGTGCTCTACCTAGCTGTTGCACAGTGGCACAAATGATGTATAAGAAGACGTTTAAACTGAACAGTGGTTTTGTCACGGGTAATGCCAGTAGTCCAATCTGAACTCTGGTAAACAATGGTGAAATAATTTGAGACAAGTCCAGTTAGCTTTTTGTAGTAAACCGGGAGTACGCAGTTTTACTTAAGCTTTTCAGTAAAGAGAATTTATGTTTCCACAGTGGGTCAGTAATACAGAAGTTGTAGCAACTGATGCAGTTGATGAAAACATTGGAAGCAGTAAACTTGAAATAACATACACTTTTCTTCTCTCTCTATGTTCCTAGATGTTATACAATAATGATTCCCCACTGTCTTGGTGACCTAAAGGGCTTACTGGAATTGTAAGATGCAGGTGTTGGATTGGAGATCTAGAAGGCCTCTGAACTACTCCTGGCTTTGAGTTCACCTGGTTAGTTTTAACTCACTGTTTGGTGGAAGGATGACCTCTAGATTCCTTTCTCCTCACTGCTGTTGAAGCCTGGGGGCAGAATGGACCTCACTTTCCCTGAAAGGCTTGATTAATCACTGCGCGCTCTGCTGTACTCCTGACACACGTCCTCCTTCTCCGACGACTCACGGCAGACTCTCCCTAATTCCTCCTCCACTTCCTCTTTCTTCCCGCACTTTCTGACTACTGTTTTCCCGCCCTGGGCTTTTCCACCAATCAGTGGAGACATATAGCCAATAAGCAACCAGCTATTGCCAGCTCTAAGCTTCTAGCTTAGTAAGAAGAGGGAAACAAGGTTTCTCTGATGTGCGGCACCTTCTATGCCTCCTGGAAGCACATAGACAGGTGTGACAGGACAAATGAGTGTGCCTGTTCTGGAGGACCCTCCAGGTCACTACACGAGTATCATCTAAATTGAGGGATTACTCCTACAGGCACATAAGCATAAAATAGCCATCCTAATGATTAACGCTGCTGTGCTTTTACACAAGAGTGATGATCACTCACAGAATGGAGATGGAGCGTACCAGATCTCTTCCAACCGCCCACCTCTATTCAGAGTAAACAGGCAGTCATTCATACTGTAGATGAATGAGTGCCTATTTAAAAGGGACAACAGTCCAATAAGTGAGCGATTCTTGCTCACTTGCCCTGTCGCTTTGCATCAGACCATGTAAAATTACCCTTACATTTGGCTTCAACATGCAGGATGTGAGCACAGTGTTCTGGGATTTGTGTAGCACTATTTTTTATGTGACACTATTAGGGCATTATCATTTAGGCAACATAGTGCTTTGTAATTTGGGATGGGGTGATGTAGCTGGGGACCGAGACAGACATGGCCTGTCATTTGCAAACATGGCTCTTTACTGGATGCAGACACTGGAACACATGGCCACATAGTAAGTCACAGTTCTTAAAGGGATAGTCGGAGCTCTTTTCAACTGATGAGCTATCCTCTGGATAGACCATCAGTAGTTGATGGATGGAGCCCACTGCTCAGAACCCCTCTGCAACAGCCTGTTGTCCAATGCAGTGGGTCAGACATTGTCATCAGCAAACAGGGGAGAAATTTAGGGATGCCAGCTTCACTCCCATTGAAATCAAGGAGAACGCCACTCTGCTATTCCACTTCCTGCCCAGGGCAGGATGTCAGTAGCAGAGGCTGAAAGTGGAATAGCACTTTCATTGATTTCAATGGGAGTGAAGGCGGCCTCCCACTTCCTCTCTTGTCCGCTGATGACAATGTCTGGCCCACTGGACAGCAGGCTGGACAATCAGCTGATAAACAGGAGTCCCAACTACTGTTGGCCTATCTAGAGGAAAGGTCTTCAGCTGAAAAGAGACCAGACTATTCCTTTAACATACAACGCTGTCTGGTCCAACTTGGCGTAGGTGGTATCTGTACTGTGGATAGCTGCTCAAAGGTCACATGCTAGACTTTAGCAACCTGAATTAATGTTGGATACCCTTGTGTCACTCTTTGCATTGCACTACTGGACCCTCAGGCTCTACCCTTGGAATATCCATATTAGGACTGGCCCCTGAAACCCAGCCCACTGACCCCACTGGCCTACCCTTCACCGGACTGCCTCAGCAAGCTCTAAATGTACCATATCTCTCAACTATGCCCCAACTCAAAAGTGAGAGGAGGACTCCCACCATATGTAACTGCTCCAATGACATGTGGAAAATCCAACACTCATGCATCATTTGCGTCCCCACCGGCTCTGGCATCTTAGTGTCCACATCTTTCTTGATCATGACAACTGGGCTGAGCCTTCCCATGTGTTCAACATCACTCTATCCAATTGTGATACTACTGCTCTGTACATGTCTGAAGACATTTTTACTTGTTTAAACTATGTCATCCATGCATCACAATATACTGTCCAATGCAGTAATGGTGTAATACAACAATAATCCTGTGGGGGTGCTCCTGTAAGTCGCCACCAGTCAACTCTGGAGAACAAAAGGATCTGGTGATGAAATTCAATGTCCCCAATCTTTCATTTGCCTATCAACATCTGTGGGGGAAAGTTGACTGGCCCCCTACCTATTAGAAATTGGCAGGTTCGGACAACTAAACACTAATGTGTATTGGGTCTTACCTCCATAAACACATGTATGTCAGGCTAAGCCGGGGGAAACAGGTCGGTCCAACATACGTGTTAGTGGGAGCCGGCTAAAACAGCCCTTGGCCGAGCAATATCCATTGAAGGTGTATGGGCACCTTTACACGGATGCCTCATCTTCCATCATGATCAAATAACTTTTTTGGATAAATAAGGGGGAGAGGACAACCCAAAAAATAGTGAATTTCTTCAATTTGTCCTCGGTCACTTGTATTCATTAATATGTGAAAGGTAAAGTAATTACACCCTTTAACAAGCTGCTTGAACATAATATGAAGAAAGCAATCAAAGTTGAGTTTCTCACCCCAAATACTTGTGTCAATTGATTTCTTAAACTGTGACCTTTTTTCTTATTTCCTTGACAGCACTAATTAAATATACAAGATATTCTGTGTGTAAAATGAGACCGGAGCATCCGGACCCAGAGATGAGAGGTAAGCACTTGTGTAGACATTAGCTGCATTGTCCTACCACACTCGGCTATGAGGGACATAATCAGAGACACTGGCATAACCATAGAGGATGCAGGGGATGCGGTTGCAACCGGGCCCAGGAGCCTTAGGGGGCCCATAAGGCCTCTCTTCTCCATATAGGGAGTCCAGTACTATGAATAAAGCATTATAGTTGGGGGCCCTGTTACAGGTTTTGCATTGGGGCCCGGGAGCTTCAGGTTATGCCTCTGATCAGAGATGTAAAATATAACAGATACCGCACTACAAGCCAACACATCTTTATTTTCTTGCCAACGACTGGTAAATTGGCTGTTAAATTACAACTGCTGCATTATTCAAGAATTGTCTTTTTAGCAGAAGACTGAGCTATCTATTCGGTATAAGAGCGCGCCGCACAGATTAGAGGTGTCACTAGAGCTTTTGTCTTACATTTCATTTACGTGATGTCACAGCTCTGCAAGAATTGTGTTGTCTTAAAGAGAACTCGTCGCCAGATTTCACCCTTCTACAACATTCGTAGGATGTTACCAGTCATGAAGAAACTAGAGATGAGCGAGTATACTCGCTAAGGCACATTACTCGAGCGAGTAGTGCCTTAGCCGAGTATCTCCCCGCTCGTCTCTAAAGATTCGGGGGCCGGCGGGAAGCGACGGGGGGGAGGAACGGAGGGGAGATCTCTCTCTCCCTCTCTCCCCCTCCCCCCCCCCCCCCCCTGCTCCCTGCCGCAACTCACCTGTCTCCCGCGCCGGTCCCTGAATCTTTAGAGACGAGCGGGGAGATACTCGGCTAAGGCACTACTCGCTCGAGTAATGTGCCTTAGCGAGTATACTCGCTCATCTCTAGAAGAAACCCTTCCAGACATGTAACTATTGTACCCTACTACCCCCACATTTAGGCAAGTGTGAAAAAAAGGCTGCAAAGTAAGAATGTTTTCAAAAATAGAAGTGTTAATAGTTTATATTTGTTAACTAACAAAATGCAACGTGAATGAGCAAAAAAGGAATCTAAACTACATTAATATTTGGTGGGATCGCCCTTTGCCTATAAAGCAGCATCAGTTCTTGTAGCTACATTTGCACAAAGTCAGGAATTATGTAGGATGATAGTCAGGTGTGTGATTAAGCAGTTATACCAAACAGGTGATAATGATCTTTATTTTCATATGCAGGTTGAAATATGATCATTAATTGAAACAGAAACAGCCGTGTAGGAGCCAACGTCTGCTACAAAGGTGAGGCTGTGGAAGACAGTTTCATGTCAAAGGTCATACACAGCAACAAGACAAAAGGTAATTAAACTCCATCAGTAAGGTCTCTCCAAAGCAACGATTTCAAAGCAGACTGGGGTTTCAAGGTGTGCCGTTCAAGTGATTTTGAAGCACAAAATAATGGTCATGACTGAGGACTGTAGGCGCAATGGTTGGCCAAGGAAAGGTTGCAGCAGGCATAAGACACATCTACTGTTTGGAGAAGTCTGGCTAGAAGTGGTCTTCTTGGAAGAATTGAGGCCAAAAAGTCATTCTTTTGATGTAGAAACAAGGCCGAACATTCAGCTGTGTACGAAAACATAGGAACTGGGGTGCAGAAAATGGCAGCAGGTGTTCTGAACTGATGAGTCAAAATGTGAAATATTTGGCGGTAACAAAAGGCAGTTTGTTCAACGAAGGGCTGCAGAGCAGTACAATAATGAGTGTCTGCGGGCAGCAGTGAAGCATGGTGGAGAGCGGTACAATAATGAGTGTCTGCAGGCAGCAGTGAAGCATGGTGGAGAGAGCGGTACAATAATGAGTGTCTGCCGGCAGCACTAAAGCATGGTGGAGAGCGGTACAATAATGAGTGTCTGCAGGCAGCAGTGAAGCATAGGGGAGAACGATACAATAATGAGTGTCTGCAGGCAGCAGTGAAGCATGGTGGAGAATGGTACAATAATGAGTGTCTGCAGGCAGAAGGGAAGCATGGAGGAGAGTGGTACAATAATGAGTGTCTGCAGGCAGCAGTGAAGCATGGTGGAGAGCTGTACAATAATGAGTGTCTGCAGGCAGCAGTGAAGCATGGTGGAGAGTGGTACAATAATGAGTGTTTGCAGGCAGCAGTGAAGCATAGTGGAGAGCGGTACAATAATGAGTGTCTGCATGAAACAGTGAAGCATGGTAAAGAGCGGTACAATAATGAGTGCCTGCAGGCAGCAGTGAGACATGGTGGAGTGCAGTACAATAATAAGTGTCTGCGGGCAGCAGTGAAGCATGGTGGAGAGCGGTACAATAATGAGTATCCGCAAGCAGAAGTGAAGCATGGTGGAGAGTGGTACAATAATGAGTGTCTGCCAGCAGCAGTGAAGCATGGAGGAGAGTGGTACAATAATAAGTGTCTGCAGGCAGCAGTGAAGCATGGTGGAGAGCGGTGCAATAAAGAGTGTTTGCGGGCAGCAGTGAAGCATGGTGGAGAGTGGTATAATAATGAGTGTCTTCAGGCAGCAGTGAGGCATGGTGGAAAGCTGTACAATAATGAGTGTCTGCAGGCAGCAGTGAATCATGCTGGAGAGCGGTACAATAATGAGTGTCTGCGGGCAGCAGTGATGCATGGTGGAGAGCGGTACAATAATGAGTGTCTGCAAGCAGCAGTGAATCATGCTGGAGAGCGGTATAATAATGAGTGTCTGCAGGCAGCAGTGATGCATGATTGATGTTCCTTGCAAGTTTGAGCTGAATTTTAGCAAGCAGAGTTAGGGATTTGGTCAGGATTAATTTACAAATTCCACACCATATGCAGATCAGTTGTTAACACTCCACTGAGCAAGCTCAGGCTGTGCCAGCCACCTGAAGAATTATTTGTAAGCCAGCCCTTTTGCCTGTTTGATGTGGATGATGTCCCCTATGAAATCTTCAAGCTGCTGAAGAATTTGAAGTCGTGGAAGTCAGAATCATCTCAATCCAGAAGTAGCAGCAGCACTTGGCACTATACCCGAATCCGGGGAAGTAACCTCTGCAAAGCTGGTCGAGGATGGACTTCACTCCTCATATAAGACAGCCAAACGTAAAGATGATCAGCAGTAGAGTCCTTCGATTATATGACACTTTATCTTTATTCCATCCTTAAAAACAAGGGGTTACAAGCAAAGTCAGAATCAGACTGGCCCATGTGCAGAGGAGCCTGAAGAGTCTGCCCACAACAGGGCAAAACATACTGCGCATGCGCAGATCTTGCTCTGACTTCTGGGACATCAGCTTCTTCATCAACTTGTGGATGATGTAGGGAACATCATCCACATCAATCAGAGGTAGCTGGCATGGTTCAGAAATGTCCGCTGAACTGTTAACTAATTTGCACATGGTGTAAGATATACAGGGCTCATGGCCTAATGCCACCAGTATCCCTGTGCCGGCCATATCGAAATGTGAGGCTGTCTCTGTAGCTGTACCAGTCCCTTCCATTACCGACAGTCCTCGTCGAGTCGTTGGTGATGAGAGCCAACCCCAATCAGGGCATGTCTTTTGCCAAACCAGTAAAACTGATGCTACTGTTTTAATGCTATATTAGGGCTTTTATACATAAAGCGATTCTTGGCTGTTGTAATAAGTGCCATAGGGAAAAATAGCATATTGATTGGGGCTCATTAAGTTGATTTTAGACGGGGATTGCATGATCTTTTGTCCCCTTACAGATTGAAGTATATACACGTTTATACGGAGGGGATGTGCTGCCAAAAAGTGATGATTTTTACGCCCGCATGACAGATTCAATCAGCCAATGAGCGAGCATGCATCTGCTGATCAACAGCATATATATTGGTCCGTGTAAAAGGGTCTTTACTCTTTACATATGATGTAGCATATATCATGCCAATGAATTCCCAAATTATGCCAGGAGGTGCACTGTGTGGTTTTCATCCTCAATCAGCAATTTTCCATTGACTTGAATATTCGATAAGGAGTCAGTTTTAAAGGCATTCTTAAAGGGCAGTCTGATATAAAAAAAAAAAGTATTTCCTGCTGGATGGGACCCCTAATAATAATAAGCTTGTCCTCCAACTCCTAACAACCCCAGTGATCAGCTCTGATCTATGCTTGGATCCAACAGTAAATGTTCAATTCCCCTGCACTGCCACCACTGGGGAAATAAAGCATTACACATTTCCCATAGTAATAAATGGGCTGTCTGTGTAATGCAAAGACATGTCGGGTCCTCCAGAGAGAGACATTCTTTGTAGTTGCTCTTCATTGTGGCTGTTTTTTTTATCGTCCCCTCTCAATTAACCAGGCAAAATGCCCATCAAATGCCCTCAATGTAAAAAATAGCAGCAAAGCGAAAATGGAACAAGACTCCTTTTTGCTTCTCTGTAAATTACCATCAGGGTTCTTGTGCATTTCAATGACCAGACAGCATTATGATTCAATGTGACAAAGAAAACAAGACTTGAAAAATACTTGCACAAAGGTGTCAGATGATTCAAGGAACGCAACTTCAAAGTTTTATGTGCGCCGGCATGCGAGGCAATTTGCAAGTTCTATAAGGCAATAATTAATTTTCAAGCCGGGTCTGTACTTAACGGGTTCTAAATTACTCACCATGTCTGTACCGAGCTCGTTACAAATCACTTCATAGCTCTAAACGCATGTTACGCTTTATTTTATACGTGAGCGAAAGTATAATTACGAGAGCAGCACTTACATCTGTCACCCCTTTAGCTACCAGTGTGTTATAAATGTACGGAGGGCCGACCGCTTAGACTCCATTGATTACCAGAACGGCATTCTTAGAGTCCTCTAAGCGATCTACATTCATGACTACTGCTTTATTCATTGTCTATAGAGAGAGATGAGTGAGTGGAGCGGTGGTCCCGCAGTAAGGGTGTACTGGGCTTCAAAGTGGAGGACCAAGATGGGCACTCCCAGTAGAACTGAGCATGCTCCCTGGGAACTTTTTAGTGAGATTATCTCTGCACTAAAAAAGGAATTTTTTTACACTGCGTCACTGTATAGAGCTGAGGTGCTGGACAGGTGCAACAGTCCTTAGAGGAGGAAAAGGTAGTGGGAGCCTGAGTCCTTAGATGTGACAGGGACTGTTTGAGTAGCGGCTTCTGTACTGCCTGAATGAACGCCGGGATGCAGGGAGAAGAGTTGATTGGAGGATGGAGAATGCACAGGACTCTGCAGCAGAGCAACAGACCAAGACAAAAGAGGACACAGAGGAGATTGTTGTCAATGAGTCGTAAGTGAGGCCGGCCTCAATAAAACTGATAGATGTGCACACCGCTAGAGACGATATGTTAGTAGGTTTGCATTTGGATGGGCTAGCATTGCGGACACTGATATTGTGTAAAAACCTAGTTATGGACTGCGGTATTTAAAGAGACATTTAAATGTTTTTTGTGGACTCGAGGACCATTTATGTGGACTCGAGGACCATCTTTTTCTAAAGGACTACATTGGTGTGGTTAGCACGGAAGTAAAGTTGTACATTATATCTGGTTATATGACAGTGATAATTATCGAGTCTGATTGTTCACAAAGTATTGGGCTTATTACGTATTGCACATAAAGTATTGTTAATCCTAGGTTATAGTTAGCGGTAGGAAAATCTACGGTACAAGTTAAACTACTTACTTATTGTACAGAAATGAGTATACATTATAGTAGAAACCTATGCCAGCTCATAGCTGATGTCATTTCCATCTGGCATACTAAGTGCGGCCAGATGAAACAAATGTATTAAGAGTCTTGTGCCTCTTGTGCTTGCTCCAAGCATAGTTTACTTAGACCAGAATATAAAGCATCGCTCTAAGTTCATACACTGTCCTACCATAAGTAATTGGACACCTGAGCAAGTAGTATTTATTTCCATATGTTCATACTTAGTGGGGCTTCTTTGGCCCTAATAACATCGGATACTCTCCATCACATACTTTCTACTAAAGTCTGATACACTTTAGCTGGCATTTCCCTCCATTCATCCTGCAAATGTCTGAAAAGTTCTCTCATGGAGATGCATTGGACAGTTCAGTAATGGATGAATCACACTACTCCACCTTCAAATCAGATAGACGTTCCTGGATGTGGAAGATCCCGGGGAACGCCTTTTGCCTGAGTGTTCTCTTAAAGGAGATGCACTGGCCCATCTACAGTTCTGCAAAGAGCGTTGTTACTGGACACTTAGGCAATGGAAGAACATTCTGTGGAGTGATGAATTGCACTCCTCCATCTTCAAATCAGATGGCTATACCTGGGTGTGGAGAAGCCCGGGAAACAGCTTGTGCCTGAGTGTGCTATGCCAACAGTTAAGTACGGCTGAGGTTCCATTATGGTCTTGGAATGTCTTACATGGCATGGTCTCGGTCTGTTAGTTGTAGTGACAAGAACCATGAACACGGAGGTGTACCCTGACATTCTAGACAATAATGTGCTGCTAACAATGTGGTAATACTCTGGGAATGGTCGACCATACTTCCAACAAGACAACGCGCCTTGACACACATCCAACACTGTTTTACGTTGAGGATATGGATGTTCCATGATTGGACTGACTGCACAGAGTCTCGAGTTGAACTCTACTACATTTGCAGGACGAATGGAGGGAAATAGAGCGAGATTTATCAGATATTAGTAGAAAATATGCCACGCAGGAGAGTATCAGATGTCATTAGGGCATAACACACTCAGACAAAAGCTGTTCCCCAGACATCCTCCACATCCAAGTATGTCCATTGGATTTGAAAAAGAAGTAGCATGATTCATTACTCCATAGAATGTTTTTCCATTGCCTAACTGAGAACTCACCAGACATTTGCAGGATGAATGGAAGGAAATACCAAATACAATCAGACGTTTGTAGAAAGTATGCCACAGAGAGTGTCAGATGTCATTAGGGCCAAAGGAGCCCCACTAAGTTGTAGCATATGCAAATAAATACTACTTTTGATTCTTGCTCAGGTGTCCAATTACTTTTGTTAGGAGAGCATATACCTCTTTGTGTTTGAATGTATGAATTCCTTTTTTTTTGCTGTCAAAGAATGGCAGCACACTTCATTGCTCAACTTGCAGACATATCCCTCTATTCACACAGCCACAGTTTGTTACAATGTACCAGGGTAGGTAATCACATAAACATCATCACTCTATCAAGATGAATGAATGACCGACCCTATTAAAGTCAATGGGGGACACTGATGTCCATTTGGAATGGATTCCTCACAGCGTCATGGCTTCTGTCTGACAACTATACGCCATGTCGGAGATAGTCCTGTGTCATCTGTGACACGATGCAGCCGACTGACTATTCTGCAGTATATATGCATCTCTCTCGTTGTTCCATTCATCCTCTGCTGGGAGTTGTAGTCCAGCAGCAGCTGTCACTGGCTATATTAGCACTTGGCAGTCGGACTAAGATAAAGCATTTGCGCCGAGTGACTTTTGGGGCTAATAACATTTTAAACAAGTTGGAAAGCAGTGCATTACTTATTGAGGTAATAAGGGCTGCGAGCAGCGGGGACGGCTGTCGGGGGGGGTGCGGTTCCCGGCCCGGGATTGGTTGGAGCGCTCCTTCTTGTTGATGTATGGTTTAATCAGTGGCAGGCTGCACACGGCTCGGCTTATTTGTAGTTACTGTGACTGCCTCGTCCCTGTGTGCTTCTGTCTCACTTTGAAGCTCATCAGCCTGATTGCCGCAGGACCGCAGTTCTTCCCCGCTGCAGCTCTTTTTGTCTTGTGCATCGTGTTATTTGTATCCGTTATGTCCAATTGTTCAACCAGTTTTATTGCTTCAATGAATCTAAAATATGAAAAAAAATAATACTACAACTTTGCAAATGTTTTACCGTTTTGTGTAGGCAGCCCCCATGCAAACCTATGTGTCTGCATGGCGACAGGTGACGAATAAATCCGGTGTGTAGTCCAGTCCTGCAGACGCCTGCTACTTCATATCTGCCCCCAATTCTACTGTCTGTAGGTTGTCAAGATGGTGGAAGCAGAGAGGGTGGAGTAATGCAGGGTAAGTGCGCATGCACATGGCGATATTAGGGATCTGGGTTAGGCCGGCTTCAGACAAGCGTATTTGCGTGTGCAATACGCAGAGAATAGAACCCATTGATTTCAGTGGCTTCGGTCACATGCGCGTATTTTTCCTGCGTATATCATTCACAAAAAAAAAAAAAAATCGCAGCATGCTCTATTTTCCTGCACATTTATTTGCACACCAAAAGTCAATGGGGATGTGCAAATGTGCACAAAATACGCTAGGAGATGCGTGAAATGTTCGTTACAGCGCAGTAAAAATAGGACATATCTAGAACTCATTTGATTAATTAGCCATTAATCGGTGCGTGTTTTTTTGCCGCACACAAACGATTATGCCTTGCGGGTGCAAAAAAATACAATAAAGTATGTTGATGCACCCACAAAAAAAGCATTGCTCATTATGGAAATAGGCTTTCACTCCTGTGAAGGGGGCCTTCGGATGCATTTACATAGGCAAGTGCAAAGTTGGCCCGAGAAACTCGGTCCGACATCGTACTTACAAATCCGTGCACTTTTTGCGAGTGTGATGCGTTTTACATCCCATTACACTTGTAAGTTGCGAGTGCAATTTCTTGTCCTGCTCCCATAGGGAATAATGGCCAATTCTCAAACAGAATCACCCAAAAATGGGACATACTGCAGTTTTTTTCTCAGATCACATCTTCTCGCAGATCTGCGCGAGAAAAATCGCACATGTAAATGCAGCCATTGAAAATAATGGGTTCTTTTCCCGTGTGATTTCTGTGCATCCCGCACTGCAAGAAAATCACCCGTGTAAATGCACCCTTATACGGATTTGTTATAGTGCCCCCTGCCAATCGCCCCAGTAATAATGCCCCCTTTAATGGCCCCAGTAATAATGCCCCCTTTAATGGCCCCAGTAATAATAGGTCTCCTTTTAGTGGCCGTATTAGTATTAGTGCCCCCTTTAGTTTCCCCAGTAATAATAGGTCCACTTTAGTGGCCCCAACACTTATTATGCCCCTTAATGGCCCCAGCAGTAATACCCTATTCCCAAAAAAAGAAAAAGAAATCCAGAGTTCTTATTTTAATTGTTGTCAGCAGCAAATTTCCCCTTCAGACAGGACAATAAGCTGCTGAAAATGATTATTTTTTGGACTGTGCCTTTAAAGCATTGACCAGCCAGTGAACGAGCATTTGATCATTCGTTGGCTGATTGCTGCCCTGTCTATATGGGGCAATGGTCGGGTCAATGAGCGTTCTAACAAATGCTTTTTCACAATCATTGGCCCATGTGAAAGGGTCTTAAATGAAGTTATCCTCTATCCACAGGAAAGGGGCTAACTTTATAATTGGTGGGTTCTGACTGCTGGGACCGCCATCAATCCCAAGAATGGTGATCCCAAAGGTCCCCGCATGAATGGAGAAGATGTTGCGTGTGCATGAGACCGCTGCTATCATTTCACTGGAGCTCAGGAAATTGAAAAGGGCTCGTTCTTGACAATTTACAATGTTCCCATTAAAATGAATAGAGCCGCAGTATACAGGTGTGATCTCTGCTCCATGTATACAGGGACCTTTAGGATCCCCGTTCTTGGGATCGGTGAGGGTCTCAGCAATTGGACCCTCACTGATCATAAAGTTGTCCCATATGATTCTGGTTAGAGGATTACTTTATAACTTGCCCCAACTCATTTAAGCCCGAATCTAATAGATTTCATGTGATACTCTATGGCTGACCCTATATTTGTGCCTATGCTGCAGATGGGCTGTGGTACTATGGCGCATGCGGTGACAAGACAGAAGTGGAGGCAGCGCACATTTTTGTAAGACAACTGAACTTTACAAGAATGGAAGTTACAGTTTCACTTCATAGAAGGGCACAGATTACTTCAACGTTTCACAATATAACAATTGTTTTGGATTAGGCTCAACAGGCCACCTGGCGAACGTGTTCTGGCCATCGGCCATTACTGATACTGCTAACTTTTGCTAGACCTTATCTCATCCCATTGAGGCCACATCTCAATTATTGAGATGCCATTTAACATTCACATTGTGTATAAAACTGTATCACAGGTCTCTTTCAGGCTTTAACATACTCATTGAATTTGCTCATCTTCCGCGGTGACACATTGCGTGCTTACATATGCATTGTGACAACACAGCAAGTAAAAACTTTTACACTACTTCTCAATATACATAACTCTAGGACTCATTAGTAATTTGGGTTCCAATCCGTAACTCTTAGTCACTTAGTAACATGTAGCCTTTATCCCTCCTAAGCTGCTAGCAAGCCTGCTTACTAATTATCAAGTCTCTCTCAACAATGAGTTTTGTTTAAGGTTGGCCTACTTACGGTCCGATGCTCTTGAACTTCAGTGTCCTGATCCTTTACTATGTCACCCAGTTTCACACTCTCACTGGACTGCAGTGTCCTCTCAGGCAGTCCTTATACTGCACTTCCATCAGTCCTTAGTCTTTTCCATTCAAATAGTTTCTCCATGGTGCCATCTATCTCTGGCACTTGTAGGGCAGTTTCTGCTCTGTCTCTCTCTCACATCTGATTGCAGCATCATCACACAGCCCTTGTGCAGCCATTGCTCCTTGCAGCATCTTACACAATATTGAAATGCAGGTCTTTGTGTCAAAAGCAAAAAAATATATAAATTTGGTATCATAGTAATCATACTGGCCCATAGAATAAAGTTATAATGTTATTTTGGCTGCAATGTGTACACCGTGGAAACACGACCTCCCAAAGGTGGTGGAATTTCGGTTTGTTTCTATTTTACTCCACTTAGAATTTTTTCAGTACGTTATATGGTACATAGAATAGTACCATTGGAAATGACAAAAAACAAGCCCTCAGACAGCGACGTTGATGAAGGACTAAAAGAGTTATGATTTTTAAAAGGTGGCTAGGAAAAAAAACATAATAAAAAAAAAGGGTCATGTATGTTCTTAAGGGGTTAAGGGGGATCATCTGTGGGCCTTATAGAAAACATATACTTTCTTGTAGTCAGCACAATGTAAAATCAATGTTAGTTTCCTTCCTCTCGACAAAGCCCATTCTACAACAAAGAGGAAATCCTCTCTAGTCAGTCCGACACCGGACACACCGCACCATTATACCTATATGTGACAACACACTGAACCCTCGCAGGGTCACTTAAATACGGTAAACAGAATTTTCAGACATAGGTCTAGCAGACACATAGAGTCTTCCATACTTTTCCTGGACCATCGATGGTGACATACAGTACAGTAATTCAATATATACCCTATAGATAAAGTATAAAGCTTCATATACTTCATGATCTATACTAAAATGTACAGAAAGAGGTTTGCTCTCTCCGTGATCGTGTGGGATTTCCTCCGGGTGTCCTAACTCGAGGTCTCCTTTACTGCAGTCATGGGCAAAAGTTTTGAGACCGACACAAATTTTGGTTTTCACAAAGTTTGCTGCCTCAATGTTTTTAGATCTTTTAGTCTGATGTTTCTCTATGGTTAATGACGTGTAATTATAGACATTTTTTAATATTTATACAGTTGACTATTACTTTTCAAGACTTCTGCAATTCGCCCTGGCATGTTGGATATCTGCTTCTAGGCCAAATCCTGACAAATGGCAACTCATTCTTACCTAATTAGTGCTTGGAGTTTATCACTATTTATGTGTTTTTGTTTGTCCATCCACATTTTGAGGCTTGACCTCAGGTTCTCAATGGGATTGAGATATGGAGAGTTTCCTGGCCTTGGACCCAAGATTACAATGCTTTGGTCACTGAGCCACTTAGTTTTCACTTTTGCCTTGCGACATGGGTATCCATCATGCTGGAAAAAGCATTGTTGTTCATCACCAAATTGCTCCTGGATGGTTGGGAGAAGTTCTTGAAGGATGTTTAGATACTATTCTTCATTCATGGCAGTGTTCTTAGCCAAAATTGTGATTGAGCCCACTCCTTTGGATGAAATGCAACCCCACACATGAATGGTCTCAGGTTGCTTTACTGTTGGCATGATACAAGACTCATGATAGACCTCAGTTTTTCTAGAGGAGGAAAAGGAAGAAAAGGAGAAGGAGGAATAGGAGAAAGATTCTCCTTCCTTCTTTTCCATCCACCTTTCAGTGGATTTGGCCGAGATAAACCGTCCAAGGTTCAGGTTCATGCCAAACCGAATTTTTAGCATCGTTTGAGCCAAAACACAGTTCCACTGTTTTGGTTCACTCAATGTCACTTAAAGCCCATGGACAGATGCATATAGTGAAAACGATGGTGGCGGAGCGGACAGACAGAGGAAAGACATAGTTCCTGCAGCAAAATCAAAACTTTACTAGACACGTATTTGCACTTTCCCTCCATCGGAGGGTACTGGCAGTTCAAACGCTGCCATACAGTCATGAACACTTAACACATATTAACAGGTGGGCCTAGTGTCCATAATAGTCACTTAAACAGGGCCTACTGTCTGGAAGCATGATGTCTTTCTTTATTTGAATGGCAACGTCAATACAGGCGGTCTCTGGTTGGCAGTAGTGGAATATGGCAAATGGTGCCTGGCCTGCTTAGTTCAAACATGACTTCAGAACTTGGGATTGCTCACAGGTAGACCACCAACACTCTACAGGGATGAAACCATTATGCTAGCTGCATCATCATACACATAGCCCTCAGTGAACAATATCACTTGCAGGAGCACATCAGCTGCTCTTCAGTGACTCTAGCCAAATGCATCACTTTAATGGCCTGGTCTGCAACCTGGTGTCTCATCTGTTGGGCTCTTTGCTGCACCCCCATGCAGTGCTTCTCTTGTGAGGTCTTTGCCACTTCCTCTAATTTAACTGCGTCACTACTCTGTTCTCTTGAAGTAGGACCTGTCCAGCACTTTATTAGTTTCCCCTCCAACTTGATAATGTCACTGTCATATCACCAGGACCTTCCCTATTAATCCCCTTATTTTAGTGGGTGGGGCTTGACACCAGGAGCTCCGTGCGCATGTCTATGAAAGTGACCAATGTTGGTCGTGTTCTTCAATGGAAGAGCAGAAAGTTTCTTCATCACCTTGCAATTCTTTTAAAGAGAAACTGCACTTTTTACAAACGTTTGACATGTCAGAGCAACAATATTAAAAGTTTTGATCAGTAGGAGTCCCGCTGCTGAGACCCCCGCTGATCACTGAAACCAGGGGGCTGCAGTGCTCACCTGTCACCCGCTACTCTCAGCAGCTCTATGCAGCTATCTTCTGCTGCTGAAAGGTGCTGACAAGCAGCAAAGACAGCCAAAGGGGCACGGCACTAGGGTGAGCCCTCATTCTATCGACCATTGAGGGTCCCAGCAGCAGGACCCCACTAATCAAAAACTTTTGCTATGTCACTCTCACATGCCAAAAGTTTGAAAAAAGCGCAGTTACACTTTGAAGGATTCCACCTCCATTTTCTCAAACTTTTCATACATTTCATCGTATTTTGATTTCCAAAACTTCGCCGTCATTTTCTTATGTACTAAGAGGAAATGAACGCAGTGGAAACTGATGACTACATTGTTACAGTTTTATGTGACTCTTCCATTATGGATGTAAATGACGGGACAGTCAGCTGGAGCAGATATGCATCACTGCACCACATCCTGACGGGCTAAAGAAAGAAGACGAGATGAAGACACTGAACATCTTGTAACCCCGGTGTCACATAGATAGGGATGTGCTTATGATTCAGTGGAGGAAGCAGACTTGAAGAGGAAATGTCTGACGGCAAGGCGCAGGCTGATTATAGACGCCGCTCCATGAGAACATCCACTTGTAATCAGTATATTTAATAATCTGTATTTATATAGCGCCAACATATACCGCAGCGCTTTACAGATTGGGGAAAACATACACAAGGTCATATCTTCCAGTAATAAACCAGTGCGCATCGTAGACAATAGGGGGAATTTACGGATTATAAGGCCGGCTTCACACGGGCATAAGCAGAATCTTGCGTGCCTCAGTGCAACATTTCTGCGCTATGAACAAGCGTATTTCTGTATTTTACTGTACTGAGCTCCTACTCAGATCAGCCTACGTTCTCCATCATGACTGCCAACCTTTGATAAATTACCTTCTCAGCCCAGTTTCTAATCTGCTGATGCCCCACTGCTGGATGACAAGCCTGACCTGGTTCCAGGCTCTTCATGTTCTGACTTCATGGTGAAATTGTGTTGCAGTGCAAAGCATGGGGGACCAAGCAAAATTGTGTCATGGGAGGAGGTACACAACGCGGATATAAGGATATGATGGAGTCACCAAAAATCTACAAGGTTAATTTAGGAATACAGAAAAGCAAATAATACCAGTATGAGAATAGGTAAGCAACCTGACTTTCACTCTGCTGTTACTTAATGCTATTTCCATTAACTCAGTTCTAGCTCACAATGATATTTAGGAACAGTATTAATGGTATTAATTAGTCCTATAGCACTGGAATACAGTTCATGCGGTACAATATGCAGTCCTTTGGAGAAATGCTATTACTTTACTACTATACAATATAACTGAACATAATGTCTTTACTCCAAGGGCTATCAGGAGTATATTGCGTGTAGTCTCCGTCCACAACTAGCAAGCAATATCACTTTAATTGATAACTGTTGCATTGGTTCCCCATACAAAAGTCCTGCTGTGTGGATAATCCAGTCCCTGTCAGTGTGCACACGTATTATTTACATAGAGATCGACCTCACTTACAGTTTGTCGCTTTGTATGGGATGAGTCTCAGTCTGAAAGTGCCCTGTAGCCGGTCTCCAGTTTTCAGTCAAGTAACACAAGGGCCTTTTTGTCAATCTTTGCAGCCTCTGTCTTCTTTGTGCATTGTTGCATCCTCACTGCAGCGTATCTGATGCTTTATCCTCACAGATGCTGAGCCCATCAGATTCCTGGGGCTATGTCTAGATGGTTGTCTAACCAAAGGCCGTTTGTACTCACTAGACTCTGGCGCCCCTTGGACTGTCTCAGCAGCACCTCTTAGGCTGCAGTCACATAGGGTGGAAACCTTGCGGAATGTCCGCAGGACCACACGGAATCCCCGTGAGATTTCCGCAGCTTGAAGACCCACAGGCTTATTTCTAGCGACTATTTGGACAATAGCTGTCCCCTGTAAAGCTAGCCTAAATGCCATAACTAGGAGCCAGCTTTTAGCTTTACTTTGGGTCTCCCTCTCTTCTATGTATGCCAATGCCCAGCAGTCTCCATCTAACTACTTCGGCACCTACCATGTTACTTGGTTCCACTACTTCGCAGCCGGTACTATACATTTTTACAGTAGCAAACAGTAAATGTGTTATATAAATGAACACAAGCCAGAGGGTATTTTTAACTTTAACTACTTTGAAAGTGGTTGTTCCACGCTAGTCACAGCGCCCCTGAAGGCATCCAGCCATGTTTAATGTGACAGCAATCATCCTCCCAAGAGACATCTGAAAAAATGCTCATCCGTTATAGCTCAACCACACTGAATAATTAATGGAAAAAGGCACTTTTTTCTAAACTGTTTTGGACTTTACAAATAATTTTTGGTCTGACATTACTTCCATCACCGCAGTACAGCGCTGGATCAGCTGTTTGTGCTCCAGATTTTCCTGGCTCAGTTTTGAGGACAGGAAGTACTATTATGTATCCTTGTCCACCATATTAGCCCTGATGGAGCCCATTCTCTGTCACAGGGTCAACCTGAGATCTTCCTCTCTCAGTTCTCCTTGGCAGTAAATCAGAGTTAGAGAATGTTCCCTCTTCTACTTCTATGTGTCTTTATGGGGAGTGTAATACATAATCCATTGGTATTAGTGGCCATATGTTCACGGATGTGTTGGCTGACTTTCTGGCCTACATCTAGTGTATATACACTAAACAATCATTGCATTAGGAACCCCTACTCAATAACAGGTTGGTCCACTTTTTGGTTGATCACAGCTTTCAGATGTCGAGGAACAGATTACACATGGTGGCAAATATCCTTAACACATGCACATTAGGCGGATAAGTGGGAGCAGATCTCACAGCCCTTTTCAACCATATCCCAAACATCTCAATAAGATTATAGTCTGGTGTGTTTGGAGGCCAAGGTCATGTGGAGAATTCATTGTTGTGTTCCTCTAACCACTCCCCAGTGATCTGCGGTTGATGACATGGAGTGTTGTTCTGTTCAAAGACGGCACTGTTGTCCTGTAAGACTTCCTCAAGATATAGGTGCAGATGGCCAGCTAACAGGTGTCTAGTGTTCACAATTCAAGATTTGTGGTATGATGACCAACAACCCTAGGCCATGACAGGAAGATGCTCCCCAGACCATAACAAAGCCATCACCAGCCTGTTGAACCCCAATGGTACACCCATGGGACACGGCTTCAGGCCAGATGCGGACCCGGCCATCCATGTTGTTCAGCAAGAAATGGGTCTCATCTCTTCAGACGACCTTCTGCCACGTGGGCAAGATCCAATAACATCTTTCCTGGGCCCATGCGATGAGCTGTTGGTGATGATGTGGGGTCACCCTCGCCAGTCTTCGAGTATTAAGCCTCAGTCAATGCAAGGTACGCTGCATGGTCATTGTGGAAAGTTATCTAACTTCTCTATTGTTGTACTGCTGGCTCAGTTGGTCCTCTTTAGTACGTCATTGCTGAAATACCAGACATGCCACCCAACGCTTGTCTCTAGGATCAACCACACATGGCCTGCCACTGTGTGATCTTCTCTCAAACGTCTGTCCATGCTTCAACCTGCCTTGATTTATTCTTGACAGTGTGGTTCGGGAACAGCCAACTACTATGACTGTGTCAGATACATTAGCAGCACACTTTCAAGCACCAACAATCTGCTCGCAGTCAAAGTCATTCAAGTCACCACGTTTGCCTATGACTGACAAATGTTGCCTTCCGCTATACAGATGAGAGGTCAGCTCATTATCTGAGAGCAGATCGTAATGCTGCTATCAGATGGTTCGGCATTACTGATCACATGTTGTCACATGACAGCTGTTTCTAATGCATTTATCATTCAGTGTACCTCATAAGATAATTTGATGTCCTCTATTGATTAGATTATTGTGAGCTGAGAAGTAATAGTGCAATTGCACCTCCTTTTAATAATACTAGTCACTATCTGTCTGGAAGGTACATGTCATGCCAAGATTCTAGGGCTAAACTCTGTAACCTCTATAGTTACCTCAATGGATGATAATCAAGGCTTAAGCTACCCATTTACTTTAATTAGCTGACTGACCAACAGCTGTTCTGGGTCTTGTCAACTCAAGATGAGAAAATATGGCTACAGTAGTCACTAACACTGAACTTGATGAAGGCTAAAATAGTACGTACTGATTTGATGAGCTTATTTTTTGTGGGGGCATTCCCATGGTAGGAAGCATGGAGCCATGGACCCAACTTGGGTGATGTCTACTCTCTTCATAAGTGGTGGTTTCATGCTATAGGTCAGATTTTGATACCAGACATTTGTTAGACTGGCACCACTCCACCACACCATATTTGAACACCATCGACCAGTATGCAAACCCATAGAGGCCAAATGAGTTCTTCCACTTTAATGGTATCTTGTCTTGGGTTGTCTTCCAGTAATTTTGGGCCCATGCTCCAGACTTTTAAGTGCGTAAGCTAAAGGGAAAATTTGAGCCCAGCAGCATTACTTTAGTAAGACCTCCGTATTGCTTTACAGTCTGAATCGGATGGCATTCTAGAAGAACGTACCATGACCTTCATATCCTTGACCCCATCTTTTATATATTTACTTACCATTCCAAAAGCAATGTCTGAAGATACAGTATAAATTAAATATGGCATACACAGCTCAGTGCTCGTCCGATGTCTTCAGTATGTGCATGTGCTTTTCATCATTTGCAAGGAAGAATACGTTTTTAATGTGGCCTCCGAAGCATGTGGCTGGAATAATGAATGAAGAATTTGGACAGAGAGCCCCATGGGGATACTTTCTAGAGGATTTCTAAGGCTCTAACCCATTATTTTCAAATTCAAAGTGTCAAGTCCCTCCCGCTGAAGTTCAATGTGCATAGCTAGCGAGGAGAGACGCTGCCCGTCTGCTTCATACTGTGACCTACCTGATCTGGGTCACCTCGTATGGAGAAGGTAGCCTGTGGGACAGAGAGAAATAAGTAATTAAGATGTATCTAGGACAACGTGTACTAAACAAGCAACAAAAGAACAAACTTGCGTAGGGCTTGTATTATTCTGCTGTCTTACTTCCCTGGAAATAGTCACAGAATATTTATATTTATTCTCAGCTAGAAATTATATTTTCACGGAGGCGCAGGTTTCCTCCCGGCTTTAAAGGAACAATAGGTATAAAGTGTGGCTTTATAACAGCAAGAAATACAAGGTGGTGAGGCGCCCCATAGCAAGGATAAAAATGGGCCCCTTATCCTGGGTGGATCTTGGCACCCAGGACAGAAAGGTCTGGAGTTTCCCCTCTACTCCCTTTCCATCACCTTTAAGACATTTTCCAACCACCTTGTTTTCGAAGAACTCAGTTCTTCTGGAGAGTCCTGCTATGGTTCCAGCCACCCCATTGAAAGGGGGTGGAATTAAACATCACTTGGCTGCCTCTTTATTGGCTCCATAGAAGCCACGTGGTTTGTATCTATTAGTCTGATTGCCATTAGGGAGTTGGGAAGATTTTTTTCCCCCAAAAGGGCTAATTGGCTCCTGCCTCTTGGGGTTTTTTGCCTTCCTCTGGATCAACAAAGGAGGATAAACAGGCTGAACTAGATGGACATTGTCTTCATTCGGCCTTACATACTATGTTACTATGTATTGTATGTACGCCTTACAAGTGTGTCATCCATAAGTCCTGTCAAGAGAACTGACCAAGAGATTCTGGGGCAGAAGACAGCGACAGGCTGAATCATGTGAAGAATACAATAGGTTATAGGGTTTGCAAGACAATATAAATTACAATGGTAGAAAGAGGGAAAAGGTCAAGATCTTTCTCTAACCTGCCCCAACTGGAACTGCTAATGAAGCAGGGCACCTGCCCTTAAAAGGGCGACCCCACTTCTGGAACCTAACTAGATGACTTATATGTTCCTCGGTAGAAAATGAAGGAAAGGGAATGTATGAGGACAGAAAAGACAAATGAACAAGACACGGTCAGAGTTCAAGAGCAACAATAGTCTGAACAGTCGCAGTCAGAAATCCATAAGCCCCTAACCACTGAGCAAGACCAGTATACAAATGTATCACTGGCGTCCTCTCTCAAGAGGAGACGGAGTTATACCCGTGAACAACTCTTGGCATCCAGAGTCAAATGCCACTGCCCATGTGCTGATACTGTGACGTCAGACCGATCCAGCACATGTGTTCGGACCTTGTCTGCATCAGCATCACTGTGACAATAAGAATGCCAGATATATGGCTGTAGAAAACCAAGAGGAATAAATACATAGAGGATATGAAAGGAACATGATAGAAGAGCTCCAGCATGGTAGATTAATGGAAACAGGAGGGATAAGAAGAAGAGGCATCAGGCTTTGTAGCAACATTTCTGCTGGTGTTAGATGTCTTTTGTTTGCAACAGCTGGAAACCCTACCTCCAGGTTGTCCGAACATGTGTGGATTCCCATTACGCAGACTGGTGGATTGACTACCTATTTTTCAATGGGATCAGAGTCAAAATAAAAAAAACTATCCTTGCGCTGCTTGTAACTAAAACTTCAGGATAATACAAATAGAAGAAACTTACTTTACTGAGGGGGGGAGGGGGGGGTTCTTCAAAGAAGTAATAGGTACAAGCGTTAATTAAAGTAGGACTGAAGGGCTCCTACACACCAGTGTATTTGTGCACGCTTTTGCACAATGGGATTGTACACATTTTTCGTTTTTGCACGCGCATTTCTCGCTGTGTGTATTTTCGCACCAAAGGTCGCCATAGAAGTCTATGGGAGGTGTGCAAATGTGCATGCAATATGCAAGGGGATGCACTTCCATGAAAAAAAGAGCGGACCTGGGACTCATTAGGCTAAATAGCTATTAAAATCAGGGTGTGGGTGTATCCAGCGCGCAAGTTAACATGCCCTGTGTGCACAATAAGCTCAGTAAAATGCACAATTGTGCATTTGGGCACATTAGTGGCAGCACCAGCATTGTAGTCAACTGCAATTTACTTGACTGTGTGCCACCTGTTCATCAGAATGATTCTTGACATCCCCCTCTGACCCCTTTCATCGATGAGTTGTTTTCGTCCACAAGATCCCCTTTCGCTGGATGTTTTTTCTTGATCACACCATTCCTGTTATACTCACCCCACCGCTGCACAAGAAAACCCACAAGGTTGGCAGTGAAAACCTGATCCCGGCTAGTCTAGCACCGATGACCAGGACTTGTTCATACTTTTAAACCCTATATGGTTCTAGTAACTAAAGCCCTTGTTAACATAAAGCATTATATATTATTTCTATAAAATCATACACTCCCGTTTCTATGATGTCCTAGATCTCAATATACATGTACTTATTACTCATATATGCTGGCCACTTTATTAGAGACCCCGGCCCTCTCACTATTGGCGCTTACCTATATGGAAATTAGACCCCGGAGTGCAGCATAAAATTATCTAACAAGGTCCCCTTGGATCAGTTTCAGTGTGAATCTACATTAAATAGCTTCCAACGAGGCCTTAGGTTATGTTGACATCTGCACTATGGCTTCTATTTCTAGCAGTTGTCATGGCGGTCTGACAAATCCAGCTAACCATTGAACTTTTCACTATGTGGTTTTGCCATAGCCCAGAAGCACATTACACGACATGTCAGATGGCAACGAGTGATAAAAGAAAACTTCAGAAAAGATTAACTTTTTATATTCCTCGATTAAAATTCACTGGTCCGAACACAGAAGATCAATAGCTAATTTCTATCTCCATAGCAGTGCTGCACATAATGGACATGTCGTATGTTTCTGCATTCATTTTCTGAAGTAATTACTAGAAACACATCCATCTAATAGATCAGATTGGGGGGGGAAAGAAAAACCCATTCCGACAGGTTGTTTATCAAAGTCAATACCACATGCTTATGGTAAAGCGACGGGATGGAATAATAAGAACCTATTCTTGCTGATATTTACATTGTGCTAGAAAGGAAAGTCCCGAGCAGGAAACGTTCCGTCTGAATAAAATGAACAGGAAAATACTGAAAACCAATTAAAAAAAGAGCCGGTATGAATCAGACCTTTCTTCTCCATTGCTGCCCAGTGGGGGTTGAGTAGAAAAATGTTCCTGAGGGTTACTAGTATATTTATGACAAATATCTCATATTTCATGAAGATTAAAGGGGATTTCCTCTATCACTTAGATACACGATCCTACTAAAAGTAATTGGACACCTGAGAAAGAATCAAAAATAGTATTTATTTCCATATGTTAATACTTAGCGGGGCTCCCTTAGTCCAAATGACATTGGATACTCTCCGTGGCATACTGTCTACTAACATCTGATACACGTCAGCTGGTACTTCTACTCAACCACCGCCTTAAGCATGCATGTAGGAAACAAGGGGCTGCCAAACTCTTCTGGTAGTGGCTGATCTCTTGTGGGTACAAAGGATTGGGCATGTTGAAAGCCAACATGCCCGATCCTTCTTTTCCCCAATATCTACCATGAGAAGAGAGTTGAGTGTCCCTATAAACTTTACTGGAACCACATGTGTGGATTCACAGAGAGATAAAACATAACATGGTGGACTGTACACAGACTAGGAAGAAGGAAGGAGAAAAACCAGAGAGTATCATATCTTCAGTCGGGCAATAAAATAACTCAAGAAGTCCCTGTTCTTGAAGGTCTCTTAGAAAGTGGAATTTCACATCCATATGCTTGGTTCTTGAGCTGACTCTTTCCATTTGCGCAAGAGCAAGGCATCCCTGGTTGTCTTCAAAAATGTTCGTTGTTTCCAATGTTGTTGACCTAAATCTGCTAACAGTTGTCATAACTTCTTGACTTGCCTGTGCTGCCACAACATACTCTGCTTCAGTGGATGATAGTGCAACAGTTAGCTGTTTTCTGCTAATCCAACTGACAGGATCCCCTGACAGAAGAAACAAGTATCCACTGGTAGATTTTCTGTCAATGGTGTCTCCGGCCCAGTCGGCATCCACGTATCCTGTCAGGATGCTTTCATCACTTGCTGGTAACTTTAGCTTGTAGTTTGAAGTCCCTTTAAGGTAGCGAATGACTCTCTTTACAGCATTCCAATCTGTCTGACTTGGTGTTACAGAGTAACATAGTTCGTTAGGCTGAATGAAGACAACGTCCATCTAGTCCAGCCTGTCTATCCTAATGTGTTGATCCAGAGGAAGGCAAAAAACCCCAAGGGCAGAAGCCAGATAGCCCTTTTGGGGAAAAAATTCCTTCCCGACTCCCTAATGGCAATCAGACTGTTCCCTGGATCAACCCCTAATAGTTCCTACCTGCCTGTATACCCGGATTAACAATTAACCTAAGATTTATAACCTATAATGTCCTTCCTCTCCAGAAAGACATCAAGTCCCCTTTTAAACTCCTCTAAGGATTTTGCCATCACCACTTCCTCCGGTAGAGAGTTCCACAGTCTAACTGCTCTTACAGTAAAGAATCCCCTTCTATGTTGGTGATGAAACCTACTTTCCTCTAAACTTAGCGGATGCCCTCTCGTTACTGTTGCAGTCCTGGGTATAAACAGGTCATGGGAGAGATCCTTGTATTGTCCCCACATGTACTTATACATGGTTATTTGGTCACCCCTTAGCCGTCTTTTTTCTAGAGTAAATAATCCCAATTTGGATAGCCTCTCTGGGTATTCCAGTCCCGTCATTCCATGTATCAGTTTAGTTGCTCTTCTTTAAACCGCCTCAAGCACTGTAACATCTTTCCTGAGCACTGGTGACCAGAACTGTACACAGTATTCCATGTGAGGCCTGACAAGTTCCTTATATAGTGGGAGGATAATGTTCTCATCCTTCGCCCCTATACCTCTTTTAATGCACACCAAGACTTTATTAGCTTTTGCAGCAGCTGACTGGCATTGGTTACTCCAGTTTAATCTACAATCCACTAGTACCCCCAGGTCTTTTTCCATCTCACTTTTCCCTAGCAGTACCCCATTTAGTGTATATTGGTGACATCCGTTTCTCCTGCCCATGTGCATAGTCTTACATTTTTCAACATTGAACTTCATTTGCCATTTTTCTGCCCAAGCCCCTAGCTTATCTAGGTCCTTTTGTAGTCGCACATTGTCCTCCGTTGCATTAATTATATTGTATAATTTTGTGTCATCTGCAAATATTGATATTTTGCTGTGCAGCCCCTCTATCAGATCGTTGATAAATATGTTGGCACCTTTCTGCATAGGATCCCGATAGCTGCTGCAATGTCAGGCCTTGTAGCAGTGGTAATGTCCAGCAATTTTCCTATTGCTTTCCTGTACTGTGTTAGTTGGTAGCAGGTTATCTTGGCTGTTCCTCTCCTTCAGGTAATTGGTTTCCATTGGAGACTTTACCGGTTTGGCGTCTTCCATTCCAAAAGTTTCAATTATTTCTAGTATTTTGTGTTTTTGGTTGAGAAGAAAGCTGCCATCTTCTTCTCTCTCAATCTGAATGCTGAGATAATTCGTTATGTTTCCAAGATCTTTGGTCTCAAAATGCTGGTTTAGGGTTTGCAATATTCCTGCTTCGTCCACTTCTTGCTCAAAACAAACTAGGAGATCATCCACATAAACGAGTACATAGATCCATCTGTTTGCTAATTCTTTATGTATAGGCAGGGGTCCGCTTTACTCCTCTGAAAGTCCTCATATTCCATGCTCTGGCGGCTTGCTTTAGACCATATATACTCTTCTGGAGTTTGCATTCTAGGTCTGGTCTTTGAATCCTGGTGGTTGTTCCATGTAGATGTCTTCTGTCAGCTCACCATGTAGAAATGCAGTTTTCACATCATAGTGTTTCACTTGCATTTTTCTTGTGGTGGCGACCATCAGTAAGGTCCTTATTGTAGCATGTTTGACTACTGGAGCAAATGTCTCATCGTAGTCTTCTCCATATTTTTGGGAATATCCCTTGGCAACGAGTCTTGCTTTTTATCATTCAATTGTGCCATCAGCGTTGTATTTCACTTTAAAGGTCCATTTACAACCTATGGCTTTCCTTCCAGGTGGTAGTTCTGCAAGTGTCCATGTTTTAGTGTCATTCATGGATTTTATCTCTTCCTTGGTAGCCTTTATCCATTTACTGGCTTCTTCCTCTGGAAGCTGAGCTATATCTTCCCATGTAGCGGGCGCATTAGCACTGGCCATGCTTGCCTTGTATGAGAGACGTATGGGTGGTCTACTTATGTTTTCTCTCGTTGAGCGTCTTGGGCCTGTGTCTGAGTTGGCATGTCTTTTCTCTTCGGTACTCAGTTTCAGTACTCACGCTCAGTTTGACTATTTGCTCAGAAGTTTCAGAGATGGGTTGATCAGGGTTGGTTTTCTTTTCTGTTCTTACTCCCACTGTTGTCATCACATTATCTTTTAGATCTTCAACAAAAGTTATGCTGTTGCTAATGGTAATCTTGTCCGTCTTGGGATTTAGGATTCTGTAACCCTTGACATGGTCACTGTTAACGCTTTGCAACCAAAAACTCTTAGGTGTTTTACACTTGGCTTCTCGTTGTGCCATAGTTCATATGGGGATTTCTCCACTGTTCTAGAAAAAAGTCTGTTCTGCAAATAAGTGGCTGTCATAGCTGCCTCATCCCAGTATTTTGGTGGCAATCCAGAGTCTGTCAGCATACATCTGATCATTTCGGTCAGAGTTCTGTTCTTCCTCTCAGCTACTCCGTTTTGCTCTGGTGTGAATGGGACAGTCTTTTGATGCTCTATTCCATTCTCTATTCCATTCTCCGTTATTACTTCGAAGTGTTTGAGGTTTCCTTTGGAACATATTGCTTGTCTTCGATACATAGCCCTGTAGTTTGTCCAGAACTTCACTCTTGTGACGCATTAGGTAGGTGACTGTGTATCTTGAATAGTCATCTATGAAAGTCACTATGTACCTGTTGCCCCAGGTGTAGGTGGGTTTAGGGGACCACCTACATCACTGTGAATTAGGTCAAGCGGTCTAGAAGCTCAGTTCTGACTTACTTTAGGAAGTGTTGATCTGGTGACCTTAGCTTCGATACAACATTCACACTTTACAGTAACTGTACAGGGGGATACTGTTAGATCCTTTTTCAGGTTCCTCTTTTGTAGTTCCTGTATGCATTCTGGATGTCTGTGACCTAAACGTCTGTGCCCCATATGTATACAGTCATTGTGCCTATGTGTGCATAGTTTTGCCTGTTCCTTCACTGAGTTGAGATGATACAGATGGTCGTCCAGCTTGGCACTAACTATTGTCTGCTTGCCCTCTAGAATAGAACACTTGTCAGCTTGGAATCTTACGGTGAGTCCTTTAGCGGTCAGACGCTTTACAGACAAGAGTCTTCCTTTTAGATCGGGAACATACAGCACATCTTTAACTGATATGGCTAGATTGTGTCCCGTATCATTGGGGCTCACTAGGGTTCCATGCCCATATTCTTCTGCACTTATTTTACTTCCATCTGCAAGATAAAACTTCTATCGCTTGTCATGGGGCTAGTTGCCCCAGAGTCAATGCACCAGCCTTGCGATTTATGATTGCCTGTCACTTTAAACGTGCCACTCCAGTTTTCTTCACATTGACCAGACATTGTGGCTTTGGCCTTTTGTTTAGTCCAAGAGGGACGTTGTTTCATTTGCCCTGGTTTCCTTCCTGTGTGACCTTGTGTCTGTAGCTTTAAGAAATGTTCTGGTGTCGGTTTCTGTGGAGTCATGTGCAAGTTCCTTTCTTCTCTGATACTCATCTATGAGCCTGGTCTTAACAGATGCCAGTGTCAGATCTGTCTCGGGTCTGGTCTCCAGCGCATTGATCAGTGCAGTGTATGTGTCAGGTAAGCTGCACAGCAATATGGCTACAGCGTGGCTGTCTGTCATTTCCTCACCAACTGATCTGAGTTGCGCAATAACCTCCAGCATGGCATTTATGTGCTGCTGCATATCCTTTTCTCTGCTGGTATTACTGTATCTTGACGCCACCGGAAACTAGGGGTTTGACAGAAGGAACGCCCCCCTCACACCTCTAGCTCCCGATTGGCTCAAGACCTCAAAGTGCTACTACTGTGGATTGTTGCCTGAAACGGCCGGCGCTGAGCTCCAGCGTTGGGAGTGCAGGTAGCCGGCAGTCCCCACACGGACTCGTCGCTCTGCCCTCCCTGCAGTGCTTAGAGAGTGTGAGGTTCCAGCAGGGAATACTGATGGCAGGGCTAGGTCACTGAGGCGGCATTGTGCTTCCCGCTCCCTACGCTGCACTAATTGTGTCGCTTAATGCCCCCCCCCCCGTCTCTGCTCCGTAGTCACCCACTTGCGGTGCTGAGCTCCAGCGGTGGACTGAAACGCTCATGTCCACCCGTCTGTCCTCCCTGCTCGGCTGCTTGCCGTGCTCATCTCTTCCCCCTGCTGTGCTGCAGGCTCCGGTGGTGGAGGCGGCCCTCAGGCAGATGTCCAGAAAAGAGGGATTGGGCATGCTGAATTTTAACTATATTATATTATGTTGTATTAGATTAGTCCTTTCCCATAATGTTTAACCTATATATATACCGGTATATATATATTTATTTATACAATGGAAGGCACATGGGAATGTATGGAATGAGTTCAGAAGCTGATCTGCCTCCATATACAGCAAGATCCAGCTGTGTTACATAGCTGACACCTGTCTGCTGACAAGTTACATACCGCAGTCAATAGAAAACAGGACATCTAAGCAGTTAGACAGAGGGAGGGGGCTCCCATTTCTCATCCCATCAGCCTCCTTGTAAAGTGATTGCGAGGTTCTGATGGGGTGTTTTGTCTGCCTGGGCCCTAATAATAACTCACAAGGCTGTCATCTTGGTAAACACCCTGTCAGAGGCAAGGTATGTAATAAGATGAAGAGAACAGTATAGTACACTGAAATGCAGAAGGATTGCAGTGCAGTATACAAGCTATCAAGCGATCACATATTTAGATTCCTTGTGGGACTATAAAAAAGCTTTTTAAAAAGTTTAACAAAGGGTTAAAAAAAATGTAAAAATGAAAAAAGATAAAACGGAAAAATTCCCTTTTCCCATTTCTTATGCCAAAAAAATTAAATATAAACAATAAAAAGGAACAGAATCGGTACCAGTGTGTCCAAAACAGTCCGATCCATTAATATAACAGCTTATTTAGACCGCAAGGTGAAGACCTTTAAAATATGTGAAAATTGCTGTTTTTTGTCATCTCACCTTCAAAAGAAAAAGGACTTAAGAGTGATCAAAAAGTCATATATACCCCCAAAATGGTACTAATAAAAACAATAGCTCATCACGAAAAAAAACAAGCCCTCATACAGCTCAAGTGATGGAAAAATTTTAAAAAAAGTTATGGGTCTCAGAATATAGTGATATGAAGAAATGGATAAATTTTTAAGAAAAAGGTTTTTCTTTTTTTTTTTTTTTTAAATAGCAAAACACAATAAAAACTAGATACATTTGCTATAACTGTAACTGTGCTGACCGCCAGAAGAAAGTTAGCATGTCATCTTTACCGCACATTTTTTCCACCCCACAAAAAAGTTTTAGGCCTCATGTCCACGGGGAAAATCAGGCCCGCTACGGATTCTCCATGGAGAATCTGTAGCGGGTCCCTCCTGCCCCGCGGACATGAGGGCTGAAAATAAGAATAAACTTACCTGCAGCAGACCGTGCAGGTCTTCTCTTCTTTGCGGCCGGATCTTCTTTCTTCGACCGGCGGATGTGCTCGGCACGTCGGCGGCGTGCCGCACGCATGCGCTGGGCACATTCGCCGGGCTGAAGAAAGAAGATCCTGCCGCGAAGGAAGGAAGATCTGCATCGCCCAGAGCAGGTGAGTTTAATTCAGGCGCGGGTCTCCTGCGGATCCGGACAGCTTCCATAGGCTTCAATAGAAGCCTGCGGGAGCCGTCCGCGAGGGAGACCCGCACCTAAATGGAGCATGTCCATTTTTTTTCATGCTCCAGGATTTTTTAAATTCACTTTTATTGACCATCCGCAGGTATTTATCTACCCGCGGGTGGTCACTGCATCCCTATGGGGTGCGGATCCGCGTGCGGGTGATCTGCTGCGGATTTAAAATCTTCTTTTTCCCGTGGACATGAGGCCTAAAAGATTTTCATTATATAGTAAACAAAATGGGGCCAATAAACTATAGAACTTGTCCTGCAAGAAAACAAACCCTCATATGGCCGTGTCAATGGAAAAATTAAAGAAAATATTGCTTTTGGTAGCAGGAATGGAAAAATAATAAAATTGACCACAAAGCTAACCGTGTCAGGAAGGGGTTAAAATATATATTCAGCCATTTCTTAGTCATAAATGTTTCTTATCTCTATGATGCCAAAACTGACCTCAGGATGTACCAGCCTCTATACAGGTTGGGGTGGAAGGATAATTCCGTTCGTTAGGCGCTGATATTCTGTAAGCAGATTTTCCATTCAAGGTCCTGGAAAAATAAGTGCCGACCCCTTATAGAAGCTGTCATGTCCTCCACTTCCTGCTGGTACTATTGGAAAACAGAGGGAAGCACAGATACAACAAAGAAATGGCTGAAATTACAAAATAAAATTGAAGGGATCAACAAGGGGGATTTTCCAAGAATAGACGTTGATGGCCTAGCACTAAGGTGGGCCAACCATGTATGATCACTGAGGGTTCGATGCCCGGGCTTCTATCAGTCAGCAAAATGAAAGGGCCTTTCGCTTAGGTGGGATATGTAGCCCCTTCAATGTTTATGCATCTGTATGTACATCTTTGCCTGGTACGGCAACTGAGACCTCTTCCATTGATATTGGGGGCCCTAGGGGTCTGACATCAAATCAATCAAATACTGATGGTTCATCCAAAGGACAGGCCATCCATGTGTCTTTGTGGAGAAAGTTGACACACATATCGGCAATCGAGATACAAATACACTGGTGCAAAGACTTAAGGGAACATGTAAATTACACATTGGATCTCGACGATTGAAAGATTCAAGTTGAAAATCTTTACTGATATAAATTGGTTGATAAAAAAAGACGTATCAATGGTCAATGGAAACTAAAGTCATCAACCAATTGATGCCAACCAAGCTGCACAATCCTGGGCTGTGAGCACAGGTCCTAGTACAACACAGTACTGGTGCATCTTGTCTCCACCAGCAGAATGGGTGGAGACCAAGTGCACACCCACAACTTGGGATTAGCTGGGCTGGAGAATGGGTGCAAACAAAGTGCACACCTCCAAGTTTTGATTCACTGCCCCATAGTCCGCGGTGCTGCGCTCACACAACTTCCTCACCGGTGGCGACGGAGGCGACGTGCATCTAGTGGCAGAAGACAGCAGCTGAATGACTGCAGGACAGTGAGCGTGGAGCCGGGAGCACAGAGGGGAGGCCAGCAGGGAGACTGAGCGCCGGCCCGTGCGTGGACACATGGCAGCCCCATATGACAGTGGGGCCGCTAGCGGAGATGCAAGGCCGCCGGGGATGACTGCGACAGCGAAGCTGGGAGGATGCCAGACAGCGGGTTTGGAACACTAACCAGCAGCGGGGTCGGGATGGGAGATGCCAGTAGGGCACTCACACCTGCGGGGTCAGGAGGGAAAATGGAAGCAGGGCACTGACAGCAGCGGTGGGCCTCGGGAGGGGAGATGCCAGTAAAAGACTCACAGCTGCGGAGTCTGGAGGGGAGATGGAAGCAGAGATGGAACACTGACAGCGTGTTCCACACTGCAGATGGCAGGCCAGCAGGGAGACCCAATCAGCACGTGTGGGCATCACCTGCCCCTCCCTTGTATCTCAACCCAGCTAACATGTCTACACCCATGGAAATCAATCAGTTACAAGTGCCAGCAACTACATGGGAAGTCGGCGTGGAGACTTCAGCTCTAAATACACAGAGATCTCCGCGCCGACCTCCGAATAGTGGGCGGCGCTTGTAACTGCAGGCACAACTCTCATTGAAATCAATGGGAGCTGTGCCTGCAGTTACAAGCGTTGGCCACTACATAGAGGCTTTTGCTCTAACCTCTTTGTATTTGTGGCACTGACAGCATGCACCAGCTCAGCTGATCCTGAGCAATGGACCTCGGCCAATCAACTATTAATGACCTATAGTGATGATAGATTATCAATAGTATTTCACTGGAAAACCCCTTTAACTCTTACTAGTGATACTGTCATGATCTGGCGCAGGAGTCAAGTCACTTAGTTGTAACCACTGCTGGCAGAAAGTGAGGTAAGGGAGGCAGCCGGGGTCTGGTACACAAGATGTCAGTGCAGTACAAAGGCTTTAGCAGTAGCGAAGTGAGAAGGAAAAGCTGGGGTCTGGTACACGAGTTGGATGATCAGTTTGTAGAGGAGCAGGTACGCAGGAGGCTAGCTTGGTTAGAGGCACAAGGCACAATAAATACGCGAGGAAGGAGAGAACAGGGCCAGGTTTATATAGGAGACTAATTGGGGAAGGTACAAGACACGGGGTAGACTAGACAGTGAAAACACGGGGCACATAATATGGAACAGGAGACAAGGACAAGGAACATGGGACTAAGACTAAGGGGAGATATCCAGCATGCTGAATAGCTCAGAATGAAGGGCTGCAGCTTGGGGAGCAGGAGGTCACAGGTTCCAATTCTGACAGATACTTCTAAGTCACTACCATATCCCTGAAGTTTAAGTTACTTGGAGTTATACTGGATGCTCAAAGTGTTCCCTTAATTATTTTTATGTGTATATATAAAGCCTCTTTGAGATGACCACCTAAAGAGGCATTGAAAGGTTGTCTTCTCGGGAGTGGTCTTCTCAAAGCAGGTGACCAGTAAGTATCATATCTGTAATGTATGGTGGAACTGGAAATGTGGTCATCTGGTCTGGATGAGGGGTGCTCTTCTGGAGAAGTTTCACTGTATATAATCTGCCCTTATGTTTTGTTTCTGGAGCCCTCAATCGGCAGCTCCCCAAAACCCATGATTTCATGACTGTAGAAATTTTGCTGACGACTGCAAAAACGCCCAAAGAGTTTCATACATTTCTGTTTCCTTATAAGTCACGGTTACTGAGTGCCCGGCTCTAAGTAACAAAAAGGAAGATAAAGAATCTGAAATACATTTATCTGGTTTCCTCCACAAAACCCAGTGGCTTCAAGTGTTAGTGATGTGAAGAACAATCAAAGGAAGGAAGTGTACTGGGTGGGACCAGGCTTATTCCAAACTGGAGTACGTTGGATATTTTGGAATTCACTCCTAAACTGACCGCTATCTTTAGTTCTTCGTGATCCTGTGACTGGTGGATTACTTCATCTATTTTTAACATTTCAGGCAGATTCAGATCCTTTTGGGTTGCCTCCTACCACACAGGTGAGTGGTCTGATTTTATTTGGATTCTATTAATTGATAGTCTCTTTGGTTATTTGTAGAATGGTCTGAAGTGACTCTGGAATGAAGCGGAGTGCCAGTTATGGCCTTTTACCCTACATTGGTGAATTGAGACAACTTCTCTTATTTGTGAACCCCACTTTCAATATGTATTTTAAGGGTGTTGGCCTTCGTTTTGCCGGCACAACCTTTCCTCCACTTTCTGGTCCCATTGCTAATAGCTGAAAACTGGAGTCACTGAGAATTCTTCTAATCAGCTGTGGTTTTTTTCGGGTCATTTATGAGATTTGGAGCCATAATATAAGTTCAATGCTGGAAAAACAACTAAGCATTACATGGGCATCATTCAATTTCTATATTGATTGATTCGATGGGCACCTATAGAGCTTTATAGCAGGGAGCTCTGAGCAATCCCAATCTTAGATTTAGCTATTAAAGGGCAAGGGTCCAAGAAGAAGAACCCTGTCTATTAACTCAACGTGCCCTAACAAAGCATAGGACAATAAGTTGCTTGAGAAAGTCAACGTCTTCATTTTTGGTTATCATACGAGCCTGGACTTTTCTTGGGCATTGTGTGGTTCTTCAGGTATGGTGGCACTACCAATCACAATATATCGAGTCTACCTGAGATGGAAAATTGTAATTAAGATGTCTTACCGACTTCTAGACACCTTGAAGAATAACATATAGAACGACTGATCCTAAAAGATCTAAAGGACAAGAGGTGAAATCTTGTATACTGTCCTCTATCCAGTGGACCTTTTATTGCTATACAAGGGCAGGCTTACCACTTGTGTAATTGGGGGGCGGGTGGGGGGTTCCACAGCCTCTTAGTTGAGTGCAGAATATGTAAAGCAATAAAGAAAAAAAAACATGAAAAATGTAAAGCAATGGGTGATATCAATGGGATGTATGGTTCTGTCCATTGCAAGGTAAATAGACAACCCGAAATGAGCCTGAGTAACCTCACTCATAATAATTAACAATTTTTAATCCTACTGTATTACCACACATGATGTCACATCCATCGCCGTATACAAGTGAGCGCATTGTTATCCTGCTGCATTAACAGTACAGTCACCATAAAAAGTCCAGATTAATATTGAGTGAATCGAACCAGTAGAACCCTTCGCTAAATTTTTAGTTCGGCACAAGCCAAAACCGAGCTTTTAGCAACATTCTACCCGCAACAGGGTTCTACTGGTTGGGTTCACTCAACACTAGTCCTGAACACTGGGGTATAACCCGGTCCAAGAGCCATAAATGCCCTGTATTACCCTCTGGGAGTACTGTACAGGGCTTTTATGGTTCTTAGACATTGTAATACACAACGCAGCCTGCAGCGCTATTTTTCAATACAAGATAATAGAAACCTGACAAAATAGAAGCCTTTCCATTAGCTTTGAAATCAATGTGGAAAAAAACGGATCCATTTTTTTTTTCCAGTTTTTTTTTAGTTTCTCTCCTCTAAAAACGTAGCAGAGAGACGGATACGATGAACTGAGCCCTAAGGCGGGTGTGAGAGCGGCCTCACTTGGGAAACCTTACAATTACCGACATTGTGGAATGTGACATTCTGTAGTCTCCTGGTAGAGCAATTATTTACTAAAGGTTTTACAGGCCCCAGACACATCCTGCTTTTGTTTGAAAAGAATAGGAAACAGGATATGTGATATAATGGAGTTTCAATGCAGTCAGAATTAGAGAAACTTGAACTTCATATGTGACTGAGATCATACACACACACACACACACACATATATATATATATATATATATATATATATATAAATTTTACGTATATAAATTTACATATATACATACATAACTTATATACATGATGCCCAACTAATGGGCACATTGAAAAAGGTCTACCCAATATGTGTGTGTGTATCAGGTCTGCATTGGGCAGACCTTCTTCAATGTACCTATTAGTTGAGCATCATGAATTCCTTAAAGCAATGGTCTCCGACCCGTAGCTCTCCAGCTGTTGCTGAGTTTGAGACAGTTCAGACCCCCAAACACATATGGGAATGTTAGTTCAAAGCTGCCAGATTTGGTTGGACCAGATGACTATCATAAATGTGTGGGGGCCTCTCAACATTTCCCTAAGAGGTGTCAGGAAAAAGAAAGATCTCTCCTCTTGCTCTCTCCGGAGATAAGCTGCCATCAAGGGTGCCTGGCAGTGGCTCACTCTTCTGTGCCCATTGGAA
The DNA here is from genome assembly GCF_035609145.1 of Eleutherodactylus coqui. Lineage (NCBI taxonomy): Eukaryota > Metazoa > Chordata > Amphibia > Anura > Eleutherodactylidae > Eleutherodactylus > Eleutherodactylus coqui. Next base: position 26,329,158 of record NC_089847.1, on the reverse strand, counting down.
ACCTACAGTATAGATGCCCTGTTGAACCAGGCGGTCATTTGTATGTTGGAATTGGGAGAAACCGCTATTGACTGAACTTATGGACAAGAGTGGTGCGGTTTCTGCAAGGAACAGACCTTTAAGGGAACCTGTCACCTCCCCACCGCACCATAAACTAAGTTATGGGGCTGTTAGGGGAGGTGACAGGGAGTCGTGGGATGTCATTTTTATATTCCACGCTCTGAAAAGAGTAACATTTTCACCGCCGGAACGGAGTAGCGGGTGATTATACAGAAGTGCTGCTCCACGGTGACGGGTCCCGTAACATCCAAGGGTAAAATGTGAGCCCAGCCTTGGAAGGATCTGTTGGCACGGTTCTGGCCATGTGAATTTGTACCAGTACCGCTGACAATTGGCCAACTTCTACTGTGCGCAGAACTAAACCGCGAGAGCAGTGAATGCCCCCGTATATACACATCAGGGATTACAGGCAGCTTGACAAAGCTAAACGGTGATATCTGTATCAATTTAGAGCAGATGGCGGCAGACAAGCCGGAAATATTGACTTGTAAAACTTGGTATCATCAGGCGGAGATGGAAATTTTTAACAAAAGCGTTGTTTTCCCTCTCAGAATCGTATCATTTGGGTTTTGTATGCAGGGATTTGTACTCGCTTTTTTTGTATCACTTTTACTGTTATTTTCTCGGGAACATTATTAGCATATTTGCATATTTAGTTTGGATATTAGCATAGCAGCCGTGTGTTGTGCATAGTCCCCAAACTTGGTGCTTGCTAATGTTTTATAATGCATTCTAACATCCATTCTCCTAGGGGCTTAAACTGATGGGCGTGTTTTTATCCCATTATGCGGCCGCGATAATCACGGTCGCATAACAGGCAAAATGAAACAATTGCTTTCAATGGTTTCGTTTTCACTTCCCCCAGTGTGTAAAGCTTCCACTTACTATTTCTGTACACAAATGTGGGTCACCTAGAAAGTAAGTACAGTGGTAGGTAAGTTTATCTATGTGGCTACTAAAGTGGAGTTGGCCTGGTTGTCTCAGTATAGGCATTGTAACACATTGCTAGGTCTGACTGCTAGAACGAAGCGGCAACAACACTGGGACAGCAATGGGCAACTTCATCTACTACGGCTCTGCCCTTTATGGTGTACGATGGACCGAACATGTGGCAACTGAGGAAAACCAAGCAGAGCACTTTCCTACCATCACTGGAACATTACTCTAGAAATCCGGGGGTGTTGTACAGTTTGGACCCCACTGATTGGGGTCCAAACTGTACAACACCCATTGGTGGCATATTGTAGCAATATGCCATTAATGTCTACGTTGAACTAACCCTCTTCACTGCTCCCTTTAAGATGTATAGGAGTTATCTGGGACCTAAATATTGATGGCCTATCAATATGAGCTCGGTGGGAGTTCAACTTCTAGCACCACACCAATCAGCTTATTGATATGCTTTCTGTGAGCACTGCGGTCTCTTCTTCAGCCTGTGACATTATGTCTGTTCACATGGTCACCCCATTCAAATGAATGGACTTGGACTGCAAAACTAGGCACTGCCACTAAGCAATGTATGGTGGTGTGCGTGGTACACAATAAAGAGGGTCAAGGCACTTGCCCAAGCAACATGGCCCATTCAACCAGCTGATTGACCGAAGTTCTGGGAGTCGGACCTCTAGAAATCTGATACCGATGGCCTATCCTAAAGATAAGTCACCTATATTTAAGTCCTGGGTAACTACTTTAAGGAAATCTAGACAGGAGATCAGTTGGGGGTGCTGGCCACGGGGTTAGTGTCCCTCAAATGCATGGAAAGCAGGACCAGGCAACTTTGTTGCGCTGGAACCGCTGACTGTAGAGATAACTTTGTTCCAGAGGTTGGATGCACAACACTATGCGCTTGTAGAGCTGGCACCCCACAAAGTCCATAGAGCATTTCTAAACACTGCTTTGCAGAAAGAACTCAACACATGTCCTCTCTCTTCCTCTTTTATGCCACCTGATCTCCCATGGCTATCCTTTACGTAACCTCACTACGCCGTCACCTGATCCCTCCCATCCCAAGCACTAGGCCTCTAGCTGATGTAAGGGATGCCCCTGCCATAGGGCTAGCTGAACATGCCACTTCAGGCAGGACGTCAGAGGGGCGGCACGTTGCCACCCGTCCAGTACTTATTTTTTTACTGGCCATATTAATGTACGCAGACACCGGTCTGTACATAGCACAGGCGCCAGGCAGCGGGTCGCGGACTGAGTGAGTTAACTGCTTGTCAGGTTGCTGCCTGGCCAGAGGTCCACTATGGGAGGTAGTATTACTAGTGGGGCCACTATGAGGGCACTATTACTACTAGCGCAAACTATTATTAATACTGAGACCACTAAAGGGGATGCTATTACTACTGAGGCCACTATGAGGGTCATTATTACTACTGGAGCTTCAAAAGGGGTTACTACTACTGCTGAGGCCACTATTGGGGTCACTATGACTACTGGAGCCATTAACGGGGTCATTATTACTATTGGGGTTCAAAGGGGGCACTTACTATTGTGGTCACTATTACTCTGTCACTTTAGACAAGTCTCAATGGTTCACAAATATTTTGGGTGTCTTGCGCTTTCGAGAGAGGGGGCACAATTTCACACTTAAGGCCTATTTAGACACAATGATTGTCGCTCAAAATTTGCTCATAAGCCATCTTTTGAGCGATAATCGCTGCATCTAAACGCGCGATCATCGTCCTCTATTCGTTCATCGCTAACTTTTAGCAAGCTGAAAGTCAGCAATGACACTTATCAGCGCATACTATTCTTTCAGCTAGTTCTCAGATACCAGCTATCAGCTGGATACCAGCTGATAGCTCCAAGAATAAAGCAGCTGTATGCAGATGACATTGCACCCGCTGTCTTCTGCATACAGCATCCGCCTTCATTTACATGCTGATAAACTCTTAAGTAGCTAATTAGCTACTTTAGAGCTTATACAAAGTGATCGCTCAAAACTGGCACTCAAACTGCCATTTGAGCGAATTTTGAGCAAACATCTTTTCTTGTAAATGGGCCCTCAGTCAGTATAGAAGCTTGGGGCACCCCTGACAACATTCATACCACTAGGCAAAAGAACTTTATGTACAGTATGGCCAGCTGAAAACAGAATCATGTATCCTGATATGTTTGTTAGCTGCCACATATCACCGTTACCACCCATATTACCACGTCATCCCATAACTACAGCTTCATCAAAGACATTTTTTAAACATCCCAACATGAAAGAGATCTCCTATAATGTAACCCTGACCTTGGGAGGATGGGGGGGTCAGTATAAATAAGAACATCAGAATCTTCAGGAATCTCATTAGGTATAAAGACAATGAAACTTTGTATATGGAATTCTGCTAAACATACAACAAAGAAGCCGGATGTGACGGAAGGTAGCGGCCGCTCCGCCGTATCCTGTTTTTCTTCAATACAGGAAAATGAAAACAGGATATGACCAAGTAACTGTTGGCACCGACCTTCTACTGGCACCCGGTGCGGAGGCAGATGGGCGCAGGAGTGCTTGATATCATATAGCAACCTCTACGGACAAAAACGAAAGGCTAGTCAAGTTCCGGCATGGCAGTGAGATCATCGTTTTGGAAAGTTTCAACTGACCTTACCGAAAATGATTCATGACTAATCTTTGGTGACCCAGCAACACTGGAAAAAGCTTTATATGGGAAAGTTTCCAATGACTGTATTAGACAATGTGAGGCAGCAGCATATAATGAGGAGACCGGGCTCTACAACAGAAAGCCCAAAATGCCCGTCCTCCCTCGTCATCCCTCTGAGCCAATGTTCTTTTCAATGTAAGGCAGCAGCATCGAAGTGGCCATCCATCATTGTACTTGTCGTCAGCCATCCTCAAGTCAACCTTCTTCGCTCTTCAAGGGGTGCAAAATCCGCACCATTTATGTGTGGATTTGGCCACCGCGGACTTCTACCGGAGTTGCAGAATGCCCACAGGGATTTTGCCAAGTATGAAGTTGCCCTAAGGGAGTGAATTGTAACCCAACGTGTGTTACAGAGTTAAGGCGTTACGTGTTCTCTGTTATACGAGCATTTCATTTATAGAGAGATATGCAATACCTTGAATTCATCGTGCATAATATATCACTGCGCAGAGTTTGACCTCAGGCATCAGTTGTAGCTGTAGTCTGACAATCTGCACGTGGAAAATGTACAGAAACCAAGAAATGCTGAATAGTAGAACGAAATGTAGAATTCTGAAGCCTGAAAGTCTCTGCAAAATTTATACTACATTCGTAGGCGCCAAATGTTCCTAAATCAGCTAATCAGCAGCAGACATTAAGGAAGGGAGAACGGAGGATAGAGCGTGCCAGGACTTTTAGTTTTGGGATAGATGATTTTACTTAAGATGGTCCACATCTTATTAGGGCGGCTTCACATGAAAATATGTGTTTCACGCGCTGGCTTACGTATTTGCGCACCTCCCATAGATTTCTATGGGGGCTTTTGCTGCACGAAAAGGTAGAGCAGGTCCTATTTTTTTCCGCCCACGCAAAACACGCTTCTGCGAACGAGCCCATTGAAATCAGTAGGTTCTATTTTCTGAGTTTTGCGTGCGTATGTTTTACACGCACGAATAAGAAGCCCTTAGCGTCATACTACTCCAAGGTAATTGCTTGAGATGAAAATCTGAACTATCTCAGATGTTCATCACTGGTTGCTAGCCGCTGTTATATGTTGTATTGAGGGTCTGGAAGGGTATGGTTTCTCCTTAGGGAGAGCACCTAGAAGGTGGGAGGAGACTTATAAGGCCATGCAGGCTCCTCTGGGAATTATGCAAATGGTAGATAGAACAATACCTCTGCAGCGCCATCTATTAAAAAGCAGTATCCCTGCAAGTCAATGTCTGACCTGTTAATAACCCTTGTAACAATGACTGGGTATATAAGCAGAAGTCAAATTCTTCTCCAGAAGATAAAGATCACCATGTACAGACAGCTGTTTATGGGATTTTGCCTAATCAATGTACATTGATGAGAGGCCTATGATGTGTGTCAGGCGGGGTATGGTTTCTCCTTAGGGAGAGAACCTGGAAGGTCTGCAATTAATAAGGTTGTGCATGCTCCTCTGGGAAATGTATGCAAATTGGAAGATGGAACAATGCCTCTACAGCGCCACCTACAGTATTGGAAGGCAGCATTCCTGCAAGTCAATGTCTGACCTTTTCGAGTTACAGTAAGATGGACCACGAATAGAGATGAGCGAACGTACTCGTTTCGAGTACTTACGCACCCGAGTACCGCCATTTTCGAGTACTTCAGTACTCGGGTGAAAAGATTCGGGGGGCGCCGGGGGGCGGGGAGAGGCGTGGCGGTGCGGGGGGGAGCAGCGGGGAACAGGGGGGAGCCCTCTCTCTCTCCCTCTCCCCCCCCCACTCCCCACTGCTACCCCCCGTGCCGCCACGGCGCCCCCCGAATTTTTTCACCCGAGTACGGAAGTACTCGGAATTCGCGGTATTTGGGCGAAAAAGGGGCGTGGCCGAGCACGTTCGCTCATCTCTAACCACGAACAAATATCATTTTTCTCAAGGGTTAATCACAGTGAAAAACTGAAGATTCTAATGACCTTAAAGAGGGCCTGACTAGTCCGAACTTCACAGTCATTTCCTTTCCAATTCCTCCGATGCTTTTATTTTACTTCTATCCCATTTTTCCATAACCATTATTACTTTCAGAGTCTGATACTAGCTTATCACCAAGTGGGCGGTCTCCATGATTCAGTGTCAATCAAACATCACATCATTCATTGGTACTGAGTGGTGGAGACCGCCCAATTGATAGTAGACCAGTGTCGGAAGGTAACGGAGATTATGGGCAGATAGGATGGATAGATGAAAACTAAAACCACCAGAGGAATCAGCAGGGACATGGCCGTAAAGGTCCGAGGACATGGCAGGTCCTCTTTAAGGGTCCTTTCACATGTAGCGAAAAGGGGGGGATTTTCCACAGTAGAAAATCCACACAAAAATCCACAGCAAAAACTGCATAAAAATCTGCATCATTTGGTGCGAAACCACGGCTGATTTCACCTTTTGAGTAGAAGAGGTAAAGTTTGCTGCAGATCCACATTAAAATCTGTTTTTTGATGCAGATTTTGATATGGATTTTCTGCTGCAGCAAATGCGTACCATTTCCACTACGTGTGAACATACCCTAAAGGGTTAATCCCCAAAATTGGCTTTAATCATCATTCCATAGGATAGGTACTGAAAGATTGAAGGTACTGAAAGGTCCGATTGATTGGAATATCCCCGCTGAGACCCCTTATGATTTCAAACATGGAGATTTTGTGTTCCTCCTCCTCACCTGAGGGCTCGCTGCACCCCCTGCAGTGACACGGAAACAGAATGGAGTGGCAGTCGCACATGTGCTGCTCCATTGATTTCAATGGGATTGAAAGAAATAGTTGAATACAAGCGCAATGTGTACTTATCAGAAGCCCTTGACAATTAGTGCTTAAACTGATGGGTGTGTTTTAGCCCCGTGATGTGCCCATGAAAATCACGTCCGTGATGATACGAGTTTCCGCTCACTGATACAAAGCGACCAGTGATCGACTTCCCACTCAGTGTAAACAGGCAGCCATTCATCTTTCAATGACTGCCTGTTCACAGTGAATGGTGGCTGGCAGCCGGAAGAGATTTCTGACGTGCTTTACCTCCATTCACTGAATGAATATTGCTCCTCTGGAAAAGCGCAAGAGTGATAAGTCTTGGGACTACTTTTGGGTTCCCGTGCACCCAACAGTCATCCCTGCTGAAACCCACAGCAATCAGCTGTCAACTGTTGTAAAACCTGGCAGTAAGTGTTCCATTCCCTAGCAGCGCCATCCCAGGGGATATTAGGCATTACACAATGTTCATTCATATCAATGGGTTGTTGGTGTACTGCAAAACAGGACAGGTCCTCCAGGTCAGTTGCATCTCTGATCAGACCCGTATTCTCCACCACCATCCATGCAAATCATCTCCATGCCAAAATATATTAGTAGAAGACCTTGCGAAGAGCTTCAGTTATGGCTTCACTTGGTGCCTAGACAAGCATTAGACCAATACAATAGAACTGATATGTTGCTGTGATACATTGTATCTATTCTCTGTTTCCATTTTCCTATCACAAGTAACTCGGCACAGCGAGTCTCTCTGCTTCCGGAACGTACTTTGTTTGTCATCCTCCTTATCTCATCGCATTAACTTTCCTTGACTCATACCCTCAAGTTGGAATTTTTATGATGTCATGCTAAAGGAAATTATCCAAGAACTGGACACCCGATAATGTCCAGCAGCCGGCATTTCCTTGCTAACTTACCGAACCTTCATCTACTTAGAAGAATTAAGGTGTCTTGAACCTTAAAAGTGATGCAGCATAGGAATATGACTAAATGGAGCAATAAGTAGAACAGGACAGAGAATGGTCTGGGGTTAAGGGGGAATTATCTCCCATCAAGTTTTATGGGTGAAGGTAGTACAATGTACTATACGGTATGATACCCCTTTGGGCAAATGTTAGCCCTGAAGCTATGGCTAAATACACATCCTTATGCCTCTGTCATACACACAAATGTATTACAGCTATGTGCAGCTTCAAGTTTACAGAGTCGTAATACGGTACCCATAGACTTCCATACAGCTCTACTGTACCCCCATATGTCTCCACTTTAAAGTATGGTGGCTTGCTTCATTGTATTTTGTATCATGACGCAATTCTGCTTTAGAATCATTGCTTCTAGAGAGGAATATTCATTCCATATGGCACCCTAAGCATCACCATACAGTGGCACATGTAGAACCTACAGCCAGTGCAGGTCTTAGGTTAGATGGCACTCCCTCATCATGAGAAAAAAACTATATGACATGTGATTGTGGAGTTCTGATGGGTTTGTATGTCACCTGGAGGCTTAACTATGGCCTCAGGGTCTGCCAGCTATGGTGGCCCATGAGTAATACCTATGATTGAGCTTCCTAGGCTTTATAATTCACTGCAATACAGAAGTATAGACATATCAAAGTGCTCACAACCACTTGTCCATGAGTGTGTGAGTGCTTCTCATGCTCTGCCATAAATCACATGACGGTGACGTCATTGCAGGTCCTAAGCATAAAACATGCAGAGCTTGACAGCAGCCGTGTGCTCACAGGACCTGTGATGATGTCACCATCATGTAATCAGTCACCTGTGTGGGAGGAGTCCGGGGTCACAAGATGGTGATGGCATCACAGATCCTAAACCAGCACAGGCTGACAAAATGGTGTGTGTGACACGTGAACCTAACAGAGCTGTGTGTGTGTGTGACATGTGCATGTAGCAGAGCTGTGTGTGTCTTTGACATGCACATGTAATGTAGTAGAGCTGTGTCTGTATGTGTGACATGCGCATGTAATGTAGTAGAGCTGTGTGTGCGTGTGTGTGTGACACACATGTAGCAGAGCTGTGTGTGTCTGTGACATGCGCATGTAATGTAGTAGAGCTGTGTGTGCGTGTGAGATGAGAGCATGTAGTAGAGCTGTGTGCGTGTCACATGTGCATGTAGCAGAGCTGTGTGTGTCAGTGACATATGCATGTAGCAGAACTGTGTGTTGTGCATGTCACATGCATGTAGCAGAGCTGTGGGGCGCATTGCGCCACCAGAAACACTGGTGCTATAATTTCTATATAATTGCTAGTATTATAAGAATGATAAGAGATAATGAAGTTCAAGTCCCCTAATAGGACAAAAATAAAAAGTTAAAGTATAAAAAAAGGTCTAAACCCCATCTTTTCCCGTTTACTATGTAAAAAAATATTTAATTTTTTTTTAATCACAAATCTGGTATTGCAATGTTTGTAATGACCCAGAGAAAAAAAATTTTACATTATTAAGGCTACACACTGCACATCATGAAAAAAAATACAAAAAACATGGCAAAAATACTGTAGCTACGGTAATTTTTGCTATCTTGCATTGCAAAAAATGGAATAGAAAGTGGTCAAAATTTCATAGGGATCAACCAATGGGATTATTAAAAATTATAACTTAAAGATCAAAATGTTACACGAGGGGGTGCTGATAAGTCTTTGGCTTTACCCAGAAAGAAATAGGAAGATGAAGCTTTACATTTCTTCCACATACTCTCCACTGATGTCAACACACTTCTTACATCAGTATTCCAAGTTTTGTAAGCCTTTCAAAAAGAAGGATTTTGGTTGTGCCTCAAGCCAGTCATCTGTAGCAGCCATGGCATCAGAAATGGGGTGAAATATGGTACCCTTGAGGTGGTTCTTCAGGTTTGGAAACAGATGATAGTCGGAGGGAGCTAGATCTGGTGAATAAGGTGGGTGGTCAACCAGCTGGAAGCCTAGCTCCACCAGTTTTGCCGTGATGGCTTGTGCAGTGTGAGCGGAGGCGTTGTCTTGCAGTAACAAGATTCCTTTGGACAGCTTGCCGCGCCTTTTGGCCTTTAGAGCTGCCTTCAATTGGTCCAAAGTTCAATGTAATACCTTGCATTGATGGTGGAACCATTTTGAAGGTAGTCCACTAGCAGCACACCCTCCTTACCCCAGAACACAGACGCCATCACCTTAGTGGCTGAGAACCACTGTGCCTCCACTCTTTTGACTGCTTCTTGGTTTCAGGGTCATACAAATAAATCCAGGTCTCATCCATAGTGACCAGTCGATCCAGGAAGTTCTTATCAGTCCCTAAACGCTGACAAATGGACCGGGAAGTTTTCACTCCATGCTTTTCTGATCTGTTGTCAAACATTTGGGGACCCACTTTGCAGACAGCTTCTTCATGTTCCAATGTTCATGGATAATGACACAAACACGTTCACCAGAAATCCCCATGATGTCTGCTATTCCTGCAGCTGAAATTGGCCGATTCGCCAATATGAGGTTGTGCAGAGCATCGACGATCTCCGGAACAACAACCTCTCTCGGTCGTCCAGGACGTTCCTCATCATTGGTGCTGAAGTGGCCCGTTTTAAATTTGGCAACCCAGTTCTTAACTGTAGAATATGAAGGGCATTGATCCCCCAATGTCTGCCACATATCACCATGAATATCCTTCGCGGACTTTCCTTGCAGAAACAAGAATTTTATCACCCCTCTGCTCTCATTTGCTGTGAATATCGCCTTAGACCCGCCATTTTGTTTTCCCGCGTGCCTAGATCACTGTTGCCATAAGCTACAAACACAAAATTTGAAAACATATATTAGACACATAAGGCTTTCATGTGATGTAACATTCGTTACCATAGTAACAACAACAACAAAAAAACACAAAGGCAAAGACTTATCAGCAGCGCCTCGTATGTTCCCAAACTTGTATAAATGAAGACTAAGAAGTCATCACAGAGCTCCATCGATGGACACATAATAATGCTGTGGTTCTTGGATTACGGTGTCACAAAAGCAAATCTTTTTACTGAACAAAAATAGCAAAATATAAAAAAACCTCTATAAACTTGGTATCGCCCAAAACGTGCGGACCCCGAGAATGTTATCTCCATATTTATTTTACACAATAAATCCCGTAAAAATGAAATCCCAAAAGCAAATTGCAGAATTTATTTTTTTCCCCTGAAAGAATGTATAAAAGTCATACAATACATTATATGTACCCAAAAAACGAGCCTTTCTTTGGCTATATCTTAGGGAAAATGTAAACGTTATAGCTCCAAGAATGCGACAATGAAAAAAAACTCATGTCCACGGGGAAAAGAAGAATTAAAATCCGCAAGCGGATCACCCACACGTGGATCCGCGCCCCATAGGGATGCATTGGACACCCGCAGGTAGTTAAATACCTGCGGATGTCATTTTTCCCGTCAGGCGGGGATCCGCGTGCGGGAAAAAAAATGGACATGCTCTCCCGCGGGGACGGCTCCCGCAAGCTTCTATTGAGGCCTATGGAAGCCGTCCAGATCAGCGGGAGACCCGTACCAGAATTAAACTCACCTGTCCGGACGATGCGGATCTTCCTTCCTTCGCGGCCGGATCTTCTTTCTTCGGCCCGGCGGATGCGCCCGGCGCATGCACGCGGCAAGCAGAGCACATCCACCGGGCCGAAGAAAGAAGATCCGGCCACGAAGGAAGGAAGATCCGCATCGTCCGAAGCAGGTGAGTTTATTCTGATTTTTAGCCTCATGTCCGCGGGGCAGGAGGGACCCACTGCGGATTCTACATGGAGAATCCGCAGCGGGCCTGATTTTCCCCGTGGACATGAGGCCTTATGGGCTCGGTCAGACGAGCGGATAGCCTCACGCTTTTCCACAAGAAAAATAAAAGGCACCACTTGCAGAAAAAAAACTGCAAAGACAACATCCATTGCCACCTATATGTTCTATCTTCGGGAGGCGCAGACTTTTTGACGCCCACGCGGCACGTTTTTTTTTCTGCACGGAGAAACGCACGGATATCGGCTTGTCTGATCGAGCCCTAAGGCACAAACAGGCTTCGTCACTAAGGGGTTATTCTTCATTGAAACATCATTATGCTGAGCAACTAAATCTGCCTCAGTTGTAAGCACACATGGTAATGCTGCTCAGAACCAATACCGCGGCTCAGGGTTGGACTGGGCGCCTAGTGCCCACCAGTAAAAGTCATTCCAAGGGCCTTCTTTACAACTTCAAACTGATAGCAATTTGCAAATTCCCATCCTCCACATCTTCCTAAGATTTTAATGGAAAGAGAATGCCAAGCTCAGGGAGAGGGGATACTAGCTGGACTTCCAATGTGGCTAGATGTCATGTCAGCCAGTCTATGCACATATACAGGGGTGGGCAAAAATATAGAAACACCATATTAAATGCATAGGATTTTAATCATTAGCATTATGCTGGCCTTTTGACCCCTACTTGGCTGAAAGCTTTCCCGACAAATTTGTGTTTACTTCACCTCTTGCCCTGCTCTGGGTGATTTTGGGACTGGTAATAGCAGCTGTGTGGCTGGCTCAAACCTCCAACCAATGGAACCTCGTTGCTTGGGCAGATGTCCACTTCTGCCCGGCAGCATTTATGTCCTATTACTTCCACCTAAAATCGGTCTTATGTAAATATGATTTCTAACCCCATGTAATTTAAGCCATGCATTTCATAAGGCGTTTCCATATTTTTGCCTACCCCCTGTATATAAACAGATAAACTAGCAGGTCTATTAAATAGATATACAGATTGGCTGAGATGCTGCCTACTGCATCTGTAGATACTGAAGAGCGAGCACTGCGCTGCTCATCTCATGTCTCGGGGCCACTCCTGGCTTAGGACCCTCCGGCGGATTCTCCTGTGCCCCTGTATGCCAGTCTGAGCCTGCAGTGGCACACACAGCCCCTATGGATCCAAATTGGAAACCCATGAACACTTTTTATGCTGTCATATAGTGCCATAAAAAGTATACATCTGTAATATGGCATGCAGTAGAGTACAATATAGGCTCATAGAATGCGATGGGGGTCTTATATTATATTATACATCTCAGGTGTAAGCAATTTCTTTTTTAGCAAACATACATTTTTTATGTCGAATCCCGAAATGCTGAAAACCGTGTAAAGAGATGAGCACCTGCTGCGGTACACGCCGCGCATACAGAAGAACAGAGGATATCATTTGGACTGACCTCATTATGCAGCAGCCCCGTAATAGTATGTGTGAGCATCTGTCTCCTGAGACAGATGGCATTGTGAGATCCTATAAAATTAGTTGTATGGCTTACAAGCCATACTGGTTGCCTCGTATAATATTCAGATAGGTGCGTGCTTTTATCCGAAATTGCGTCCGCTAATTGATTCATGGGTTGGCGGAGATTAGTCTTGTTGTGCTTATTCAAGTGATTTAGAACGGCTGTCTAGTTTATTTCCCATTGCACTTGTGCAAATAATAATATTCATACAATAACGCAGCCCTGCAATCACTTAAAGCAGATGTCCCTTTAGAAAATAGCTTTGCGGTTATATTAAGCATTTGTTTTCCAACTGATAAAATTAGACCTGCTTTTAGTTTTCCTCCTATGTACAAATAACCATTTATCCCGCTTTTCTGTGCTGTTGCCTAGCAACCCCTTCTAGTGAAGACAACTTTTATTGCTCCTCGGGATGGAAGGCAGAAGGGTCAGAATTTGCCCATATCTACAGGCGTTAGCCCAGGCTTAGCGATGTATGCTGATTTTAGGCTATCATGTGGCATAAAATGCATTAAACTGCCACGAAGAAGACTATAAGGCGTGAATTTATCCATGCTGCTTCCAGGCTTTATTCTTCTTCGCTTTCTCGGATTCATCAAGACTCTATTATTTATACAAGGGGGTAGTCGAAAAGACGGATCCAGCGCTGTATCTCAATGCTGGCGTCCTGTATTGAAATCACAAGTGTACTGGAAAAGGAAGGTATAAATGCGCTACCCAACAGCATGGCAGACGGGCCCCGAGGGGCCATGGAACATGGACTTGTGGCTCCTGTAAGAGAGAGAATAAAACCCAAGTGCAAAGTGAAAGAGTAGCATGTGAGAAGCAGAAATTCGCTTTCCACGTCTCTCTAAGTCCCGTAGGACCGCTGCTATGCCTGAAGTAAGGAAAGCGTACTCGGAGTGTCCTCCTTCTGCTGCGATACATGCATGGAGCCATTCAACAGTGCCGTCCAGGGTTGATGCTATCATTGTGGGAGCAGCTTAGTGATCAGCAAAGCATCGATTCAGTGCAGATGCAACGCAAATTACTAGTAAGAGCACGAGCCAATCAGAAGGCAAGGCAAATCTTAGCGTGAATGTGTGGTTGGCATTTAGTGCAACGAGGATTGGTGCTGAATCTCCTGCAGACGATGGCGGATGACTTCCTGGATGATCTGCCCCAATCGCAGCAGAAGGAGGCCACTCTGAGTATGCGTTCCTTACTTCAGTCATAGCAGCGGTCCTACGGGACTTAGGCCTCCCTCACACAGGGCGTTTGCAGAAACGCAGCGTTTTTCAACGCTGCGTTACTGCAGATTATGCCAGCGTTTTGGCTGCGTTTTCAGCTCGGCTGAAAACACAGCCAAGAATGCTGAAAAGAAGAAAAAAAAAGTAATACTCACCTAGCCGCTGCAGTCCGGATCGCGGCCGCTGGTCTCTGCCGCTGATCCGGGCTTCCTCGGCACTCCCAAGTCTATTGCCGGAGGCCAGGTTTGAGAACCCCACCTCCGGCAATAGAGTGCTGTGATTGGTTGTCGGTGCTTGTTCGATGCCCAATCACAGCCCTTCATTGACTGTCTCAGCCAATCAGAGCTTGCCGGCGCTGATTGGCTGAGACAGTCAATGAAGGGCTGTGATTGGGCATCGAGCGTGCCGACAACCAATCACAGCACTCTATTGCCGGAGGCGGGGTTCTCAAACCTGGCCTACGGCAATAGACTTGTGAATGCAGGGGAAGCCCGGATCAGCGGCAGAGACCAGCGGCCGCGACCCGGACTGCATCGGCTAGGTGAGTATTACTTTCTTTTTTTGCTCTATCTAACTGGGACTGATTTTCGGGGTAGGGCTTCTATTGCAAGCCCTCACCCCAAAAATCGGCGAGCGGTTAACACTGCTAAAAACGCGGCACCAAGTGTTGCCGCGTTTTTAGCAGTGCCAAAACCGCTGCCCATTCATTTCAATGAGCGACGCAGGGCTGAAAACGCCCAAAAATAGAACATGCATCGCTGTCAAAGCGCAGCGTTGGAAGGCGCTGCGTTTTCAGCCCTGTGTGAGCAGCCCCATTGAAATGAATGGGAGTGTTGTACAGCGTTTAGCGCTGGGCTGAAAAGGCAACGCTAAACGCTGTATAAAACGCCCTGTGTGAGGGAGGCCTTAGGGAGATGCGGAAAGTGGATTTCTGCTTCTCACATGTTACTCTTCAACTTTGTAATTGGGTTTTCCTCTCTATTTCTTACAGGGGGCACAACACGAAATTGAAATGTTATGGAGCCCATAGGGACTTGTGCGCCATACCATCGTGTAGCGCATCCATGCCTTCCTATTCATGTACACTATGGATATTCAATATAGGACACCAGTATTGCAATACGGCGCTCTTTTTGACCACCTCTTCATAAGGCCAACAGGGAACTGAATGGCTCAGTAATACATACTAGGGCCACACAAGCTCTACGTGGGGCGTTGGCCCCACTCAGATTTGAATACAAGGTCTAAGTACTATATAAGTCAACTATGCTAATGACTGTAGTCAGGGCAGCGTCAGTGCCAGGCAACCTGGGCAGATGCCAAGTCACACTGAGTTTAGGGAGCCTATGCGGATGTGAATAAACGTGTTCTACACTTGTGAAAGCAATGGTAGAGTGGAGAGGAACCCATTAGGATCCTCCTGATGCCCAAGAACTCACATATACCTGCTGTCACATCTGGTACGAATGGTTTGCACAACCAGATGTGACAAATTCAGGACCCTAAAGCGGAATTAAACTGATAGCAGGTTGTATGGATCTTTTACTGAGTGTCTAATAAAAAGAAGAACCTAGCGTAAGAAGATAAGAATGATATCACTGAAAAACTAATTAGAGTCGCCCAAAAAAGACCAGTTCCTCAAGAAGAGCACCTGCTCCGAAAAGGGCGACCCCCATTGTGGAAGAGAGACCAGAAACTGGTGAGACAAATTTGGTGACAACTACACTAAACCCTAGAACCTTGACACTAAATATACAAATGTACAGAACTAACTGTCTAACTTCCACTGATGAGAAACTGGGAAACAACCTCTGGCACAGTGTGGCCAGTTAACAAGCTAGTTATAACTAGTGCCCTTAGGACTAAGGGACTGGTTTATATATCTCAGAACTATAAATGTCAGGCTGACTAGGTGAAATGACAACCCCAGCGCTGGCATCAGAGGGAGATATTACTGTCTCAGTGTCCAGAACTAAATAACCCAGCACATGTGCCTCCTGCTACATCACATGGTCTGGAGTGATGCTCTGGTATCCCCCCAGACCCAAAAAGAATCAGAAAGTCACGGCGCAGCCGGCACCTTCTTTCAGACTGCCTATACTACCTTGCCACATATGTTTCATACACCAATCTTAATAAACAGAGAGTGGGAATAACGTTGCACACCTCTTAACAAATTAGGCGCCTATCTGGGTCCCCTGGTGCCTTTATGGTAATCTAGAGTAGCCATCACCTGGTGTAGTTATTTACTATAAGTCCCAACAGTTTCTGGCAAAAGTTAATCTGATGCCCAGGGGAGGCCCACCCCTTGCTGCTAAGCTCTGCCCCCTTTTATCACTAGTTCTGAAAAGTGTCAGGAAAAGGTAAAAGTTGCAAACTTTAGCGTAAACGATGGCGTGTGCCAGAATTTGAAACATTTTTACATCAGCTTTTGGCGTAAAGCTTTGATAAACCTGCCCCATTGACTTTTATGGAGGTAGAGTCCTGCTGTACCTATCAAGGACCCATATCTATCAGACATCTATGGGATACTCTTTGATATGCCATAAAAGTTTAGGATAGGAGTAACCCTTCAAAGAAAAAGTTTACTCACAGACAACCCCTTTAGTATGAGAACAGGTCTAGCACCTAAGGTCTAGCCGCTTCGGCCGTGAGCCGAGTGAGCCGACTCGGTACATTTGTTTAGTGAAGGAGCAACAAGTAACTCCGCCACTTCACAGATCGAGGCAAAGTAAATGATATTTAAAACTCTTTGATATGAAAAAGAGTCTTGCATTAACCAATTACAGGTGCATTATGGTTTCACTTTTCTTGTATGGAAATTAACACATTTCTCGCTATTTCAAACATATCATTAGTGATTCTAATGCGGCACTTAAACCACTTTAATAAGATGCAAATGAAAGAAAATAGGAAATGATAATGTGAATTTTAAAGCATGCACTCCCAGTCCAATATCTAAACTACATGCATCTTAATCAAAGCACCAGAACCCCTCAGATTGCCATTTTAATTAGCAGGGCTTTATTTTAATTAATCTACATATTGCACACCTTTTATTTGCATCTCATTAAGAAGCAGGCAAAGCATTGTTAGATTGCACATATAACAGGATGTAAAATGGGAAATGAAAAGTTATAGCAAGCAATTAGGAGAATGTAATTAGAAGATTAGATATTTTAGGATATTTATACACTAAGGATTCACTAAGCGATGGTCAGGCATGTATCACTTCATTACCAGCAATGCAAAAAGCTGATTTGTTGACATCCTTCATTTAAGTCCTAACCATTCCCTGCTTGACTGTTGCAACTCCTTTCCGGCAATATACTGGTTGTCTCTTTCCTCTTAGTCACAAAGCAATATTAAACTGATTTCACTTCTCTCATCTTGTTTCACTTCTTTTCAATCTGCTAAAGACATACAGCCATAGTCTTTCCTTATCACAGCCCTTAAAATCCATTTCCAAGACTTCTCTCGTGCTGCACCTATACTCTAGAATGAGCCATCTCAGGCAATACATTGTAGTTATAGTCACAGTCTCAAGCATGGGCTAAAGCCACAAGGTTTTTATGTGTTTACTGATTCTATAGATCTATAGACCTATAAAAAAAGTTTGTCCATTTGCCTGGTGGAACCTTTGCTGGTCTCAAGTGGTCTGGATTTCCAGTTTATGATGCCCAGTGGTTTGCAGCCCGAATTCTTACTGGTTGCCTGATGGTCCTTTACTGGTAATCAGTGGCCCGTTCCCATGGAGTATTCATAGCTTAAACAGATGTGTTCCATGTTCAGAACCTTTATTTTTTGGCCAAGATCAAGAGCCGCCCCTCTCTCGTTCTGTACAGTCATGCATGGCAAAGACAACCTCTTGATATGAATGAGCACTGTCTATTGCTTAACCTCTTAGTGACCACCCCATAGTGTTTTTACATCCTGGCTTGCTGGGCCTTAATCCCCAGGGACATAAAAACATGCTCCCTATGGGAATTAAAACCCTGCAAGCTGTGGACGTGACAGCTCCATGCTGCCAGTTCCCAGAGGTAGTCGACAACTGGAGCTGTCATCCTGGTCCGCGGGACACTTTCCCCAGGTCAAATGAAAAGGCAATAAAAGTTAAAGACTCAGCTGCCCTGATAAGTCAAATAGAAAATGCTACTCACATAAAAGTAAAAAAAAGTTATTAAAGTTTCATGCGCCCATCTGGAAAATGGCGGACGCAAGCACAGAAGCTGGGGAGGGCCCGGGAAATTTAATGTCTCCTTGCTCCTGGCTACTAAAGAAAGCCGAGAGCCTGGAGCAGTGACGGAGGGCAGCAGTGAGCGGTCCCCAGTCACATGATCGCCGTTACCCAATGAATAATGGCGATTACATAAAAGTTAAAACACAGTTGATGTTTAATGCTCCTTTCGGTTTGGGCCCGTTGTGCATACGGACATAAGATTAGGGCTGCAGTGGGTATGTTTCTGAACACAGGACAAACAGGGGGATCCATTTTGGGGTGAAAGTCTTCATTCCTATGTATGCTGTATAAAAAACCTGTTTTTAAAATGACACAATTGCCCAAAAAATGAAAATCATATTTTTTCCCTTTTACTTTGCTCAGATTCATTAAAAACTGTGGGGTAAAAATACACAGTACACCCCTAGATGAATTTGTTAAGGGGTCTTGTTTTCAAAATGCAGTCATTTGTGGAGTTCTCCATCGTTTTGGCCGTTCGAGGGCTCCACAAGTAGGCAATGGAGCCTAAAACATCTTCAATCAAAATGTCTGTTCTGGAAGCCACCGGCTGCTCCTTTCGGTTTGGGCCCCTTGTACCTAGACATAATATTAGGGCCACAATGGGTATGTATGTTTTTGAACACAGGGCAAACAGGGGTATCCCTTTTGGGCGCAAATCCTCATTTTCATGTGCACTACAGAAAAAAATCCTGTCTTTTGAATGAGCGATGCCTTTATGGGCTAAGATAGGTCATAGCCGGAGGAGGGAGGGTCTGCGAGCTGACTCGAAATAGGAATTTATTTGGCTTCCCTTTTTGCAGGAACTGAGACTTATTACTATGCGAGTGCGACCGTATTAAGTATGCTTCTGCTGTCAGACTATTAAAAGCTGCCTGTCTACGAGGAAGCCATAGCCACTTGGCAGTTTGCTGAATTGATTGATAACTCCACATCATATTTAACATTTCAGGTTCAGAACAGTAATTAAAAGGTGAATCCTATTAAGCACAGACTGCATAATAGCTGAGAGAGAATAATTTCTTCAGAGAATTATCTTCGGCGTTGAAATTAGCAGTCGCACTGAAGGAAACGTCCTGGATTACCTAATGCTCATAGGAAAATTTCACTTAGCGTAATTATAGAGAGCTGAAGTCTTGCCAGCTCTCCTCCCACTCCCTTCATATCTAACAGAACAACAGCAGGAAACAGCAACCCGAAAGATGTGGGTTCACCTCACCCTTTACTCCCAACGGTGGGAGCGGCACCGGCGCTCATCGGGAAGAAGCGGCGCGCACTCTCTTTGTATTTCAGGCACATTTCCCTTTTACCGTTCTATATAAAACAGCCCATTACTGGAGGAAGAACTCATAAAATCGCAATGCTTTTAATATGCTTTGTTGACCTTTTAGCGCATTTTTATTGAAGAACCGAACGTTGTGTTTTTTTCGCATCGTATAATTAAACCAACCTTTACCTACAAAGGTCTAGCCACTTGTATCATGTCAAAGCAGAGACGTAGAAAGGATGTTAGGAAACTGATCGATTTTAGAAAAATGAATGCTCTGGGGGTGCTAAAGTCTTTTAAAGGGATGGTGTGGTTCAATGGAGTTGTCCACTTTAATAAGGAGGATCCCCTGAAAATGACTGAGGGTCACACTACTGGCAATCAGCAAGTGTTCAATTGATACTGCTTTATAGGGTTCCATGGCAGGTGGCCCTGAAGTTTCAGTCTCGCTGGACAAGGTCGGTCCAACTTACGCTAGCTCAATTTTACTTCTGCAAATAGAATAGAGTCTTTTACAACTTTCTGCCCCGTCGCTGAGTAGAATCCCGGTCATAGTGGGACAGCCAACGGGCGAGTGAGGAAAAGGGCTTTGCAACAGGGAAGGAGTCATAGATAGGCCAAAAGTCATGCTGGTGAGCAAATGACCATTTAATTTCAAGATAACCAGAACAGTTCTTAACACAGTAAGCTCGAACTTGCTTTGCCCGGCTGTACCTGGTGTTTGGCAAAGATGGGAACAGAGGAGTCGGTAAGTTTGTCTATCCGGGTGAACCATTTGCATGGCAATATCTCTTGCTTATTCATTCGAGGGCAACTGATCTCAAGGAGTGTTTTTGCAAATGCTGCTCATGGGAGCAGGGGAACTGAAGCGTTATATAGTGCCCATGGGAATCAATAGGTGGTCCGTGTAATACATGAACAGGTAGAGTCCTCCAAAGAGAGACAGACCACTATCTATTCTGGCTGATCGATGGACGTCTTAAAAAAAGGACTATTGACTCAAATATTGCAGAATATTTGAAAATGTTTTTTTTTTCCTAAACTAGGACAACTCTATAAATGCCCCCTTTTTATTGTAAGCGTATTCTGGGGGCTCGAAAAGATATTGTGTCAATATCAGAGCTGGTTGACTGCAGATACATGTTGAAATCAGTAGAGGCTCCAATATTACAATGCTGTGCCCACTGCAGTCAACGGGCAGCAGTTTAACCAGAGCTGTTCCAGTTCCTTCAGTGCAAGAGCAAAGAACAAGCTGAAAACTATTTTCTGCACTGCTATGTAATGTCTAATATGCATTATATCAGACATGATTGATTATCATAGGAAAATTATATAAGGGTAGCAGTTGGGCAATTAAGTAATGCCAAGGGTCTGCTAAGAGTACCCACGGGCTACCTTCTTCCCTGCACAAGCAATGGAGCCTTGTGATATTTAATCTCAAGTTGCTTTTGATGCTTAGCAGTTGATTGCATCAGGCAAACTAATGTAGATCCAACTTGCCACACACCGGTTTGACTCTGGGCTATCTGAGGAGGCAGCACCTAGGGTACCATGGTTTTCATCCTTGACCCATCCAAGCAATATGTGGTCTTTGCAGTGGGTTCTCCAAGCTATTACTTGTACCGATAGTCCTGGTTATGTGACAGCTGATGACTCTGCACAGAGCCGAGGTGCAGTACCTGATGGTGTGAACTGGTCTACTAACACATTAGGGCTGCAGGAACATTAACAGTAAAGAGGTCCAGGGAGATGGTCAGGGCGGGCAACAAGGAATAAAGAAGTCCAATAAACAGGGCCAAGATCAGAAAGCACAGAAGTCAGAATGGTTAGAGTCAAGAAGAAGTCAGAACCAGAACAAACACAAACGGGGGCTTTGTCACAATGGTTGATAAGACCAATTGCTTAGATATCTTCCAATGTGGGGGAGAATGCTTTTTATACAGTAGCCAGAGCTGGAACATTATAGGTGGGGACTGGATTAGGGAGTGCTCTGGACCACTAAGAACAGGGGTGGGAGCATGTGCAAGCCTAAGCGGAGGTGGAAGTAGGTGAGCATGGTGAGAAATGGCGGTGCATCAATACATATTGTCTGACTACATCAAATTAGGTGACATCATTACACTATAGTTCCGATGACATCACTACTCCAAGACTGGAGGCCAAGTGAAGCCTTAGCCAGACCCCAAATTATGGGTCCATAGAAACGGTTTTAGGAATTAAATAATAATTAAATATAGTCAATAATTACCATCAGCCTCCTCGTCTTCCTTACACAATTCTTCGTATGAACCACTCCAGATAAAACAGTTTTTCTTAAGTAATGTACTTGGACCTTCTGCAAGACCCTTGAATCAGCAGCGGCCACCTACTGCTGAGTGTGCAGAGTCTTAGCTCAGGTATTATCTCTGATTACTTGAACGCTGAGTCACATTATTCCTAATGTCTACCGGCTGAACTTAAAACATTGTTTTTGGTAGATTAAAAGCTCACATTAAAGCAGCAGTAATATCATCGCTCCCCGATCAAAACAATTTGGAGCTTTCAATCTGTAAATGTCACCAGGCTGCTGACTCATGAATCACACAATTAATGGAAGTCGCCAACGTTTGACAAACCATTTGTTTTTAAGACACAAAATCAGATTTGGGTCTGCAGACGGAAAATTTAAGAAGTTAATGTACGTAGCACAAGTCACGTTATGAATAGGGCCAACTCAAGGTTTATGAACCCCCCCCCCCCCCCCTCCTCCCAGCCCACCCCGGTAGGTCCTGTCATCTTTTGCATGGTGCTGACACCAGCCCGGTGTACTGCTATATTTGAATAGTTATATACAGGGCAGTTTATAAGGAATTTGGCCAATATGGGGAACATCACAATAGTGCCCCCTCCGGAGTTTACCAAAGCATTGAAAAAGCAATCAGGTTCAAAAAAATAAATACATTTTTTCTGCATTTAGGAAAAGTGAAATTAAAGCACATACAGTATCACTGCAATCATCATGACCTGTATGATTACCTCCATACTGTCTACTTAGAACAACATCGCCAATAACAACACTATATAATAGCCAAATTGCACCGCCACACCATAATCATATATTACCACCACATTGTGACTGAAAGATCCATATTACTCCAACATAAAGACCATATAGTGGTACATACTAGTTCTACACAAGTGCTCTGCGAACTGTATAAGTGACTACAGTACAGTCACCTCCAGTGATCACTAGTGATATCCACTCTGACTGGGGTCATTTGCTTTCCCTTTTCTCCTCCATCCAGCCCAGACTGCCACGATAACTTCTCCCGGTCACAATTTGTCTCTGCAAAATCTAAAAGACATACATTTTTGACTTTTTAATTTTGCAGCCACCTGCCTTTATTTTTCAAACCTCTACATAATCTCCCCATCCATGGTGCCCCAGACAGTAATAATGCCATGTGCCGCATGTAATAATAGTATCCCCTTTTTCTGCTCCCTAACGGCCCTACACAGAAACTGATGCAAAACAGTAATAAAGCACCCTATAGCTCCCCTTCAGTAATAATTCCCATTAAAGCCCCCATTAGTAATAATGCCTTTTTTTTTTTTTTTTTTTAAACTTGTTTTTATTGAATCAAGACAAACTTTGACATTTCAGATGCATTTGCTGTTTTGAGTTCACAAATAAGAATGTCGTCCTAATTCACTTTTACATAACATTTTTATATAACTGGGAAAGTTGGGGAGGGGTATGAGGGGTCAGGGAGTCGAAACGAAAGGAAGGGGAGGAAAGACACTCACAAAAACAAAACAAAAAACAAAGAAAAAAAAGTGGGGGGGTGGGAGGGGAGGGGGGGGTCGGTCTGGCAAGAGGGGACGAGGGGGGGGGGGGGAGGGGAGAGAACATTTGCATTAAACCAAACTTTTGACCCAATTGGTATTTATACACTTAGTCTTTTGAACTTCGTGCTGGAGATCTTCGAAAGGTATGGAGACCCCGCGCGGCCACGGCACGACCAGTGATTCACCCTATATTGGTGTGTCCCCCACTGCCGCCTGCTCCTGGAACCAGTAGGTGTGGTGAAAGCAATTTTTTAGTTTTTCTTTTACTCTCTGTGGCATTAATTGGATGAAACTTCCCCATGTTTCGAAGAAAGTTTGTACCATTTTCTCCTTAAATAATGAAGTTTCCGCCCAGTCCATTTGAAATAAAAATGCGAGTTTTTCCAGGAACAGTCTGAATGGGGGGCCTGTTGGTTGCACCCAGGTCTGCAGGATGGCTTTTAGGCCTGCTGCTGCTATAAAATGTAGTAACTTTCTTACTCCCCTTGCACAATGATATGTCTTGGGGTCTAGATATCCAAATATTGCCCACGCTGGTTCTTGTGGGCAGAAGTTTGTCAGGTGTGTTGTAGTGTATTCGCGTATTCGGGACCAGAAGTTTTTTATCAGTGGGCATGTCCACAGGCTGTGGTATAGATTAGTGTTTGGTTCCTGGCATTTGAAACAGTTTGGGGTGTCGTAAATTCCCATGTAAAATCCCTTAATTGGGGTGAGGTATGATCTATGGACTATCTGTAGTCTCATCTCCAGAAACCTAGCTGATGGCAGGCATTTGTGGGCTGATACTAAGGATTCCTTAATTAATGTAGGTGTGAGGTCTGGGTTGTCCAGAGACCATTTCCCAACCCCTGGATCAATGTCCTCTTCTTCCCTCATGTTCCTTATTGCTCTATATATTTTTGATATCATTCCCCGTGCTCCCGTTTTCTTGGAGATCCAAGTGTTTCCTGCCTGTGTCCAGTCATGTTCCTGGAACTGCGGTGTAAGGCCTGTGATATAGTGTCTGACCTGTAGGTATGAGAACAGTGGAATAGGGATTTCGGGGTATTTTTGTTTTGTTTCTGCATGAGTTAGGATTCTTCTTTCCTTTTTGTGCAGTAGTTTATCTATTGAGTCCAACCCATGCGCCTTCCATTCAAAAAAGATGTTGTGGGGTTTTCCGTCCTGAAAATTGGGGTTGTTTATGAATGTCAAGTGTGGGGATATGTGTGGTGACGTTTGACTGTCTCTACGTAGTTTGTTCCATGCTTTCCACGCTGCTAATATCAGGGGGTTATGTTTGATTTGCTTTGGCAGTTCTGAGTATGGTTGGTGGAGTATATTTTGTAATTGTATTGGCTTGGCCATTATTTGTTCTAGTGGCGTGTTTGTAAAGTGCGACTTGGAATAAATCCAGTCATGGATAAATCTCGCTTGTGCTGCTAGGTTATAGTCCCTTATATTTGGTAGGTTGGTGCCGCCGTTGTCCTTATGTTTATGTAGGGTTTTAAGGGCAATGCGTGGTCTTCCCCCTCCCCAGATAAATTTTCTATATAGGTAGTTGATCTTCTTTATGTCTTTCAATTTTAGAAATATGGGGAGTGAATGCAGGATATATAGTAATCGTGGGAATTCTACCATTTTTAAGAGGTTGATTCTCCCCAGAAAGGAGACCGTAAAGTTCTTCCATACATTTAGGGTCGTTTCTAGTTTTTTGACATATGGTTCAATATTTGTGTTGTAGAGTGCAGAAGGGTTTTTTGTGAGTTGAATCCCCAAATATTGTATGGAATGTTTTTCCCATTTGAATGGGTGTTGGTTTGCCCATGTGGGTTTCGCTGGTCCTCTAAGTAGCAGTGCTTCTGTTTTGTCCAGGTTCAGGGTGTAGCCTGAGAGTTTGCCTATTCTTTCTATTTCCCGTAATAGGGGTGATAGTGTTTCCCTAGGGTTGTTGACTATGAGTAAGAGGTCGTCAGCAAATGCTTCTACCTTTATCCTCGTTTCTCCGTAGCACGCCCCTGTATAAAGCGTGGTGTGTGTTAGGAATCTGAGTAGCGGGTCAATTGATATGTTAAACAGTAATGGTGAAAGGGGGCAGCCCTGTCGAGCTCCTCTAAAAAGGTCGATGTGGGGGGTATTGTGGCCATTGACTGTGAGGATTGTGGTGGCGTTTGTTTGTGTTGTGTTAATATAGTTTGCAAAGGTCTGTCCAAACCCTCTTTTTTTCAGCAGTACGTTTAGGAATGGCCAGGCCATTTTGTCAAAAGCTTTCTCAGCGTCTAGGCTGAGGAGCATTGTTATGGGGTTTTCAGGGTTTTGTGCTGCCACAGTTGCCGCTATGGCGGCCCTGATGTTTTTTAGGGCACTACGTCCTTGCGTGAAGCCTTTTTGCGATGTGTCTAATATGGACGGTAGGATGGTTT
Organism: Eleutherodactylus coqui; assembly: GCF_035609145.1. Taxonomy (NCBI): domain Eukaryota; kingdom Metazoa; phylum Chordata; class Amphibia; order Anura; family Eleutherodactylidae; genus Eleutherodactylus; species Eleutherodactylus coqui. The sequence goes on along the minus strand of NC_089847.1, from coordinate 26,303,467 downwards.
GAAGTCTGTCTGCTAGTATTTTGGATAAGAATTTATAGTCGCAGTTTAGTAGTGCGATCGGTCTGTATGATCGCGGGTCAGTCGGGTCTTTATTTTGTTTGGGGAGTAGAATTGTTCTGGAAGTGCCGAAGTCCTCTATTTGGGTATCTTCCATGTATATTGCATTGTATAATTGGGTCAGCACTGGTACTATGTCTGTTGTTAGTATTTTATAATATTCTGTTGTGAGACCATCCGGTCCCGGCGTCTTTCCCCCTGCTGCCGCTGCGATTACGTCCCGAACCTCCTCCTCTCGTATGTCTGCATTCAGTACTGTTTTTTGTTCCTCTGTGAGTCTCGGCAAGCTCATAGTTTCTAAAAAGTTGTGGATGTCCTGTATGTTTGCCGGTTCTGCCCGGTATAGGTTTTCAAAATATTCGTATAGTGTTTGGGTTATCTCTTCCTGTTTTGTCGTCAGGGTATTACCGTTGGTGCCCCTTAGGGTTAATATTGGTTTATGTGGCTGTCTTTGTTTGGTTAGGTTTGCTAACAGTCGCCCCGTCTTGTTGCCCCACCTATAAAATTTATTTTTTGTTAGTTGTGTTTGCCAATGTGCATGTGTGTGTACGAATTCATTTAGCAGGTGTTTTGCTGTGAGGAATATTTGATATGAGTTATCATCTTGAGCGTCTATGTGTTCTTTTTGTGTTGTCAAGAGAGAGCTGTGTAAGGCCTCGAATTCTGTTTGGAATTTTTTCCTTTTGTGGGACACGTAGCTTATGATGTGGCCTCTCATCACTGCCTTCGAGGCCTGCCAGAAGAGTGCTATGTTGTCTATGTGTTCGCTGTTGTCGTCTGCGTAGTTATTCCAGTGTAATTTTATGTATTCTCTAAACTCTTCCGATTCCCGTAGGTAGGAGGGGAAGCGCCACAGCCGTGACAGCCTCCGAGAGGGGACCAGTTGTAATGTTGTTGCGATCGGTGCGTGATCGCTTAGAGATATCGGATGAATTATAGATTGCCGATGGCAATCAAATATTTTGTTCGATATTAGGAAAAAGTCTATCCGAGAAAACGAGTGATGGGCGTTGGAGCAACATGTATATTCTCTGCTGGTTGGGTTTGAAAGTCGCCACGGGTCGCACACGTGAAGTTGGTCTATTAGTGTGATTAGCGCTTGTGTGGTTGGGGTTGGTTGGGTGGAAGGTCCTGTTCTGTCTAGTGAGTCATCTTGTATGCCATTAAAGTCTCCCCCCAGGATTATGTGGTCGTTTAGGTAAGGTTGTAGCTGTTCAGTTAATGTTGCATAGAATTTTGGTTGGTCTGTGTTGGGGGAGTATATGTTCACCAGGCAGTATGTTTGTGAGTCTATGCTAACCCTCAGCACCAGGAATCTCCCTTGTGGATCTGCTATGGTTTGTCTCATCGTGTGTGGCATGTTTTTCCTTATCAGGATGGCTACTCCTCGTGATGCTGATGTATGTGAGGCTGTGTAGCATGTTTCTATCCACGGTGCTCTCAGCTCGCCCTTTCCCTCTTTTTTCCAATGTGTTTCCTGCAGGAATACAATGTCTGGTTTGTGTCTCTTCAAGTGTGTTAGTACTTTTTTTCGCTTAATAGGTGTGTTAAGACCGTCTACATTCCAAGATAGAATTTGTAGTGTTTTGGGTGTGTGGTAATCTGTAGTCTCTGCGTCTATAGGCATGTTAATGTATGTGTTTTGGTCATATTTACCGTTGTGTGTGCCTTTCTGTCGTCGCATCCCCCGGTCCCAGCGAGCCGTGGGTGCAACTGAATAGTGGTCGTGCCGCGTCGGCGGGGCCTTTCGATCTCCCTGTTGGGTTCCCTCCTAGAATTCAAATGGGTCATAGTGAAAAACATAGAAAAACTTATATAAACATAAAACATGTATGCAGTCTTTTCTTTTGCATTAGTGCTGCCACATCCACATTATTTGGATCAGGGTCGTGTTGGGGGATCAGGGACCCAGTTCCCTTTTTCTTTCTGTCTCATCCTCTTCCGTCTTCTTCTTCCAGTTGTAGGTGTCTCCTTGCGTCTTCCGGATTGTTAAATATCAAAGTTCTATTGCCTTCTTGAACCCGAAGTTTTGCGGGATACAGCAGTTGGAAACGTGTGTTTTGTTCGTGTAGGGCTTGACAAATTGGAGTGAATAATTTGCGTTTTTGAGAGACTGCAGCTGAGAAGTCCTGAAATATGAGGATTTTCATTCCTTGAATTATCAGTTCTTTTCGTCGTCTGTAGGCCTGTATAACCTCCTCTTTCGTTGCCCAGTGCATGTATTTGGCTATTACTGGTCGTGGTCGGGTTCGGTTGTTGCGTCCGTCTCCTGGTGGGCCAATTCTGTGGGCCCTTTCAATTATTAAGGGGTCATTTGGCATGTTGAGTTGAAGGGCTTGTGGTAGGTCAGTGGTAAGATATGTTGAGAGTTGGGCGTTGGTTACCGATTCCGGGATTCCCACAAAGCGTAGATTATTACGTCGATGTCTGTTCTCTAGGTCGTCTATTTTTTCCCGGAGTGCTTCGGTTTCTAATCGGCTTCTTTGTAATGAGGCTTCTAAGGTGGCTATGGATTGGTCTGTGTTTTGGGACTTTGCTTCTAGCTCTGTCAGTCTTTGGGTGTTGTCTGTAATTTGCGATAGAGCTGAGTTTATAGATTTGTGCAATGTCTCTAATCTGTTGTCAAATAATGGTAGTAATATTTTTGAGACATCTTGCGCCACCATTGTGGCCTGTGTCATTTCTGCACTGTTATCCATCGGTGATGCGGCGGTTTGTGGAGGCGGAGTTTCAGGGTTTTGGTCCGATGTTGTTGTGGCTCGGGGTGAGGCGTTTCTTGGGGAGGGTATGGGTTGTTGAGTATTCTTGCTCTCTTTTTCTTTTGTACTTTTGGTCGGTCTGTTTTTCTGCTTTCCCCCTGAGTTTGTTTTGTCTATATCTATCTGGCGTGTTGCTCGCGTTGAAGTATTTGAACTACGTTCGTTTAGATATTTGTCCATATTTCAGTTTTCGGTTCTGGTGGGTGTGCAGACTTAGTGTACAGAGAGCTGCTTTTTCCCTGTATCCAAGTTCGTTATTGTTTTGTTGCTGTTTTTTTCGGTGCGGATGCGGCTTCTCGTTTAGTTATTATTCTTGCATTTTTGTTTGAGTGGTTCTATTGGGTTTTTCTGGTGGGTTTTGTTCTTGTTATGTTTACTTCTGTCTCCTTTCTCGCCTCCACTCTATTCTGCAGGGTTGGGGGGTCTCTGTTTTGCTGATGTCTTTCTCCTCCTGTTCGTTTTCTTCCCCTTTTCTACCTCCCCCCCCTCTTGGGGTGTTCCCCTTTTTCTTTAGGCGCGTTACCCTTCTGTGTTTCTCCTTTCTTTTTCTCCCCCTCCTCTCAGGCCTTGTTTATGCCCTTGCTGTGTTGTTGGAGCACTGCCCAGGGCCACGGTCTGGTGGGGTTTGTCTACTGTTCGTATGGGGGCTTATGTGTGGTATGACTTTTGTTTTCCCCTTGTTGTTTTCCCTGTGGCCGGTTTCTAGGGTGATGTGTGGGTGGGGGTTATCCAGTCTTCTGTGGGGGGGCTCTGTGTCCTTCCCCTTACTTACTGGGCCACTGGTGTCACCCCCGAGGCCCCGTGCCGCAGCCCCTGTGTCTCGTCGGGTCACGGCCTGCCGGCAGCCCCCCCTCGGTCGGGGCCGGTGATTCGAGCGCCGCCGGGCCGCGGCGCGCCTCAGTCAGGAAGGCCGGTCTCACAATCGCCGCTCCCGCGGCCACCGTAGTGGGCGGGGTTTGTCGCTGACGTCACCGCCAGAAATTTAGGCCGCGGCTTATAGTACTGCTAGGCCGCGGCGCTCCGGTCGCTCCGCGGGTGGCGGTTGTGCCCCGGAGGGGATCTCCGGGTCGTCCGGATACCCTGGGGAGGTTACCTCTCTCGCGCCGCTCCGTGTGCCGGCTATCGCGGCCGGGTGGCTGGATCGCGGCTCTCGCCGCCGCTCTGCCTCCGCCTCTCCGCCTTCTCCCCGTATGCCGATGGCTCTCAGCGGGTCCTCCGGGCTCCCCCCGGGGCCTCACGGGGGTCCTCTCCGATCAGGGGATTTCGCGGCCTTCGCGACCGGAAGTCCGGGCCCCGGTCTCAGATGTCTCCCAGGCCGCGGCACCTCGGGGGATCCTCGGCGCGTCTCCTGTCGCGGTCAGCGATCCGGTGAGTCCCTCCGCTGGTTGGTTACGTTTCGGTGTGCCCCGGGCCCCGTGTCCTCTCTCTCCTCCCGCCCGTGTCCCGATTTGGGGGTTCCGCGTGTCGCGTTGCGGGGTCTCCCGGGGACTTCCCGGGTGTCTTTGGGGTGTGGGGGGCTTCTGCCTCGCAAGCCGGGGAGATGTTCGTCCCCGGCAGCTGCTTTTGTAGGGCACCAGAGGGTCCCGGTGGCTCTGGGAGGCTGTGTTCGCAGGAGCTCTGTAAAACACGTCCTGCTCCCTCTGTGTCTTAGGCGGAAGTCAATAATGCCTTTAATGACACCTATTAATAATAATGGCCCTCACGGCTCCCTTTCAGCAATAATGCCCTCATGGCCTCCATATAGTATTAATAATGCCCCTCATTGCCCCTTTTTCAATAGTGGTGTAGCGCACAGGACCGGGCACAGACCTACGAATGGGGCAAAGCAGCAGGGATTTAAGATGGTAGTCATGGTGGCTCTACTGCTCCCCTAGACATGGTAAATTGTTATCTAGAGCGGCACACGGCGTACAGTGGCAAATCTTGCAGTACTCACTGTGTGCTACCTGCAGAGTCACGTAGGGGAAGATGCTGGGTTGTCGTGACACCAGCTCGTGTATGGGTAGGGACCTGTTCCAAGCGAAATAATAAATCTAAAAAATTGGAGAACTAAAGAAAAATGGGGGTAGTAGTCTTTGCTCTCTTGTAGTGTCGTGTGGTACCTCAGTGCAGATGGTGTGGGTGGTGGGAAGGACTCCAGGAAGCAGACTTTGATGGTGAAAACAATTTAGGACTTTTATTGGCAGAGAAAGAAAGCTCTTGAGTTGCTAACAGTTACATTACTTGAATAGCGTTTCCTTGCAGTAGTTACTGACAGTTACAATACGATTACATTCTTCATTGAATTTGAGAGTGTTTTGAGTCTGAAATTCCCTTGTCCCTGTCCAAGCGAATCATTCACTATAGCTTTAGTTAGCTGACTTGAACTAGAGAGGAATAACTTGCTGCTTGCTGGCCTTTGTTGTACTAACTCCTGGCTGCTGCTTCATTTCCCTAAACTTTCTTTTTCTCTCTTCAACCAACACTCCAGAATAACGTAGCTTTGAGTACTCACACTTAGAAGTCCTCCTTCCCACCGCACTAGCTTCCACCTTGTTCCTCCCCGGTCTCTATCTCAGGCCTCCCCGAACTACACTCCTCCCAGGTCTGGACTAGACTCCTTTAACTCCGCCCACTCTCTCCTTTGTACAATTATAGCAAGGGTGACCACCAAGGACAGACTGGCTAAACACTACCCTAACTGTTGCTAGGTGACTAGTTCTCACTAGGGGCTGAAAGAACAAGACCATGCCACAAAAGAACGGAGGAACATGAACAATAACATTATAACATTTTACATGCTTTATGCACATTTACCTCAGTAGTCACCAGTTTGGAGTACCCAACAGAGACTGTGATACCCCTCATAGTCTCTGTTTTATAGTAATGCCCCTCCTGGCCCCCTTTTAGTAATAATGGTGCCCCTCATTGCCTCGTTTCAGCAACAGCAATACCCCTCACGGCCTCCATTTAGTAATAATTGTCCCCTCCTTGCCCACTTTTAATAATAATGCCCTTCCTGGCCTCCATTTAGTAATAATGATGCCCCTTGTGACCATTTTTCGTTCAAAAAGTATTTTATTCTGAATTTTCAATTTAGAAAACATATATTCAACCAAGATGAGCACAGTTAATGTAATGTGGATTATTGTCAAATACTGTAAATAAACGTGCTTTCGTAACAAGTAATTGCGTATGTTCTCATTTGTCTCATCTCTCCTATGGCAGATCTTCGCTGCCCAAACATATTAACTCTTAAACCAAGACAAGGACAGGACTAACAAACAAATATAACCGGGGGGAGGGGGGGTGGTATAAGGTGGGGGGGGAGGGAACGGGTGGATTTCTGGAGAGCGGTCAGAGGTGATGGAGTAGATCACATGGGGGGGGGGGCACACCACTCCACTCGCAGTTGCACCCTCCCTGTTGCTGCACTGGGGGCAGCTGCACCATCTGCCTGATGCTAGAAATGGGGGTGGTTATATACATTGATTTAATGTTTTAATAGAGACACTGGCCCATTCACCATTGGATGCAAATTGGACCCGTGACCATAGAGTGCAGCGAAAAATCAATTCAGCAAGTTTTCCGTAGATCAGTTTCAGTGTGACTCACATTAGATGGGCACATCAAGCAATCTGAGTAACCAGACCTACTGCCATTACTGCCTGAGTGAAGCAGGAAGGTGAAACTCCAGTGGGCAAACATTGTATAACTGAGCAGTGGAAAAACATAGCTTGGTCAGATGAATCCAGTTCTCTGTCGCACAATGCTGATGGGGAGGTCAGAAAATCATGCAAGCAGCATTAATAGAAAACCCCTTCAGGTCTACTGTTTGGAGCATGTCAGCACCTCCATCTAATTTGCAGTGATTACAAGACGTTACCCTGTCTGCATGAGCCAATGTTCTTGCAGAAAACTTTCAACACCTAGAGGAGACTATGCCAGATGAATTGCTGGGGTTCCAAAGGCCAAGGGAGATCCAACGCGCTACTAGAAGTCTCTAGAAGTGGTCTTTCAGTCAATTAACATAGGGTCACATGTCATAACTGAAATACTGAAATAAGCACTAATTATCCTTATCTTTCTAATGACATTCCTGAACTGCAAAGACCCCTTTATAATGCCAGTAATAGTCACACTACTGGACTGTAAAAACTCCTTTCCAATGCCAGTATTAGTCACACTACTGGACTGCAAAATCTCCTTTCTAATGGCAGTAATAGTCATACTACTAGACTGTAAAGATTATTTTCTAAAGCCAGTAATAGTCACATTACTGGACTGTAAAGACTCATTTCTAATGCCAGTAATAGTCACACTACTGGACCATAAAGACTCCTTTCTAATGCCAGTAATAGTCACACTACTGGACTGTAAAGACTCCTTTCCAATGTCAGTGATAGTCACACTCCTGGAATGTAAAGACTCCTTTCCAGTGCCAGTAATAATAACATTACTGGACTGTAAAGACTCCTTTCCAATGCCAAGAATAATCATACTACTGGAATGTAAAGCCTCCTTTCTAATGCCAGTAATAGTAACACTACCGGACCATAAAGACTCCTTTCTAATGCCAGTAATAGTCACACTACTGGACTGTAAAGACTCCTTTCCAATGTCAGTGATAGTCACACTCCTGGAATGTAAAGACTCCTTTCCAGTGCCAGTAATAATAACATTACTGGACTGTAAAGACTCCTTTCCAATGCCAAGAATAATCATACTACTGGAATGTAAAGCCTCCTTTCTAATGCCAGTAATAGTAACACTACTGGACTGTAAAGACTCCTTTCCAATGCCAATAATAATCACACTACTGGAATGTAAAGACTCCTTTCTAATGCCAGTAATAGTCACACTACTGGACTGTAAAGACTCCTTTCCAATGTCAGTGATAGTCACACTCCTGGAATGTAAAGACTCCTTTCCAGTGCCAGTAATAATAACATTACTGGACTGTAAAGACTCCTTTCCAATGCCAAGAATAATCATACTACTGGAATGTAAAGCCTCCTTTCTAATGCCAGTAATAGTAACACTACTGGACTGTAAAGACTCCTTTCCAATGCCAATAATAATCACACTACTGGAATGTAAAGCCTTCTTTCTAATGCCAGTAATAGCCACACTACTGGACTGTAAAGACTCCTTTCCAAAGCCAGTAATAGCCACACTACTGGACTGTAAAGACTCCTTTCTAAAAACGATTAAGTGATCCTCCAGTTCATATAATTATTTCAATGTTACAAATACCCCCTAGAAAACATATTTTAATGCCACTGTAGAATGTTCTCCCTCTTCAGGATTTTATTAATATTCCTCCTCACTAAATTTCTCCGGAATGAAATAATAAAATCCCAGAACGACAATGAGAAATCGCTTATTAGAAATATTCTCCGAGAGGGAAAAAAATTTGGATGACTAACAGATTGAATAAATATCAGAAAAATTATCTTTATTTCCTGTAAGACACTCCTGGGAAATCGAAGAAATCCTGAGAACCAAGAAAAAAAATCTGTCAGTAAAGAGAAAAAAAATCTTCCTTTTCTAAAGTTTTATGAATGCCGATCCCGGATCACCCCAGAGCCGGCGGATTTATTAATTGACTGGTTACCGTGGGCGCTCAGTAATACGACTAATAAAACTGTACTGTCTGCCGCCACCAATTTTTCCCATTGACTGCAATAAGCGGTCAATATTAGAGCATGTTTAACCTTCCATTAACCTTGAGTGGAAAAATCTAGAAGCCAATACTTTGCGTTTTATGAAGATGGGTTTATTACGAACGAGTCGGGTTTATTCAGCTTAATGGCCTCCGCTGGGAATTGTAAATGAAATGTCTTTCAACAAAAATTTCATGGCCGCCTCCGCCATTATTTTTGTAAATACTCTTCAGGGATTTATGACAAAGGTAAATCAATTCTGCTCTATGCACTTGCAATAGATATCCCAGAAGTCTTTGTTCTCGTACCGCTTTCCATAAAATTGGGTGCCCCCCCCCCCCTTCCCCCTTATGTCAGTTTGCTAAAAAGCGTATCTAGCAGTGATATCTGATTTTAGGAAAGCTGGGTGATAAACTGTATGACTGACATTCCAGCGAATGTAGGGTTATTTTCTGCTATCTCTTCCTTCCTATGAAAGTTCTATGGCAATCATTATAGTTTCCTCCGATAGTCGTCACCCGGCTTTCCCAGACTCCCGAATTACAGACTTACCTCGTTATTTTATTACTCATCTCTATCTAGGTGGATTTAAGGTTTAACATTCTAGGAAAGCTGAGTGATTGTCTCTGTAGATGCAGATTGGTTGTTACATGGTTGTCCCATAAGAGGAAATGCCCTTCGCGCCTTGCCGCCATTGGGTATAAACCGTGTTTCCCGTGTTTGCCCCAAAAGAGGCACAGTATCTTATTCTTGGGGGATGTCTTATTATACTTACTTAGCAGGCTCACTTCAGGTCCCTCCCGCTACTCTCCAGAGCTCTGACGCGCTGAGCCACAGCATTGATTGGCTAATTCATAATTCGCGATGGCTGTGATTGGTTCGTCCAGTGCTGCATCGATTGGCTGAGCAGCGCTTGATTAACCAATCACAGCCATCGCATTGGTTCATCCAGCGCTGCACTGATTGGCTGAGCAGCATTCGAGAACGAATCAGAGCCATCGCTTCCTGGAGGTGGGATTTATGAATCCCATAACCAGGAAGTGATCTTCTCTATGCAAAACGAGGACATGCAGGACGCATGGCGGATCTCTAGACAGCAGCAGGAGGACCCGGACCGAGCCTGCTAGATGAGCATTTTTTTCCTATGTAATGCAGCTAGGGCTTATTTTCAGGGTATGGCTTATATTTCAAGCCTCTCTGAAAATCCGCCAAAATCAGGGTAGGGCTTATTTTCGGGGTGAAAGGCTACGTACGTCCTGAATGGGAAGAGGTTAGCACAAAAAGTTGTATAATTATTTCATATGGATGTTGCTGGCTAAGGAGGGCCTTTCGCAATGGGAGCCGACTGTGATTGATGGCTGGCCTCCTGCAGTAATGGTGGAGATCGATGATTCCTACCGTTAACCCCTTACATGACACGATCAATGTTCATCATGGTATGTATGGAGTTAATAAAAGGAGGGCGATTCATCTACCACTTCATTGGCCCTACACCATGAAATCACAAAGGGACAAAGGATGGCCTAATAGTGGCCTCTAGATCTACCATAGGAAGTGCTGAAAAGGAAATCATATAATACACTGCAGTACAGAATTGTTTTATCTGAGTGATCAGAAGATCACAGGTTCACGTTCCCTAAAGGGATGAAAAAAAAAAATTAATTTAATGTAAAAAATAATATACACCCTTTTTTGTGCACTTTTCCCTTTTTTCATTCAGAATAATTAATTTAAACAGCCATATGGTTGGTATCATCACATCCCTAATAACTCATAAGATAAATATACCATACATCGAAAACACATCACATGGCAGACGCTATAAAAAGAAGCAGCAAAACTGAGCCAAAACTCTTTTTTGTTCATTTTGATCGACAAAAAAGATTTTAAAAAGTGATCAAAAAAGTCATATGTACCCAAAATTCTACCGATAAGAACTAAACTCTTCATGTGAAAAACAAGACCTAACACACCTCCGTCAATGGAAGAATCAATAAGCTCCGAGTCCTTGAATGCCGCAATGAAAAAAAAATATATATTTGGTCCAAAAAGGGGTTTTGTTGTAAAAAAGGTGCAAAAATGGAAAAATCTAAAAAATATATCATTTTGGTATGTTTGTAATTGTACTGACCTGTGGAAGTTATCTTGTCATTTGTACCGCATAATGAGCACTGTGAAAAAATAGTAGAATTCATGTTTTTTTGAACCCCACATCAAAACATTTTTTTTCTGCAGCTAGGGCTTATTTTCAGGGTAGGGCTTATATTTCAAGCTCCCCCACCGAAAATCCTTGCATGTGGGGCTACAAAGTCGCGTGACTTAGTAGCACCACCTGCGAATTTGTTACCCCACAAAATCGCAGTACCGCCGCGGGAAAACACAGCGATACTGCACGGACAACCAATGCGATATCACTGCGATTTTCTCGCATCACTGTCGTGTCACCCGTGTGGAAGAGGCCTCCCATACATGCGTTTTGTAGCTAGATTTTGCAGCCCATGTGGAAAAAATCTGAAACCTCATGTCCATGGGTATAATTGAATTGCGGAATCCACGCGTGTCACCCGCACATGTGATGCGCAGTTCAATTAACCCATAGAATGAATAGCTAAGGGCAATGTCTTATTGGCTGAGCGCTCAGCCAATAGCTAAGCAGTAGCTGCTATTGGCTGAGCCCTCAGCTAATCTGCACAGGATTTTTAAATCCCCGACTGCTGAAAGAGCTTAATAGCAGTGCAGGGGAGCCACCAGGAGGACGCGGCAGAGCGCCGGAGAAGTGTGTAACTTTTTTTAAAAAATTTTTACACACTTTTTGCAGATTATCGGGGAAGGGCTAATATTTAGGGATGAGCGAGTATACTCACTAAAGCACTACTCGCTCGAGTAATGTACTTTAGACGAGTATCTCCCTGCTCGTCCCTGAAGATTCGGGGCCGCCGCGGAGCAGGGAGCGGCGGGGGACAGCGGGGAAGAACGGAGGGGAGATCTCTCTCTCCCTCTCTCCCGCCCGCTCTCCCCTGCTCCCCGCCGCAACTCACCTGTCAGCTGTGGCGGCTCCCAAATCTTCAGGGACGAGCAGGGAGATACTTGTCTAAAGCACATTACTCGAGCGAGTAGTGCTTTCGCGAGTATACTCGCTCATCCCTACTTATATTCCAAGCCCTTCCCCGATAATCATTCCGCGGGGCTTGCCAAAGCAGTGCTTTCAATGGGATCGGCAGCAGTGCCGATCCCATTGAAAGCAATGGGATAGAATGCCGGGGACTTCTGCCACAGCTGTGACAGCTGTGGCAGAGGAAACTCTTGCCACAGCTGTCACAGCTATCACAGCTGTGGCAAAAGTCCCCGGCATTCTGCTTCTCTTTTCAATGGGGCTAGCACCTCTGCCGCTGGACCCATTGAAAAGACTAGTGATATGCCGGCGTCATGCCGAAATCCCAGCATGATGCTGGCTTTTTTCTCGCACTGCGATGCAAGACTTTAACTTTAGTCTCACAGGAGAAAAATACGCCTGTGGGTGTCCACCCTTAGGGAGAGCACCTAGATGGTGAGTGAGGAGACTCAAGAGGCCATTCATGCTCCTCTGGGTAATATGCAAATAAGGGAGATGGAATAATATTTCCGCAGTGCCACCGAATGCTGCCTTCCAATAGCCTTTCACTAGCTAAGCGAAACTCCTACTGCACACTGATGAAGAACAAACACCCTGAAACAGCTGTCTGTACATGGAGTCTGGCTTTGCTTTTAATTCCCAGTCATTGTTACAAGGCTTGTATAAAGAGTTTGACTTTGGCTTGAAGGAATGCTGCCTTCCTATAGGTGGCACTGTGGAGGTATTATTCCATCTCCCTTATTTGTATCACTGTCGCATCGCTACAAGATCATGCAAGAAAATCGCCTGTGTGGATGCGCCATTAAAAAAAACCAACGGGAAGATAGTTCCTGCCCTATCATTCCCACACGCAGTATTAACGGGCAAGAACACCACTAATGAAAAGTGTGTATAATCAAAGCTGGGTGATGACTACAGGAAAGCAATTTGAGGGCTGCTTCACAAAGGCATGTTTGCGCGTGGAAATACGCTCACGCTAAATGCAAACTACAGAACCCATTGACTTCAATGGGTTTGCTCGCATTACTCATTTTTGCGCACGCATTACCGTTGGGCGAAAAAAGACGCAACATGCTTTATTTGTGTGTGGATTGGCGCACCAAAGGTCCCCATAGAAGTCTATGGGGGTGCACAAATGATGATGCATGACGCAGTACTGGCGTGTTTTTATGCACGTGCAATTGCGAATGGCAAAAGAGAAAAAAACGCTGTTACACACGCAAAAAAGACTTGTCCACTGCGCAAATGCACTTACACTCGTCTACAGGAGCCCTGACAGAAAAGAACGGTCATATATTACTAGAGATTTATATCTGTGTTTCTTTAGGTGGCTCTTCTGGGGTCTGTATTAGTTTAGGGGGGTCTGTATTTTTATACACGTAGCAAAATTGGTGAAAAATTCTACATCAAAAACGTCAAAATCTGGAATCTGATGCTTATTATGGTGCGGATCTGCATGAAGGTGCACTACAACACATCCTAAGGGTCTAGTCTAGGGTCTCTACTTATAATTTTTTTTCCATTAGTTTTTCTATTGCCTACAAGACCATAAATGAGGTATGAACTTCCCCTAATAGTGTGTGCTAATCAAAGCTTACCCATTATGTGCTTCAGTTAAGGTGTGCCCTCTTGAGGGCCTAGCATGGGTGCCCCTTTAGTGTCAAACTAGATGCCACCAGTAATACCTGCCACAGATGCCACCAGTAATACTTGCCATAGATGCCACCAGTAATACCTGCCATAGTTAGGTATCCACAGGGTTGCTGTATGCAAGCTAAGAACTTTGGCATAGCCATCATTCTTCCCGGATTGTAGGGGGCAGCATTTTCACAGACATGCTTAATTCAGGCAGTGCCCTAAGGTACTGTAGATATGCCCACCTAATAATTCCAGCCAAGTGCCAACTTTGGTTATTTCTAGTTGAGATTCTTGTACCAACAGTGATATCACAAATGTCTGAATTTTCCCAAATTGAAATAGCTGAATACACTGCATGCCTAGTACTGCAGTTATTGATGTTACTCATCCAATACATAATACTTGTCTCTCCCTTACAGGCCGCTGGAAATCCAGCTAGGATGAAGTTGCTTTTGCTTCATCTGCTGGTAATCATCAACATCTATCATGTCGTCCAGTGTACCAAATACAATGCACAGCAAGATAGTCAACCCATCCAGACCAACCGACGTGTGAAGAGGTCCTGGTTGTGGAATCAGATCACTACGCTTGAAGAACAAACAAATATTCCATATTTGATAGGAACGGTAAGAGAATCTTGGATGTGATGACACAGATAGTAGACCGTCCCTGGACTAAGACTCCAATTCAATAGTCCAATCAGAAATCACCAACATTCAATCATTTCAGACCACCCAGCCATGTGGGTCATAACACATTAGGTAGGGCAGGATGATGGGTTGGCAGAGTAGTTGGCCACCTAGTATACTATGGAGGTCATGGAGGAAGGAAGGGGGCAGTTGTACAATTGGCAGCAGAGGACAACTAAATGAACCCCTTAATAATGTCCCATTTTTGGCGCTATTGACCAACCGATTTTTCAGTTTTTTTTCATTGCCACATTCCTAGTGTCATGACTTTTTAATATTTTAGTCGACAAAGCCGTATGACTTGTTTTTGCCAGACAAGTTGAGGCATATAATGGATTGTATAAGTGTAATTCATGAATTCATGAATGGGTAAATGCTGCCTCTGATTGGCTGAGTGCTGGGACCAATCAGAGGCAGCTCTCAGCTGTCATTCAATAACTAAGAGCTGCCTCTGATTGGTCACAGTGCTCAGCCAATCAGAGGCAGCCCATTCAGCAGGCGGGGATTTTAAATCCCCGCCTGCTGAATACTCCTCACAGCAGTGCAGGAGAAGAGCCGGCTGAATGCGGCTGAGCCCCGACAGCTGAAGAAAGGCGAGTATAGATTTTTTTTTATTTTTATCACCATTTTTTCTTGTTTTTCAGGGAAGGCCTTATATTTAAAGCCCTTCCCTGAAAAACAATTACTGGGTGTCGGCAGCTTTGACAGCTGCGGTAGGGAATTCTTTATTCCTTGCAGGGATGAAGAATTCCTTTGCTGCATCTGTCACAGATGTGACAGGTGCAGCAGGGAATTCTTTATTTCCCGCGGGGATGAAGGGAACATCTGCCTCATGTGGCAGATTTATCTTCATTCCCGCGGGGACACGGCAGCGGCGGTCAGGTAAGTATTTTTTTTTTACACTAAAATTCTTGTTTTAAGGGAAGAGCTTATATGTAAAGCTCTTCCCTGAAAAACAATTTGGGGGTGCCGTCAGACCATTGTCTTCAACGGAGCCGCCGGTAGTAGCCGCGGCTCCATTGAAGGCAATGCACGGACCTGCATTCAGGCGTGTTTTTGCACATACATGTGTGCGCACTTATGTGCACACCTATGTACGCCACCCTAAGGGCTTATTCAGAAGACCGTCTATCGTCCGGGTATTCATGCTGGCCGATATACGGCGTCCCTCTCTGCAGGGGGAGGAGGCTGGAAGAGGCGGGAGCAGTGCACTGAACTCCCGCCCCCTCTCTGCCTCCACTCCACCCCCTCTCCGCCCCTCAGCACTATTTGCAATGAGAGGAGGCGGGGTGGGGGCGGGAGCTCAGTGCACTGCTCCCGACTCTTCCAGCCTCCTCCCTCTGCGGAGCTCTAGTCTTCTTTTTTTTTTTTTTAACGGTGTTCCCCGTACCGTGTAAATAATATGTTACAGTAATTTTGCGGGTCAGTACAATTATGTCAAAACCAAAGTTATATTTTTTTATGCTATGCTAATTTTTTGACACTATTTTTTTTTAAGATGTAATATTTTTTTGTATTGCCGTATTCAAAGAAAGCTAACTTATCTAACTTTTTTTTGTCATTGGTGCTCTGTTTTCTTTGTCCTTTTGTTTTTTTGTGGAGCAAGTTGTACCTTGTAATGGCACCATTTGATAATTGATATGACTTTCTGATCGCTTTCAATTTTTTTTGTGAGGTGAGAAACACAAAAATAGGTATTTTGGCCATGTTTTTATACATTTTTTAATGGGGTTAAATAATGTGCTAGCTTTCTTACATAGTTCATAACAAACTCGGCAATAGTAAATTTGTGATTTATTTTTTCTATTTTTTTTGCTTTTACATATTAATGGCTAAAAGGTGGGGTTTGACTTTCTTGCCTATATTTCTTTTATATTTTTTACCATGTATATAAAAAAAAAATTTGCCCACTAGGGGACTTGAATTTCATGGAGAATGATTGCTCCTATAATACACTACAATACTTCAGTACTGTAGTGTATTACATTGGCCTATGAAAACCTGCCTCTAGCTGGGCATCATAGGCCACCATAGATGGCAAGCCATTTTCAAGCCTCCAGGTGCCATAACAACCCATTGGGTTGTCCGATAGTTTATAGAGGGAGCTCCTCCCTCTTTTAGCCTCTTGCATGCCGTGGTCGCATTGATCGCTTCATGTAAGAGGTTAAATAGCTGGGATCACAGGTTTCTCCAGTCCCATAAGAGCCGTTAGAGCTTTCATCAGACAGCCAGGCCCCTGCTCCTTCTGGTACAGGAGACGTATGCCAGCCTTATTCCAATATGCCAAAAAAAAGTCTTATGCATTGGAATAAGGCCCTTTAGGGACAGCCATAAAAAAACACATACTGGCAGTAACTTAGGGGTTAATAATGATAAAACGAAAAAACCCGCGGGAAGAAGGAAGTAGAATCAAGCATTCTGAGACCCCTGAAAACTCCCCCTCCAATTGCTACTATATGAATTTTGCAACTTTTTGATGTTAATAAGCAACATTGAGTCATCCGTTTTGATTTGTAGCTCCAATCTACTAAGCTAACGGGAACAGCAAAGTACATGCTGGAAGGAGAGTACGCCAACACCCTCTTCCGAGTAAAAGAAAGCACGGGAGACATCTATGGCTATGAGAGACTGGATCGGGAGTTAAAGGCTCAGTATAACCTGACGGCTCTGCTTGTAGATAAGATAACTATGAAAACTTTAGAGCCTCCTGAAATGTTTTCAATTAGACTCATCGACATCAATGACAACGCTCCCGCTTTTACACAAGAGTCGTATAATGCATCCGTCCCGGAGATGTCTGCAACAGGTATGTACTATATTTACTAATACAATAAAGGTATAAACCTAGAGGGGATGATGTTGCAGGTGGTGGTGAGAAGCAGGATTCAGGATACGATGCAACAGATGGAGTAACCAAAGTTTACAATATTGATTGATAAACACAGAAATAGAAATGATCAATAATAGTAGAGCAATAATATAAGAATATCCTATAATATAATATCATATGATTCCAGAAGAGCAAAATCAATAACACTTGATTATTATCAGCACCATTTCATACAACGTACGCAGGGGGAAGCTATAGGGGGTGCAGACGCAGCAGTCAAGCCTTAGAGGGCCCAAAGGCCCCTGTATTATATAGGAAAGCGCCAGTATTATAAATGGCACATGGATGGTTGAGGGGCTATGCTACAGATTATACATTGGGGCTTCCTACATCTTTTAAGATTCTAGCAATGTCCCTGGATGCTAGTGTTGTATTGATGGGCTTCTTAAGAGACCCAGCGATGTAGAGGAAAGTAGTGGGGGGGCTCATGCTGAACTTTTGAAACCGGGCCTCTGAGCGTTTAGCTACGCCTCTGATCGTCCGGTTATAGAATATATGGTACAGCGATACAGTTTCCCCTTAGGGGTTAACACTCCAATTCAGTCTCTTAGAAAATCTGGTTCTCGTATTCATGTATACTGTCGCTTTAAATAACAGTGCACAACCCAAGTTCGAGCACCAAAAACTTGCACAATGTTAGTGTCCACGATATGAGTCCTCTATCCTATAACAGGCCTGCTACACAAATCTGTATAACCAATGCAACATTGTGGCATATACTAAAGTATTTCTATGTACTTCATACCGTAGATGTCTTGGTTACTACAATTACTGCAGTAGATCCAGACGATCCCACGGTTGCCGGGCATGCCAAAGTAACATACAAAATCCTTAAAGGATATGAGCACTTCAAGATCAACGAAAACACTGGTGAGTCAATACTTTATGGGTTTTTCCATCTTATCACTTGATAACCTCTGGGACCCACACCAATCCTGAGAATGAATGGGCCACAGTGCTGGATGGAGCTGTGCAAGGCAAAGAACTCAGAGAGGAACTCAATGCTAAACTAACTGCATTCTCAGAATCGGTGGTGCTTCTAGAGGTTGGGCTCCTACTAGAGATGAGCGAGTATACTCGCTAAGGCACATTACTCAAGCGAGTAGTGCCTTAGCCGAGTATCTCCCCGCTCGTCTCTAAAGATTCGGGGGCCTGCGCGGGGGACAGGTGAGTTGCGGCGGGGAGCGGGAGGAGCGGGGGGGAGAGAGGGAGAGAGAGATCTCCCCTCCGTTCCTCCCCGCTCTCCCCCGTCGCTCCCCGCCGGCCCCCAAATCTTTAGAGACGAGCGGGGAGATACTCGGCTAAGACACTACTTGCTCGAGTAATGTGCCTTAGCGACTATACTCGCTCATCTCTAGCTCCTACCAATCATGTAGTGATTTACCATTGTTTTGTATTATAAATATACATCTTTCTTCTATATTTTCCATAGGTGAAATCTATACACTGAGTTCTTCCTTAGACAGAGAGGAAAAAGCCAGTTTGGAAGTCATTGTGCAAGCCAAGGATTCTCCAGGACTCAGCGGAGGATTTTCCAGCTCAGCTACAGTTATCATCCAGCTGAGAGATATCAATGACAACTTTCCAACTTTTACAAAGAGTAAGTATCACCCCACACTTAACCAAAAAACCTGGGGTGTTATGGAATAATTCGGCTTGGTTGGGGAATCCCACATTGCAGGTTTATCAAGAGAGGGAGCGCACATTGCGGAAAACAAGTAACAGTCTTTATTTCGCAGCTGAATCGCAGTACGGTCACTTTAACTCGGCACACCGTTTTAGAATATTGCAACACAGTTTCATGTACAGTGCTTCGGCAATGCCAGCTTTCTTACTCTGCAACATTGTCTCGGCTTGTCAGCTCTTGCTGAATCAAGTCTCAGTCTCTATATATTCACAGTCTCTAGTTATTCAGCAGGCATTGTGTAGACACCCTCAACAGTTGACAATGGTTAGCACTCACAGTCCCTTAATGGTCGTCTTTCCACTCCATTTCCATAACATTGGTCAACATGCAAGCTTGATTCAGACTAACCAAGTGAAACTCAGCACTGATCTAGAAGCTCCAGAGCTTTCTCACCGTACAATGCTGCACCCAACCTCTTTCATAGCAGGCATTTCAGGGGTCACAATTTCCACCCGCACCCAACTTCCGCTCAGATTGAACGCATCTTTGCATACCGCACCATCACGACAAACATAACAACCACTTGCATGCCACACTCCGCCTTCTGTACCAAAAGACAGGTACCACCCTGTGCGGCAAGAAATGCCCTACCATTCATACATGTGATCCACATATACCACCCAGCAATGTGTCAATTATACAAACCTTCAGTATTAACTCATAAAAACCCAACAGGATCATCGCTAAAATCACAGAAATTCTTAAAATCTTGCCCCTGCTCTATTTCTTGAAATCACATTAGAAAAACATGGGTTTTTTTCAAAAACAGTACCACTATAAGGCCACTGTCACACAGACGGGTTTCCCACTATTATTATCACGGTATAACGCTCCCATTGATTTCAGTGGAGCCTCACAGACATATGATCGAACGCAGCGCTTTCCAGCAACACATTCCCACCATTATTGGCCCCTCAAAGTAACTGCACCTTCTCTGTGCCCATTCAAAGTAATTATGCACTAAAAGTGTATTGAGAAACATCTTTTCGTCTTGGGGTGGATGACAGATCATAGAATGGTAAAGTTGGAAGAGACCTGCAGGGTCATTTGGTCCAACCCACCACTAAATTCAGGGTCACTAAATCATCCCACACAGATGTCTGTCTGTTTGAAACTTCTATTAAAGGAGAACTCACTACCTCCTGTGGCAATCTGTTCCACTCATTGATCACCCTCACTGTCTAATATCTAATCTATGTCTCCTCCCTTTCAGTTTCATCCTGTTGCTCCTAGTTTTTCCTTGTACAAATGAGAATAGGGCTGATCCCTCTGCACTGTGACAGCCCTTCAGATATTTGCAGACAGCTATTAAGTCTCCTCTCAGCACTCTTTTTTTGCAAGCTGAACATTCCCAGATCCTTTAACTGTTCCTCATAGGACATGATTTGCAGACCGCTCACCATCCTGGTAACTCTTCTCTGAACTTGCTCCAGTTGGTTTATGTCTTTTTTAAATCGGGGTGCCCAGAACTGGACACAATGGACAGATGAGGTCTGAGTAAGGCCTCCTTCCCACGAACGGATTTCCGCCGCGTAATTCGCGGCGAAAATCCGCTGCGTTGCCCGCAGCTATTAGGTTCTATTGAACCTAATAGCACAATGCTCACGATGCGTAATTCCACCGCGGAATTACGCACCGCGATTTCTCCCGTCCTCACCCGCAGCATGCTCTATTTTCTGCGGGTGAGGACGGGCTGTACGCACTGACGGCTTCCATTGCAGTCAATGGAAGCCGTCCGTTCACGCTATCTCCCGCTGTAATCAGCGGGAGATAGCGTGAAAAAACGCTTTCCCGCCCACCGCCGCGCGTCATATGACGCCATATGACGCGGCCGGCCGCGTCACGTGACACGGCCGGCCGCGTCACGTGACACGGCCGGCCGTGCACGTGACATGGCCGGTGACGGGCGGTGACGCGGCGGCGGTGGGCGGGGAAGCGATTTCACGCTATCTCCCGCAGGTAAGTATAGGGGCTCTGGGGGGCGCCGTGACGGGCTTCGCAGCGGAATATTACGCGGCGGAGCCCGTCACGCTCGTGGGAAGGAGGCCTAAGGAAGAGTAAAGGGGGATAATTACCTAATGTGATCTAGATTCTATGCTTCTCCTAATACATCCCAGAATTGTGTTTGCCTTTTTTTTGCTGCTGCATCACACTGTTGACTCATGTTCAGT